>NC_134485.1:225399952-225713531 GCF_040206685.1 Ascaphus truei
ATATATATATATATATTATATTACAATAAGCAATATTGAAAAGTATATTATAATCACAACATAATAAAACAATTATAATAATCATAAATAATAACCTGTCTTATATCAATATAAATGAAAGAAATAAAAATAAGAAATTGTCAAAAATGAAAACAATAATAAAGAAGATAAATATAAAAATAAATATATTAATAATAGAAATATAGCATATCATAAATATACTGATAATAAAGTATACATAATATCCCATATGGTGAGCAACAGCATATATCTAAATGACATTATAACAACACCAGAGAAGCAAAAAGCAGAAGCAAGCAAATACTTATAAACATATTTCTTTAGTTAGACTAGGAAATGTTTAAGACCCCAATCGGTATTAATACCGTAGGGATGCAATGTATTCATGCTATAGATCCAGTGCATCTCTCTCTTATTTAATAAATTTAACCTATCACCACCTCTTGGATGACATGGGAGATGTTCAATCCCAATAAACGAGAAATTTGATATATCGCCTTGAGGGCAGGTAGAAAAGTGACGAGACACTGGATGTTTATCATCCTTCTTTTTAATGAGACGTATATGTTCCATATATTTTTTATGGCATCCACATTGTAATACATATACAACAAATGATGTATAACAATTAATAAAACTAGTAATGTAATGATGAGATTTATATGAATTGAAAATTTTTGTAGACTTACAATATTGACAGATAGAACACCTTCCACAGGTAAAGAACCCTTTAGGAATCCCACATATCTCTCTTTAATTATCATTAGATCTAAACATGCTGGGTGAAAGATGACCAGCTAGAGATCTTCCTTTTCTAAATACAAAGTTTGGACCATTTTGAACAATAGATGAAATATCTTTACCCAAGGATAATGTGTTCCAATGTTTATAAAAGATGGCTTTGATATGTCGTGCTTGTCTATTAAAGGTGGAAATAAACAATGGACAAGTAGAATCGTCAGTAACATGTTGTGTGGATCTTTTATTACGTCTATTGGATTTATTCATATTTAGCAAAAGTGATCTCCTGTCAAGTGATTTAGCATGAATATATGCCTCTAGAATATCATTCAATGAATAACCTCTCTCTTGAAATCTCAAAAACATATCTTTTGACTGAATCAAAAAGGCTTCATCACTAGAACACAATCTTCTCAACCTAATAAACTGTGCTTTTGGGATGCCCCTAATAAGCGATTTAGGATGGCAGCTCTGTGCAAAGAGAAGCGCATTACGAGGATGTATTTTTCTATAGATGTCAAATTGGATACATTTGTTAGTATCAATGTATAAAGTAAGATCTAAATAATTAATGTGGTGCCAGTTGTGCTCAAAAGTGAATTTTAAATTTAAATCATTAATATTCAAATAATTAACAAACGAAAAAAGTGAATTATCATCCCCATCCCACACCATAATCAAGTCATCAATGTTTATAAAAAATAATGTGATTACGAAAAATATTAGAATCGTGATATAAAAAGTATAACTCCCAAAAACCCATAAATAAATTGGCATATGAGGGTGCAAAAAGAGGTCCCCATAGCCGTGCCCAATAGTTGTAAATAGAAATGTGAATCAAATAAAAAATAGTTGTGAGTGAGAAGGAATGTGATAGATTCTATAGGAAAAGTGCATTGTGCAATAGATAAATCAAGAAAATGTTGCACCGCCCTGACACCATCTTTGTGATCGATAATCGAGTACAGAGAGGACACGTCTAAAGTGACCCATCTGTACCGACTACTCCATTTGACATCTTGTAGAGATAGTATTAAATCCGCCGAATCTTTAATAAAAGATGGCAAACTCTGCACTAGAGGCTGCAAAAAAAAGTCCCTTGCGGGATGAAACGCGTAAGAGGTTCTTAGCTTCATGATGTTTGTTCCCCTTTTTTCAATAAATTAGTCATTTTTTGTTAGAGCTGCGTGTGGTTCCCTACTTACCTCAGTGCACCGCTTCTTCGTTTGGCTGTTCCGGTACCTTTGCTGGTTGTACGTGGATTCCAGGACACACATCACTGCAGGCATTCACAAAACGGTGCTTCACCTTTATCTCTTTGGCTACACCGGATCAAGCAGCGTGACAGCAGGTATTATCATTGGCAGAGGGGACGGTGGGTGACTTAGCGTCAGCCTGGCTGTTCTCTGGATGGTCGGCGACTCTTAGCGTCACCTCACCTTACCCCTCTCCCCCCCAGCCTGCTCCACTGGGTCCGCTTAATACGCTTGTTTAGCGTGAAAGTTATATGTTGCAGACGTGTACCATTATGTTCTAAGAATAAGACATTCTACGCTTTGGCCCTTGAGCACTGGCAGCAGAATTCTTCTGTGTTCCCTCTGTTAACCCATTTATGCAATCTATATATTTATTTCTCTGTAATAGACAGAAAGGCTTGTCACTCACCCAGGGACAGCCAATAAGACTGAATATTGGCTGTATAACATCTTATGTGTCATATGCAGTGTGGAGTTCAAATTGGAGGTGAAGAATACAAGAACTGGACTCTAAACTTCATCATCAACCCTGCATCTGTGAGAAGTTGGTTTTCTAAATGCTCTGACAATTTTTTCACATCTAAAGACCAACTTTGCTGTTTAACCTTCAGTAATATACTGCCCTTCCAGGCCAGATTTATACATCTTCTCCTTTACATCTTACTCCTCAGATCCTCCAATACCTGCACTCATGGCTACTGTTTCACACAGTCACTCCTACCAACCATTATGGCCAAGCACTGCCATGTTCTGCACTTATTCCCTCGCCTGCAGTCTCTAAGTTTCCCAACATACCACTTAGATTGTAAACTCTCCAGGGCAGGGATTGCCTTTACAATTGTCTGACTTTGCTGCACTTGCATATTATAATTTCCTGTACTGCATTATTTTTGTAAAGCGCTGAGTACAGTGCTAGATACATAAAGATAAACATACATCCCTCACCCTCTGTGATAGACAGAGCGGTCCCTCACTCACCTAGGAAACCAGAGATGGGTATTTTAATGACAGTGGAGACAGCAAGGAGAGGGGAAGACAGAGGAGTAGGAGAGGAGGTAGTGTAGTGTGCACAGAGAGGAGCAGACAGTAGGCAGGGAGTGCAAAGAGGGGAGGAGAGAGTGCAAAGAGGAGCAGGGCATGATGGAGGGGAGAGACAGCAAAGAGGAGGCTGCGATAGAGGGATGACAAGGAGGGAAAGGGGGAATGGTGAGCAGTGTGCACATGGGCAGGAGGGAGTGCAAAGAGAGGGGAGGAGAAACAGCAAGGTCAGTAGGAGGAAACAGAGGCAGCAAGGAGAGGAGGTGACAGATGAGATAATTAGAAGAGGCGGAAGTGTAGTGTGCACAGAGAGAAGCAGACAGTAAGGCAGGGAGTGCAAAGAGAGCGGAGGAGAGTGCAAAGAGGAGCAGGGCATAAGAGAGGAGAGTAAGGTGGGGGAAGAGGGGACAACAAGGTGTTACAAGGGGGGTAAAAACAAAGAGTAATGTTTAATTATTAGTCTTTCAGATCCCCATGATCTTTAAAATCAGCATAAAAAGAAACATTTGTTTCCAGTCTGTGAATTTTTTAAAATAATTTTCCATGAATTTATGCTGATCAACAACTTCAGTTTACTTGTAGATTTAAGGATTAACAAACATTCCTATAGTCAAAACTCTACAAAACATGTATTTACCATGGAAATGCCAATAACTTAAAAAAATATTTAAAAACACATACTTTTCTTATTCCTTCAAAAATAAATGACCTACATTGAACCTATTAGAAATGCCCCTGACATTACTTAAGACTTTAAATATGTAGGGTGATAGGGCATACAGTAGGAGTTACTCAACGTATCCATTATCAACTATACGAACATCGTGGATGGTAGTCCTTAGCGTACTTTAATATTTCCCAAAGACAGAGTAGTAAGTAGAGATGTACAAAACCTTTGCGGCTGTGAAATGTGAAATAAATAGGATTTCCCCAAGGATTCAGTACTAAACCTGGACTACAAGCTTTGTGGAAAGGACATATCCACTGACACCCTGACTTCTTGATATTCAGCACAACAAAAAATTTATAATTGGAAACAAACTGTGACCAAAACTGTTTTACCTTAGAAAAAGCTCAAAGTGCTTGACCAAAGCCTTTAAGTTTTTGTCTGCAAAGAACATCTTCCCCATTATTTCTGGAAGTTTTACTGTAAAGGAAGAATAGTAAAAACACAGGGGATTCATTATTTTTGTTTATCAATACTAATGACGTGCAAAATTAAATCCAAAATACAAGTACTTGAATATCTTTTTTTCTCTCTCCTCTGTAGTTGGAAAAAAGACATTGTTGACGTGTGATGTCATTTATGAAAGTGGAGGCCTGAAGTGCATTGATATGCCCAGTTACTCTGATTTCTACTTCTTCTGCAACATTGGACTTTTAATATTTTTTTTTTTTAAAGACCGCAGCAGCGGTGAAGAGACAACTTCTGCAAGACTTGTGTTAATTTATCTCCGGGTTTTTAATCGTTGGGGATAAACTGAAAATAGTGTCTTCTGCCTTCAGGCACAAAAACACATGTTTATTCAGTTTAGAAATTCCTTTGAAACTGTAAAATCAATGTCAGTGTAAAGAATTTATTCTAGTAAAAATCAAATGCAAAGAATATAAACAATATTACATCTCACCAAACAATCGAAGTAGATGTTGTGATCCATAAATATAAGACGGAGGAGGAGGCTGATCACTTTGGGGATAATTTTCTGGCATTAGTTTCCAAGACAACACCTATAGAATAAATGTTCATTATTCTTTCTAGTTATAATGCACAAAAGTACATGGTTATATCAAATATTAAAGTACCAGAACATGTATCTCAAGACATCAATACCATGGGCGTAGTCATCACGCCAGACATAACATTGTCAATGTAAAATTGGTTTTGAATGTCTTCAATGGTCTTGTACTGCCCGGTTTTATTTGGCTTGGATGTGCACATTAATCTTCATTGCCAACAAGGTGAAAAGATTTTGAAGGTTCGTTTGTCTGCTCATAAGGTTTGGCAGCTTGTGTTAGACTACATTAAAATCATATATGTCATTGGGACAGAACATGATAGTAAGATAATGGTCTTCTAATTTAAAGACAAATAGATCAGACTTGCAATGTATTTAAATACAAAAATAAAGGAAAGGCCTACCCTGAAATAACTTTCTATTCCAGTGAACTAGTTCGTTTTTCAACTTCTGTTATTACAGAAATAAATCGATAATTTAAAAAACAAAAAAATCCAATGAGAGATTAATCTTAATCTTCTGCATTAGAATACCACTTTCTTTATAGATTATAAAACTAAAAAGGAGGACTGCATTGAATCACGATTAGACCTCATATTTGATAACTGTACTTTTGATCAGAGGTTGAAAGTATTTACAGTACAAGTAAAACAAACCACTATAAGTGTGCAGTAATTGCATGGCTTGTGGCATGTCAGTTGTAACATACCACAGGCCATGAGGTCATCAGTAATTTATTCCAAACGCATTTGAAAGAAATACATGTTGAGTCCTTCGTTCTGATCGCTTGTAAATCTTTTAACATTTCTTGAAATCATTGAGATAAATGGATGCAACTTAAAATCATCAAATACGTACAGTATTGAAAAATGAACTAATTTTCAGAAGTTGAATCAGTAACAAATGTACAGTTAAAATAGAGCAAAGAATCACAAACTTTATATTTTGAATACAAGATCTGGAGCTGCCATTTTAATTATGTGTGTTTTACATAGAACATTAGACTTTGACACTTTCTTTTTATTCAGTGCTATTATTAATGAAAGAATATCGATTAACAGTCAGAAACACCAGCTTTAAACACGAGATTTAAATGCGTAAGGAAATGTTGCTTTAAATATTAAACAGCAAATGTTTTATGAATTTACTGCTCAGAGTTTTGTTGCACCTGTATGCCCCAAGATACACTGCAAACATGGGTGGTGAAATAGCAAGACAATTTGGGCATCAAAATGAAATAACAGCGGTTTCATTGTAACGTGGTTACGGCCATTTGTTTTGGCCTATATTTTTCTGTATTGTTACCTCATTTAGTTCATTATTTCGTCGACCTTCAAAACCAGCGAACACAGAACTTCCTTCTTTGCTGGGAGTTAAAGTTATTGGTGAGGAAGATCCACTGTGAACAGGAGTTTCTGCACGTGAGAAACATGTTAAAATTGGAAACGTCACTGCAATAAATAAAAACATGATACTATTGTATTACATAATAAAGATTGACAGCCCTCCCACAAACATTTTTTTCTGTTGTGCATGAAGGTAATTTAATGTTATTTTTTTCTACTAAAGCAAGACCCTGTTTTATTGTCTTTTTTTATTCTAGCGGAGATGTTTTAGCGGCAAATTACATTTATAAGATGTTCTATTTTCCTATTTTATTGCCCACTATGTGCGACTCTCCCTTTATATTGCAAGGTAGACAATATCAGTGTAACACCTGTGTGCAGAAAACCTTCATGTAGGCAATTTAGGCAAGTGTCTCGCATGTGAAATTCATGGAAGAAAAGCGAACTGAGCAACGCCAAGCCCATCCAACACTGAAGAAGTGACCAAGACGCACTAAAAGCTGAAAGAAAGATAGAGCCTCAGAGGTTTATTACATTAAATAGGACAACTTACTTTTTTCCAGGTGTAGAAACAGTTTTGGCATTGATGTGGGTGTCTCGGTGTGCCGGCGCTTGGGTTGTGGAGAAGCGCTACTCTCGGACATCCTGTCGCAGCTCGTGCTGTGACGCGTAGAGCGCCTCAAGCACTGCAAAATGTCAGGTTCTGTTCTGCGTCTTTTAGGGGTGACTGGCTCGCCTGTGGCAGGCTGGCTGTCTGTGGATTGAGGCGTTGGTGGATTTAAAAGTGGCGGACTTGGGGATACTTCCTCTTGATTTCTGGGGAGGGGGGGGGGGGAAGAGAACCATGAAAAATGAGTCAAAGAAATATGTAAGATTTATGCCCTCTGGACAGAACAAAAAGTTAAAACCAGTTAAAACCATTTGTACCTGTTGCCAAGAGATGCATTTTCTTTGATGGGAAGAAAAAACTTGGATGAAGTCACCTTCTTAAATTGTGTTTGCTCATATGGGTAGAGAAGAATTAATGGTAGGGTGAAGTCAAATGTGATCCTTAGCCCATCCACCATCTCTTTACAAAGTTCAACACTAAAAAATAAAAAGCGTCACACAATTAAAAAAAAAAACTTTCATTATTAAATATATGCAATGAACAAAATTTGACCATGTCATGTTTCATGCATAACTAAACATCCTTACATGTAAACAATCATTCCTATTTACTATAGATCTGTTCACTCGAAATCAGTCTACTCTGATGCATTCAAAGACATTTTCTTTTCTCTTTCAACCGATATTACAGACTGCTTTCTGGGAACAACCATTACATTTAATGCGCATTTAGATCATACTTTTTTTCAGGTGGAACGTAGTGCAGATTCATGTTGACGTTTGAAGTAGTTTGATGGTGCCGGAATCGTTCATTTGCAGAGAACGCTGCATTGATTGCAAAGTGTTTCACATATGATTCCAGAATAGTAATTATGTTGGTTTGACATGGCAGTTTTACAAGCTGAAACAGAAACAATAATTACCATGCATAATTTGTCTTGCCTTCAGCTGTTCAACTAAAAAAAGCAGAGATACATACAATAGGACAAAAGGGAGGTAAGAACAGTGATATGTTTAATAAATTAAACAGGTGGGGGAGGGGGAGTGGTGGAACAGACAAGTAATCATATATTACTTTATACATGTCGAAAAAATAAATCAAACTCCCCTCAATGATAATATACTATGAGAAAATACTTTTTTTTTTAACCAACTCTGAATTACATTTTTAATGCATGATAATGTAACAAGCCTTTTGTTTCTATAGCAACCATGTACAAAGTCACATCCCCTTTCTCTTCTGAAACAGGCTCTTGCACACCCCTTTTTGAGCCCTGCCCTCTCTCTAGCACTGCACCAATTGTATCTAGTGACTGCCTGGTCATATGACCATCGCCACTGAACTATGTCATTAATATGCAAATGCATTCCACTGTCTGCAAAATACTCCTCTGCAGCCATTTAGTGAACCCCTGAGCCGAATCTTCACTGATCGATCACAGGAGAACGGTTCGATCGGCAACTTAGCTAATTATTTATTGTGTGCATTGTATTGATGCACATATTAAAAAGGGGGGGAAAACGGTAGCTTGGACTGCTGCTTTAATGCCATTTTTAATGAGCATCCTTTTATGTCCGTTGTAGGTTTTAGCCCACTTCCCGAGCACTGCAAGATCTTTGCAATACTTTACTATTTGCGATTTGTTGCCAATATTTCCAGCAGTTTGTGCTGCAAACTGTAACATTAGATAATGTTAAGTTAGTAATACAAGAATATATTGTACTGCTGAGTTACACTGACTTAAGGATTGATTTACACCGAAAGTCAGCCACTTGGTGAACCCTGGGATGCAGGATCTTTGCTGATGGATCTGCAGCTTGAGTCATTTGTTTTTCAATAAAGGTAATCAAAGGCTGAATTTTTAAAGTAGATTGCCTCTTTACAATGTGGAATTCATTACCCAAAGAGACTGTGAAGGCAGGTACAATAGCCATCGTCCAAAAAAATAAAAACAAGTTGGACATCTTTTTAGAAAGGAAAGGTATACAAGGATATATACCAAATAAGTAAACATGGGAAGGATATTGATCCAGGGTGAAATCCGATTGCCACTACTGGACAAATGTGTTTTCCCCTTATGAGATATGATTGAAACATTATGCACTGGGGTTTTTTATTTGCCTTCCTCTGGATCACAATAACGTAAATACAAATATAGGGTAAGTATCTGTCGTCTAAATTAATCTGTTAAGCAAAGGAAATAACTCCTTTATTTATTGTTGGTCCAAAGGTTTGCTTCTACTCACTCATAAAAATTAATGTGGAACATGCACCAGGGGGCTATGGGTCAATAAAAATGTGTGCACTTAGAATTCTAAACTTGTATATTAAAGCTCTTTGAATTTGCAGGGATCAAGCAGGATCTCTCCCTGTTATAGGAACTGGTTCAATTAAACTATCATGTGTGCCGAGGGTGCAGCAACTATTTTGCCCCAATCGACAGCCAAAATAGACCAGTCTTCTACTTGTCTAAATTCTGACCCAGCTTGTGTGTTAATGTAATTTCGCAGAATTCAAACTTCTCACAAAAAAAACTTCAAAAATACGAGGCCAATCCGACTAACATCAATGATTATTATTTTTTTTTAATTTTATTCTTTCAGAAAATATTCACAATATCCGAGTCAAAATTAAATGTAGCAAATACTTCTTACATCCTTATCAGTCCCAGTATAAACTGGATACCTCTTCGGTTACACCAACCTTATTTAGATAAATAGAACATTCATCCTTATTACACTACAGATTCATAGAGCGTGATACATATCAACTTTTATTTATAGCTTATTTGTGCACCAACTGTGTGATATTTTTGGTAATCTTTCAAAATGTATCAAACCCTACAAACATATTTGATGACAGATAATCAGCTTCTGAACAGGGATGCTTCATATAAATAGCAATTTAACAAGGTAGCATTTTTGCTAAAGTTACCCGTTTTCTCTTATTTATGTAGTAGCAATCTTCTTCAAGCTTCTTCTTCAAAATATCAGGAATTTCTATGACTATATTTTTTTCTTCCATTTCCCTTTTTGAGTGAATATCTTGTTCTTCTTTCTACAGAGAAAAACGCAATGAAAAAGTGTTAATGATAACAATTGTAGCTAATTAGGCTTGGAGAGCGACTGTACATGACAAAAAGTAACACTTTCATCCCTTTACCCTAAGGTTTAAAGCAGCACTTCCAGCTGGCAATTGTTTTTTTTCCAGTTTTTTTTTCCACTTCAATATTTGCATCAATGCAATCAAAACATCCCAAGTGATTAGCAAAGCTGCCGTTCGATCCATCGGCGAAATTCTACCGGTGGCGACATAATCCTCTGTGTAATTCATTCAGTGAAACGTATATGCGTGTCACTGACTTGTGCTCGCTCCCGATCACATGGTGCAGGAGGAGGAGAATAAGCCAATGACGGCGTTGTATCACATCTCCCTGCAGTAAGTTGTGTCTGTGTGTGTGTGTGTGTCTGTCAAAACCTGGGAGGGGCAAAAACAGAACTGTGGGGGAAGAGTGGTGTATATATGTATATATACACACACACACACGTGCGTGTGTACACACACACACACACACACACACACACTTTACTGCAGTTTTGGTCAAATTCAGTGGCAAAATATAGAATACTGTTAACTTTGAGGAAGGAGCCTATGTCCAGAATTAAGATGTGCTCAGTTGTATAGGCAGCAAAGCATTCTTGAGTAATTAGCGTCCAACTGGATAAGTTGAAGACTAGAGGATGTGCTAAGTCACCACTTCAGCTGGGACGTTAAAGGTCTGGTAATGCCACATTCTGAGGGAATCATTACTTTTATATGCTAATATTTTTTTCTCCCAATTTCTGTGCACTGCTAGAATATGAATAGCTATATTTTAGACCAATCAGGAAGCTTAGTTTTTGAATGCTGTAAAAAGGAAGGTATTTCCTACTGTATGTAAATAAATGTTTGAGTTGTATAATAAGCCTGACAATGTGTCTCATATCTTAAGAGTGATTTCCTAGCCCAATATGCTACGTCCATGGAGCCTCAGCCCGCACTCCTGCGCGCTGTCGTTGAGGCTCGCCTGCCCGATCAGGAGCGATCCCATGGACTGGCAGGCGAGCCAGCGTGCGCGATTGAGGGTGGGGGGAGGCGAGGCAGCGACATCGCTGGGCCAATAGCCTGCGACGCACCGACGTCAACGCTGCTTTGCTGTGATTGGAGGTGTTCAGCCGACAGCGCGCTGAGAAACAGACTCTGCTGTCAGCTGAAAATTCCAAAGCCTCAGCACGCCTGCGAACGTTAGCGTGAGCCCCCTCTAAAGACATCCTCATTGAGGATGCAGGGGCTCAGCGGGGCTTCCCCTGCTATGGACGTAGCCTTAAAAGGAATTTACACTGATGCCAACAGACTGGAAAAATGACCAAGCAATAAATTGCTCAAGTGCCTATTTTATGAAATTACTATATTGAACAAGGTTCTTTTGTGTTGCAAAAGAAACAATGTAATTTATAATTCGCACAGTACAACATATTTACCTTGAAGAGAAAAAAAAAAAAAAACAGAAGAAAAAACTAATTTATTTTGTATGTGCCAGGTAACATGTTCAATCCCCAAATCACACACTGATACAGATTAGGAATAACTGGAGCAAAGTACCTTCATGCAATAAAAGGAGGCAATACGAAAATCCCTCTTTTCTTCACTTTTGCTTCAAAATGGCCTTGACAGGCACCAATAACAATATGCAAAAATAAAGCATGATTTGACATGAAATTACATACCATTTCTGCCTTGTCTTCAAAATCACTTTCTTCACTTTTTATTTCTTCATCGGTCCCTTCCTCGCTGTCATCTGATGAACTGCTTAGTGCTGTAAATTAAATTACATTTTAGTACAAACACACATATATATATATACATATTTTCAGTAGGAATTCAATTTCTAAAATTCAGCAATGCACAGCATGTAAATAACAACATGTGGAGTTAAAGTATTTGGCACACAAAAAGGTAGAATAAATGTAAAATAAAAATGTACTATAAAGGCAATGATCCAAAGAGGATCAAAGAAACTCCAATTAAGCACTCAATATTAAGCACTCAATACGTGTATAGTACAGGTATACCCCGATTTAAGGACACTCGCGAGTAAGGACATATCGCCCAATAGGCAAACGGCAGCCCACGCATGCACCTTTCAGCACGTTCTGAACAGCAATACCGGCTCCCTACCTGTACCGAAGCTGTGCACAAGCAAGGAGACTATAGAGCCTGTTACTAATGTGTAATTTACATCAGTTATGCACGTATATGACGATTGCAGTACAGTACATGTATCGATAAGTGGGAAAAAGGTAGTGCTTCACTTTAACTACATTTTCACTTTACATACATGCTCCAGTCCCATTGTGTACGTTAATGCGGGTTATGCCTGTAATCAGTAAACAGGACTATAATAGTCCTTCCAAATACAATGGAATTCAGACAGCCTTTTGACTAGTGTAAACAGAAGTTAAAATCCAAAAATAAGGAAGCTTAATACATCTCAATAATTCATAACAAAATGAAGTATATACATAAGAAATAAAGTCTTATAAAATCCTCTTGGTGATCTGGTAAATAAAGGTCATAGGGCTATATACGTTATAAGTAACATATAAACTAATGTAAAACCTAGTGGTACAAAAATGACGCCTTACAGACTGAGTTATGCAAGGTAGATTACTGTTTTGCATCCTTATTAGAACACATAAGTCAGTAAAGGGTTTCCCCGTATATCACTCAATGAAATGCAAGTATACAGACAGATGGTATAATCATATGCATATGCTAATGTATAATAATATGAAGGAGAACCTCCGTAATCAGTACAGCAAGCAAAGCCATTTCGCTGGCATTAACCCGCGATGGACGCTACAAAATAACATAAGACACAGCCCAGTCATCCATTAGTGTCACAGCTGACCATCACATAAATCAGTTGTGTGAGCCGATATACAAGCCGGGATATAGATGGTAGCTAAAGCTTCGGAGGCATCACCACATCACCGTGTCACTAACGTGACGTTCTAAACCAGGACATGACCTAGTCATCCATCAAATGTTTGTTATAGACTATATACCTGCATCCCCTCATGTATACCAAAAAATCATCAGTCAATTATAGTAGAGACCCTGCTGTATGTCTTATGCAGAGTTACTGCACTCTTACGGCATCATTTAATGTGCTCACGTAAATAGTGACCACAGAATATAAAACATGTTCTTTATAGAAATGAGGAATATAGAAATTCCTCATTCAGTCCCTGCGGGCTTTATGTTTGCAAATGGAATATCCAGCGGCATTCCCTCAGGAGTAGATGTTTGTCCCAATTGCCTCTCCGTGGACCCAAAGGGACATGTTCGACACCAGCAAAGTGCAATACATTACCATCACCCTTATGGGCCTCTATCACATGCCTTGCTACCGTAGTGTCAAGATTGTTTCTAACAGCGCTGATATGCTCAAGCACTCTTATTTTTTTAGTTGCCTGTGTGTTTTACATGCGATGGTTCGCCGTGACCCTGATGGATGACTAGGTCATGTCCTGGTTTAGAACGTCACGTTAGTGACACGGTGATGTGGTGATGCCTCCGGAGCTTTAGCTACCATCTATATCCCGGCTTGTATATCGGCTCAAACAACTGATTTATGTGATGGTCAGCTGTGACACTAATGGATGACTGGGCTGTGTCTTATGTAATTTTGTAGCGTCCATCGTGGGTTAATGCCAGCGAAATGGCTTTGCTTGCTATACTGATTACGGAGGTTCTCCTTCATATTATTATACATTAGCATATGCATATGATTATACCATCTGTCTGTATACTTGCATTTCATTGAGTGATATACGGGGAAACACTTTACTGACTTATGTGTTCTAATAAGGATGCAAAACAGTAATCTACCTTACATAACTCAGTCTGTATGACGTCATTTTTGTACCACTAGGTTTTACATTATTTTATATGTTACTTATAACGTATATAGCCCTATGACCTTTATTTACCAGACCACCAAGAGGATTTTAGAAGACATAATTTCTTATCTATATACTTAATTTTGTTGTGAATTATTATTGAGATGTATTAAAGCTTTATTATTTTTGGATTTTAACTGCTGTTTACACTTGTCAAATAAAAATGTTTCGTGATTGATCAGCTTTTCGAAATTGACCAAAGGCAAAGTAGAACCAATGTTATTTTTTTTAAGCAAAGAACTCCTACACGTATCTGCTTTTCTTTCACAGGTCCCCAAAACCTTCTTTTTTCACCCCACTGTCATTCAGCAGCTAAAACTACAGACCATGGTTCTGCACAGTGACCTGCAAATAACCATACTTGGCATGTCACTTTTAGCTTCGTATTCACTTTCCAATGCACTGGCTGCTGTCATTTCTCTTACACAGCTCAGCCAGGGACAAGTACGTTTTTTCCGCATTGAAGAATTTTGCCAAGAGTATCGATGAAAAATAACTCATTTAAAAAAAATGCCCTCTCGCCACCACAAATCCTGGGGAAACAGGTTTGAATGCAAGTGAAAAATGTAATCCCTGTAAAATATATTGTAGTTTGGTGATTTCTAATGAAGTTTGTCATTTCTGCAACTTCAATATTATCTACTAGATATATACATTCTCACTACTTGTTTCCATGAAATATGAAATCATTGAAACGTTACTGTGTTACCTATACATTTGCAGTCTGCTAGCTAGCATCTTCCTGTGAGAAAACCTACACAATACACACCAAAAAAAAAAACTTACAGTTTTCCTCATTGTCCTCTTTTTCATTAGCAGGAAGGCTTTTTAAAACCGAGTCTACACCCGGCAACCTACACCGTCTCTTCTTCCTCCCTTTTCTTCTCCTGAGGAGACAAACTCCAGTGAGCCTATTTGCAGTCCAAAGACAACGCTGTTTTAGTGCGAAGCATTTAGACAAATACAGCAATTAATGCAATAATAAAGCATTGTAGCAGAGCTTGGTTTCTAAGTTGCTGCCTTATGAAAGTGGCAGTCTATTCAACTAATCCTTATCAAGGAAGTTAGTCAGACTTAACTATAGTTAAGTCAAATGAAAAGAATGTGAAGCACTCTTATAGCTGGCACATTCCTTCCGATAAAACCACTTTCTTTATTTTTTGGCTTTCACTTAAAGAGGCAAGCACCATTATTAATTGTATTACATCACCTGTCCAGTTAATATTGATTAGAATGAGCATCACCCATGTCTGGGGCATATATATACTGTGTGTGTGTGTGTGTGTGTGTGTGTGTGTGTGTGTGTGTGTGTGTGTGTGTGTGTGTGTGTGTGTGTGTGTGTGTGTGTGTGTGTGTGTGTGTGTGTGTGTGTGTGTGTATTCTATCAATTTTTTTGTAAAATTCTCATTGAAAACAAATGTGTTTTAAATTAGAAATATTCTTTTATATAATAGATAGATATCTCAGATAATCATATATTTATTTGTTTTACATTTAAAACGGCACATTTGTTTTACAATGAAAATGCCCTGTTCTTTGCCATTTCACCAACAGTCAATTTGGCATGAATCATAACTTCCTTAGAAAGCATGTGCACTGTTAATCGGGCTTCGTTAACAATATTACAAGTAGTCTCTTACTGCAGTTGCCAGGATACGCATTCAGTTACACTGTTACATCATTAAATTTGACTCAAAAATTCAATAATAAAAAAACAAATAAAGTGTTGCACTGTATTTTTCCCATGGTGCTCCTAAGGAAGTCATTTCTGTCTGCATGAGAGCTCCCTTTTAAAACAGCCTTTTCACTTGTAAGTGGCATAGTAATTATTCCTTCTGTAAACAATAACATGCAGAATTGTAACACTCCGTACAGTACTTGCCAGAGATGACTGAACCCTCTGGTTCCTAACCATCAAGCATTTCCAATGTATGTAACTTCATCTTCAGTATTTACATTTATTATCTTTTTGGGGTAACTTTCCCATACCACAATTGTTCCAGTAAAAACAACAATTATTTGGCCTTTTCATTTTGTTTTCACCATTTGTATGTAAAGTATGCACCATTTTAGTTGTCATTGCATTTAGTTCATTGGATCATTTTTACTTTACTCAGGACCTGAGTTGAGATCACCAGAACAGAATTCACAACTTTAGGTGAAGTGGCACCATGAATATTACTGCTGCCTTTCTGGAGACAATCCTCTCTATGCCACCGAAAGAAGAGAGGGTGCATTGTTTGACCATTACTACCCATTGCAAGATACCCCTCAAATCTATTCCATTCTTGTTGATGGGCAGCCCTGTAACATACCCCACATTCTGCCAATTTCTTAGCACTCAATAGTAGTAGCCCCACATATACATTTTTGCAGATGCCTGCAATTCATTATTTTTCCAGATTACATTTGTTGTGAAGTTACTAAAAATGACCACTCCAATAACTGCTACTAAACCTCTTAAGATCAAACTGCATAGTCCCCAAATTTCCATTGCTTAAACCATCAACTAATTTCTTATTCATTCAACTACCTTTGGAAAAGGACAGACTCTTTGTCTGGGGGCGGTGGGGGGAGGGAGCTTAAACGATTAGGCCGTTTACCAGTACCTAAAACTTATGGCTTATTGTTGTTTATTTGTGAAGTACTGTATTGGCCCGAATATAGTACGGCCTTGCACATAATATGACCCTAAAGTTTTGAAGGTATTATACATGAAAAATAAAAAAGGTGTTAGGCTGCGCATATGAGTACAGTTTTCGAAAGGACATTTTTAGGGGGAAAAAACAGCACTATGTAATCTTGGTCAAACAGATACATTTAATATGCATGAATTAAGAGGAAAGGGGGTGGGAGGCATTTATTTTGACTGGTGCAATAAGTAAAAAATTAACTGTTACTTAAGGGTTCATTGAGAAGCCAATTATATGTTGTTTAGGAACAAAAATGTTGACCTGATATGTGTGACCTTCCCTTTAACTGTTTCTCTAAAATGCAGCCTGCTATCCTTGCCATCTAGTCAAAGAATTCAGGTTTATCGAACATGCCGTCTCCACTAAATACATGCTGCTCTCGAATTGGTCGTTAAGAGACTTGAAAAATGCCTCCCTTCAGTGGTGGTTCCAAGAATATCTACTACAGAAGGTATGCTTCAAGTCCTCTAGTTACTAGAGATGGGCGAGCTGGTTTGAATTCGATCTGCAGATGTTCCTGAGCTTTTCCGACAGAATCCGATCTGCACACCGAAATCCGAAGTCGGATGTAACATATATCCGGTCACGGAACGTGTTTATATCGAATCTGACGTCAGATATTTCAGATTCTAAATCCGGACGGACTTTCAGTATTAGGGGTGGAAAAAACACTGTATCAGCCTTTTTGAGACTTATCTGTGAAAAGCCGCAGCTCAAAGGAACTGGTAAATGTGTCGTTATTTAGGCAGAAAATTCACCCATCTCTAATAGTTACCCACGTAAAAGTGGGTCTATATGTGCCTTCTTCCAGTCCTTAGGAACCATCAGTATTAAAGCTGCAGTTCAGTCTTTTTTTTTTTTAATTTATTTTTTTACTTCAATAGTTTCATGTGTGCAATCTCTAATTACCTAAAGAACTGTATAGCTGCCAGTCAATTCATTCTCCATGTATTGATAGGCGAAATTTGGTGACATAATTAGAGCTGGCATATGTTTTTATTTGCTTCTGTCAGTCAGAGGAAGCTCATGAATATTCATGAGCACTCCTGCACTGACATGTGCAAGAGGGAGGGCAGGGCTGACAAAGGGGTGTGCCAGGGCTTGTGACAGGACATGAAGGGGCAGTGCCTTAGCAAATGGCTGTTAAAATAGAATACAAGAAAATTGGTCTTTCAAAGTTGTTTTTTTTAAAACAGAAAATGCTAAAAGTATTTTTTTTACTACAGAACTGATTTATTAAAAAAAACCACACATGCAGGATATTGACTGAACTGCAGCTTTAAGGAGTAAGTCTTTAGTAGTATTACCAGCATTTTTCCAAGCTCCCCTTACAGTAGATACAGTATATCCAATCACCTTGCATATTTACAGATGTGCAAGTCCCTTACAGACTTCTTACGTGAACACGGTTACCACAGTCCGATTGCCTATGAAGCCATTGTTTTCAAATAAGCATGGCGATTTTATAATAATTTCAAATGTATTCCTAAAAGGACAATTCTTAAGGTTCTAAATATAGATTTATGGAGATTATGAGGATAAAAAAAAACCAACATATTTGAAGCACTTATGTCACAAAAGGCACTAGCAAGTTGCAAGCTATGGTAGAATAGCGCTTTGATTTATCTAAAAGCTTTCCTCGATCAGGTTTCGGGCAGCAGCTCAACATAGCATAGCGGAAGCACTAGTTTTTTATTACATAACAGCCTGCCATCTGCAGCAGTAAACGTCTACCTAGAGATGTTTCTTACATGCGAGCCACAGCTTTTCTTGCCAATTTTCGTTGTAATCTCCGGTTTTCATCAGTATCACGAAGAACATGGTCTTCTGCTGCCCATCTATCCCAGCTAACGTTGTGTGGGGAAAAAAAAAAAAAAAAGGAAGATATGTGTAAACCGCAGCCTCCCTCTCCAGACATCTACCTTATATAAAAGTCATGAAATGCTCTTCAAATGTAGTTTCTTGGTAACTACAAAGATACACTTCCCGTTGGAATGGGCCACCAATCTTGGTATCAACTGAATGAAGTCTGATGCTTCTCACTTGCACTTACTGGAAATCGTTTCCAGACTGGGAAGATATTACCTACACCTACCACATTGAAAACATACGAGAGAGCAAAAATAGATCTATAAGAAAAACATGAATACTTTACTTATTTATCATTTACCTAGCCAAACGTAGTAATGCACAACATTCAATGTCTACCTTTGCAGTTTAATTGGTTCACATTAGCAAAGAGGTGTTCCTGTTATTGAAGGGCATACAAATATAATAATGGAAGCGGTTTTCATTACACAACTTGGCTGCATAAAGAGACAATTAAATAATGAAAACAACAGTCTCCCTCTGTACTTAAACAAAATAGTTTTTGTGGAGGCAATTCCAACATGTTTTTATTTTTTTTCATGCTTTCAGAAGATAGAAGATAGAACATGATTTTGTTCAGAAGAAAATAAACATGTTTGCAGTTTTATCTGAGATGATTAGAAATGTGTACTAAATGTAAATACTTCTAAGAGACTGCTTTAATAGCTTTTTACATTTTATTTCATAGTGCCGCTGTTGTATTAAATTAATCAAAGTACAACCTAACCCAAGTTATTATTTTAAACATTACACACGTGATAATAAAAAAATAATAAGTTGCTACAATACAACTGTTTAACTTCGGGAAATACAAACCTTGCTGCTACATACAGCTATCAATTTAGTGTTCCCCACTGACACAGAACTAAAGTCGGGATTCACTAAGCCGTGACGCAGTGTATCATACCCCGATCTGGCAAGAAAGGCCATTGATTTAGATCGGAGTGCGATAACCCGCATTGAGTCTTGATGAAACTTAGCCATCAAGCAATAGCTGAGAAGTACATAACATCAAGGGAAATTCCCATTAAGTTGCCAACTTGGCAAACAATGTTCCTTAGAGCCACAGAAAATAACAGGAAACCAGTCAAATTACAGGAAAGGGAGCTGGACAGCTAAAACAAACTGTGGACGTACATCTCCCAAAAATAATGTACACAAATTACTCTTATATAATACAAAGCGGTATATTATGAAAGTCAAATTATTAAATGTCTACTGTGTAAAAAAACACTGATAAGTGACAAGAAGTTGTCTACTGTGTACCCAGGATCAGTTTTCTGCATCACTATGATTTCTGTCACTTGCTGCAATATCATTTGTGCATGTGATCCGGTGGGCCAAATCGGCAGCTGCAAGGGTGAAGGAGCGGCTCAGTGAGTAAAGACACAGACTGGCACGGAGTGTGCAGCAGGGGAACCTGGTTCCATTCCTGATGTTGGCTCTTTGTGACAAAGTCACTTTATCTCTCTGTGCCTCAGGCACAATAAAAATATTATATGAGAGCTCCACGGGGCAGGAACTGTGTCTGCAAAATGTCTTTGTAAAGCGCTACGTAAAACTAGCGGCGCTATACAAGAAGAATTATTACTATTATAATAATAATAATAATAATAATAAAAGGGATGACACTGCAACTACTTTGAGGCAAGTATCCGGAGCGGCACGGCTCCGAAGACCCCATGCTTACAACCTACTCCAGAGGTGGCGCAACTTTCAAAAGTAGATGAGAAGCAAAAAGTGAACACTATGAGTGCTCATTTGCATGTCATACATGTGGAAGCATTGTATGCTTTGTAAATCTGGGGTGGACCCGAGACATTAATGTTATACGTTTTCTGTATCACTAAAGAAAATATATCAAATACCACTTGTAAGCACATTCACATGTCTCAGACAGGCCTGCAACATTATATATAGTATAGAACTATCAAATATTTCATACCAATTCAAACTCTGTACGTATATGCAGGTTTTGTACGGATCTGAGATTTGTTTTCCCAAAAGACAGGTCACTAACTTACTTTTAGTTAGTGCATAAAAAAAACACCTATAAAAACACATTTATGTATAAATAAGAAATTTGCCTATACAAATATATTTGAGCTGACCCACCTTCTGTTCCAACCATTAAAATGGATCAGATATTCAGGATTTTTCCTGCCCTTGTCATCTTTTCCGACAACATCAACAACCTTAAAAGGCAAAAAATAAATAAAAGGAATCACTTAAGTAGGAACCAGATGTGGTGGAGAACATGGATCTATGAATGCAGTCTCAACAAAACAATGTAAATATATTGTTTCACAATGACACAGGAAGCTGGGAACAGATTGAGAAATCAGAAAAAAATATATATATATATTGTATGAAATCATTATTCTGCAAGCACAAACATAGCACATTGTATGCATTCACTGATTACTGTATGCATACACTGTACCCCACTCACTGTATGCATACACCTCTCACTGTACCTCACTGTATGCATATTATGTACCCCACTCACTGTATGCATACACCTCTCACTGTACCTCACTGTATGCATATTATGTACCCCACTCACTGTATGCATACACCTCTCACTGTACCTCACTGTATGCATATTATACCTCACTCACAGTATGCATACACCCCACTCACTGTATGCATACACTTCTCACTATACCTCACTGTATGCATATTATGTACCTCACTCACTGTATGCACACTCGTGTATACTGTACATGGCTTGGATTACTGTACACACACACACACAATTAATATTTTACAAACCCCTCGGTGTACCAATAATACCATCTCCACAGCAAGACGCACAGCCCCTCCCCCGCTAGGGGGCAAATAAAGCAATTGATGGTAAAAGCTGCCACTGCAATGTAAACACTGAGCCCCCCTCCTCCTCCTCCTCCTCCTCCTCCTCCCCCGCACCTTAGCATCATACAGCACTTTGGCCTTGGTCGGGTCCGGTTCGAAACAGAGCACTTTCTCCCCTTTGTGGAATTTATATTTCATTCCCCGCGAGTTCATTTGTTCATCATGGCGAAGAGCAGGAAGCGCAGTCCCGCCGCAGCAGCAGCGCGCGCGCACTACACTGCGAGCCGGGGGCGCGCGCACTACACTGCGAGCCGGGGGCGCGCGCACTACACTGCGAGCCGGGGGCGCGCGCACTACACTGCGAGCCGGGGGCGCGCGCACTACACTGCGAACCGGGGGCGCGCGCACTACACTGCGAGCCGGGGGGCACGCGCACTACACTGCGAGCCGGGGGGCGCGCAGATCACGCCTACTCCTGGAAACTCCTCCAATCACAGGTTAGGGGGAACGCGCTACAACGAAAAGCGCCAATCGGTGTGGAAGGGGGCTGGGCCACGTCCCACCAGCAGTGTGAGGGGGCCAACGTCCAGTCTGGAGAAGTCGGTCTAACCGTCGGCTGGGCGGGAGGGAGATGGCGCGTCATCGGTGACCACAACTTTAAGTCGATCAAGTCTTGCGTCATCACTTTTTACCGGAAAATGAATTGTGAAAGGTTAATTAAGGGCTCGTCCAGGCTGAGGCCTCGTTCAGGGTGCAGGCTTCGGGGGGGAGGGCGTACGTGCGGGCGGCCGTCGGAAACAATGTATTTAAAGTGAATTGTGGTTTTCAGGGTAGCAGCTGCCCTGTCTCCGAAGTACGGAGTTGACGCTTGCTACAGTTTCAATAAAACAACCCATGTCGTTTTTTGAAGCTGCAGCAGCGTCACTGGGACCTCGGCAGCCAATGAAATCATTCTTGAGAATGATTTCAAGACTGCAACACCGATCCCTAAGCTGAGGTCTGTAGCCCCTCCCCCTCCCTGCCTCCTCAACTCATGAAAAAGTATCCCCGCCCCCGCCTCCTCCCCCTCCCCCTCCCTGCCCCCGCCTCCGCCTCCTCAACTCCTGAAAAAGTCTGCTGGGGATGATGTGCACACATCGCCCAGCAGACTGCCGCTCGCCCTCGCGAACGCCCGCCCTCCAACTCCTGTCTCTGGCACCCCGAACGAGGCCTGAGAGCGAGCACGCGCCTCAGCTTTTTCACATTGCGACATGTTTGACCAGCGTGCACGTGCACACTCAGCTAGACAATTTTTTTAATTTGCCGTGCTTGTGCATGTCATGTGCGCGGTTCAGCCAATGAAGGTGAACCGCTCACGTGACGTCACGGGCACACCCCCTCCCTGCGCATGTCTCCCTGCTCTTACGGTAGGGCGCTCAAGCGAGCTCGCGCCTGGCCGCGGCCTAAGGCCGAGCGTGCGGTGGTGCTACGTCCGTGCACACTTCAAGGACTCTTACCCGATTATTTAAGGTAGTTCCTTCAGTCGCTTGACCTCAGTCACGTGAGCTGGGTCAGCCAGTGAGGACGAACCAGCTCCGTGACACGTTTGCAATGCCCCCGATTGCCGCGACCCAACTCCTGCAGCTAGCGCACGCATCGCTGGGGCTGCAGGAGGGCCGTTCACGGAAGCACGTGCCGGCACCGTGAGTTCAGCCTAAGGCTGTGGTCCCAGTCAGCACTGTAGCACGAGTGCCTGGCGGGGGTCCGCACGTGCACAGCACTTCACTGCAGTCTGTGGGGAGAATCAGAGATTGCGACGGCGGTGCGTGGTGGGGTTTTTGCGGGGGCGTGGCCATGACTTCACATGGCTGGTTCGCCCTCATTGGCTGAACCGCCGGGGGGGGGGCATGGCCACACCCCATCGCAAGTTGTAAACACAATTTGCCTGTCTTGAAAAAAATTGTCGTGGAGCACGCCTGCCAAATGCGCGCAAAGGTACACACTGCCTTGCAGGCGCGCGTGCAGATCAGGCAGCAAGCGCTTGTGCTTGGCGCAATCAGACTGATTATTCTAAATGCGCTTGTCCAGGTTGGGGGCTCGCTAATGCATCGCGTGAGCGGTTCGCCCAATGAGCTTTCTCTGCCCCCCTCCCTCACCCCCCAACAACTAACATGACAGAAATGAACACAGGCTGCGGCCAGGGTGACGCGGAGCGCGCTGCCCCCTGAGCTCGGTGCTCTTTTTGATTGGGGAATTTGTGGCCAGCCAGTTGCGCACTCGGGGGGGGGGGCGCGGCTATGACAGAGCTGGTTTACCCTCATTTGGCGAACAGCTCACGCCAGCAACAAATTTACTTGTCTCTGCAAGCAGCTGAGCGCCGTGCTCTCACGCTTAACAAACACATTGCAGCAATGTGTTTAATCGCGCTGACCGCAGCCTAGGACGCAGCAGGCGATGTATTTTCCTCCTGTGTAGCTATTTTCTAACGTGAAATTCTTGGTAGTCCTCCTGAGAAGGGGGCTGCTGTACAATGCCCTAATCACCCGACTGAGAACAAGAGAAACTATTTGATGCACAATACATAGTAAATGAGTACTTCAGTATTAGTTGATACTTTTTTTTTAATTTGAACTAACAGTTGATATTATAAGACAAGTCTACCATTCCCGCTCTTCCCCAGGTCAAGCAATAAATCAATTATACTCAAGTATTGCCTGACTTGAGACAGTGTGGGAACTCTCCATCACTTGTTTTATAATCTCGCTCATCAACATGTTGGTCCCCGGCTGGATCTTTATTAAGATCTTTTGATACATTTCCTGTTGTGGACAAAAACGTAGAGGACCTCACAATAAATAATTTTCTACCAGAGCTGGTCATACTATACAGAGCCCCTCCTTTGTGCCCCCACTTGGAGAGGAGAGCACTCTCCTTAACCATGTATATATTATATAGATTGTTATTATTATTATTATTAATAAGAAGAACATGTTCTTGTATAGCGCTGCTAGTTTTACGTAGTATTAGTAACATACAACCAATTTATAGGTAATTACATTATGTACAACACAGGAATAAAAGCCCTGAGCATGGAAATAAATATAAGGAAGTCTATGAAGTCTCAAAGAGCATTGCATCAAGGTTCAGGTATGATCTCATACCCATTACTAGCTGCTCTCAGCTGTGTGCATGGTAAGAGTGGGTCAGTGCCGTAGGTGCCATTGCTGCTGTTTCAGATCTTTCCAGAAAGGAATCTCTTATAGATCCATATAGGACTATCTTCTAAAGTCTCCTGGTTGCCAAACTGGGGCAAGATGAGTGCAAAATACACATACAAATATTTTTTCCCACCTTTTCTGATTAAATACTTAAAATATTAGTTTACTGTTAAATTAGAACAACCCCATTTTATCATCATTCTAGGAAAGCCTGCTGAAACCGTGCATCGTTTAGTTTAGAGCAGCCACTACAGATTTAGGACACAAACAGGAGGATATAGGAAATACATCAATATACTAGACAAGACACATACAAGGAAGGATTATCATTAGAATATCATTAAGTGGCAGAACGTGAAAAGTGCAAGTGAAAGATACAACACACAATATGGATGCTTACCACATCCATTAAGTAATATGAACATTGGTCTAAATAAGGGTACCCCCAATGTTGTAATTCATATTATTACGTTGAGTATGCAAGAAAAGAGTCTAAAGTTGTGCAGAGACGAATAGAATAAATATATTAGTATAGTACAGGGCCTTTTCTTTGCTTATAAAGGCTAGGGCAGGTGTCTGCAACCTTTCAAGGAAGAAGAGCCATTTTATAAAAAAATGTCTTCGTCCAAAATATTCAGAGAGCCGCAACACATGCATGAATATTACACCCCCACAATCACATACTGCACACACTAATAGGTATATACTGTATAAGCATTAACATACAAACTTATTTTTTCCTTTCCCTAATTCTGATTAAAGTATGTGGGGAATAAAATGCATCTCACAATAAGTTCCTTTATTTTTTTCCCATTGTTTCTGTTCAAAACAGTTTGTACAAATGACACACACGTATGTGTGTGTATATGTATGCTTTCTTAGAGCTTGCTGGGTATCTGTGTTTATTAACTTTGTCCAGCTGGTCTCAGCTGTTATGGAGGTTTGTGGCCCCTCCCCACTTTCCAAGTAAGCAGTTCTTTTATCATTCAGCTGGTTGGGAGAGATCCAATGCGATCATTCTTCCTCCAACTATAGAGGCAAATAAGAATTTTACATCAGTCAGTGTTAGGACCTGCAATATTTGGTCATGCCTTGTAGGCTTAAAATGCTTTGGCCAAAGGGTTTAACTAAACGACCCTTTGTAAGGAATCCGTTCCTGGTTTTGGCTGGAGCTCACTCTTGCAGAGTTGGTGAGCTCTCAGAACAGACCTTCCCTTGGATTTGCAAGCACTCACCTGTGCTTGCAATCACTGCAGCTCTGTCTCTCTGCTCTGGCATTGGAGGAATTCCCACACACACCTGTCTTGGGATTGGCTATCTGTCCTTATACTGGTCTCTCCCTTTGACTTATTGCTGAGCATAACCCTAGATTGACTAGGATGTAATTGTGTTTGCCACAAGCTACTTTGCCTTGTTCATGAGACCTCCTGCATTCACCCCAGGTAGAGGTCTGCATTTTGGTTCCTGTGCTGAAGCATTGGATCTCCAGTGCTAGTCTTGCCTTGTTACGGAGACCTGCAGCATTCACCCCAGGCAGAGGTCTGGTTCCTGTGCTGAAGCGCTGGGCCCCCAGTACCAGCTTTACCTTGTTCCTGAGACCTGCTTTGTTCACCCCAGGCAGAGATCTACTATCTGTTTCCTGTGCAGAAGCGCTGGTCCTCCAGTGCCAGCCTTGCCTTGTTCCCGAGACCTGCATTCTCCCCTTGCAGAGACCTTATCATGGCCTGCTCCTCACGCAGATGCCATTCCCGCACTTAAGCTGCAACGCTGAAGCAGTGTGCTCCTGACTTCCTGTTGCCAAACTCCAGCCTGAACATCGATTACTCTACCGTCTCCAACCCTGACCCTGGCGTGTCAAAGGATTAATATAAAGCAGGGGAAGGGGGGAGAGAAAGGAAAAAGCTCCCGCATCGGCAAGAAGTAATGAAATAGTAGTTAATATAGTCAGAGATCCCGTCCGGTGCAAAAAGGGATAAAGGGGTCATACGCGAAAAACAAACAAAAGGTTCCCTCATGAATGCACTCAGATAGACCTAATGAAATTAATGAAATATAATTAAAATCAATTTAATGAATAATAAAAATATGTTTATACAGAGGGGCGTGGTAAGAAGGTCCAAGACCACCCCCTAATGACATACCAGAAGAACTTCCACATCGAGTCAGTAGGGAAGAAGACCTAAGAATACACTATACATGGCCAAATGGTATATAGGCTATAGCAGGGGGGCGCAAACTTTTTTCCCTGCGCCCCCCTGGCGGCTGTCCCCTCGCTCCCGCGCCCCCCCCCAACCCCAACTTACCCGCGCTCCGGCGTAATGACGTCACGTTGCCATAGCAACGTGACGTCACATGACCTCGCAGCGTCATTTTGACGCCGCGTTGCCATGGCGCCGCAGGGAGGAAGCCGCCGGAGCCACGGTGAGTTAGGTTTACAGAGGCCCTGCAGCTCCCCCGGCACTTAATTTAAGTGCCTTCGGGAAGCGCGCGGGGCCTCTGTAAACCCCGCGCCCCCCGTCGGCAGTGTCGCGCCCCCCCTGGGGGTCGCGCCCCACAGTTTGCGCACCGCTGGGCTATAGTATATAAGGGTTAATTCCAACAGAAAAAAAGTACCTGCATGCAATAAAGCAGTACTATTATCTAAAAAAACAGCAGATTAATGAAATAATATCTACCGGTACTGAATCTAGAGGATTCAATGACCCGTGCCTCTGGGCTTTATATATGCATATTTTATGCTAGCCCTATTTAGGGTCCTATTTCTTCACCAGAGTGTCCTCATATATTCACTATGCTGATCATGTGTTTGTAGGTAATTATCATATACCAATGTGTGCTTGTATTGTGACTACACGCCTGTCATACATCTACACCGTTATATAACACTAGCCTTGTACTTCATATTGGCCATTTCTTGGTATTTATTTTGTGCTACTTGGATTATATTCCTCTAGATTCAGTACCGGTAGATATTATTTCATTAATCTGCTGTTTTTTTAGATAATAGTACTGCTTTATTGCATGCAGGTACTTTTTTTCTGTTGGAATTAACCCTTATATACTATAGCCTATATACCATTTGGCCATGTATAGTGTATTCTTAGGTCTTCTTCCCCACTGACTTGATGTGGAAGTTCTTCTGGTATGTCATTAGGGGGTGGTCTTGGACCTTCTTACCACGCCCCTCTGTATAAACATATTTTTATTATTCATTAAATTGATTTTAATTATATTTCATTAATTTCATTAGGTCTATCTGAGTGCATTCATGAGGGAACCTTTTGTTTGTTTTTCGTATCAAAGGATTACCCTGGCTTCTCCAACCCTGACCCTGTTACGATTTACTACGGACTGCGCAATCCTGAACCGGCTTCGTGGTCTACGGTCGGTGTATTCACATCCCCAACTCAGCCCTGCGGTCCGGTCCCGGTTTGTGGCGAGCACGTCCGTTACACCCTTACAGAGATATATACGGTTAAGTTCGGAAAATAATTAGACGCTGATACAAGTTTTGTTATTTCGGCTGTTTACCAAAATAAATTCAAGTTACAGTTAAATAATGAATATGGGCTTAAAGTGCAGTCTATCAGCTTTAATTTGTGGGTATTCATATCCAAATTGGAGGAAGGGTTTAGGAATGACATCTCTTTAATATAAAACACACACAAAAATAGGAGGGCATGGAAAAAGACAAAAAACGAAATTAGTACACAAAATCTTTATATGTAAAAATGACAAAACATATAACACCACATACAGGTAAAGATCACATAGATCTATTGGTCCGTGACACCCACAGAGGATCGGGTAATGCTACACAGAACCCCACGATCAGAAAATCCTACGCAATATTCTCTATTGCTGAGAATACAAGCATAATATTGATCAGTATTTAACATTTGTACAACGTCTCAGTTATTAAACTCCCCTCACAGGGTGTGAAATTACAGTTACCTTCTGCCAATGGTAGGACAATTATGGCCACTTGCTAGTTAAGATGACTTGCTATGATACCTCTCAGTTATGTCCAGGCAAAGAACTGACAAGGGACGGGGTTCACGTCCAATATGGCAGCATAGAAAGTACTGTATCTATGCCTTTCTTATGAGCAAAAACTGATGTGTGTTAGTTGATACCTTACAGCAGAGGCTCCCACCTGCAGTCTTCCAGGAACACTAACAGTGCAGGGAAAAGTACACTCCCTGCTTGTGCACCGCTGGTTCCATCACAATGATTGGGCTACCTGTGCTAATGAGAGGACAGCCTTAAACATGCACTGTTCAGCTGGTCTTAGCTGATTGGAGGGTGGCTCCTCCTACCTAGTTGAAGCTCACCCCCTCCCACATTTAAATGGTTAAAAGCTCACTCCATTGCATCTTCCACTCTCAGGGGAACTTGCTTGCTTGCAGTTTGATTGTGACAAATCTAATACAGAGTGTTTTTACTTGTAATGTACAGGTTAATAAGAGCTTCAATCAGACTTAGAACTATGCAACTAATTTTGACTGATTTATTATAAATCATTCTTCCTGGTAATGCACAGGTTATTAAGAATTTATATTAGTGTTAGGTACCCTTGAGATGTGGTCTGCCGTGTAGTGGCTCAAGGGCTTACAACACTTTGGCCAAAATGTTAAACTAAAAGACCATTTTATTTAATAGATAACTATACATATATATTTAGGCACTGCACTGTGTATAAGTTTCACTGGAAGTGCACTGAGCTTTGTGTTTCATGTTCTGTCTCTGGTTTTAAACTAATGAGAGGACAGCCTTAAACATGTACTGTTAGTGGTCATTGAGGATTGAAGTTGGGAAACTGACGGTATCATTTGTTTCATTTTTGAATTCGCTTCAGTTTAATGAACTAACTGAAAGTTGCAAACTTATGAGAAAAATATAAATTCGTTTTGGAAGATCAAAAGATCTGGCGATAGACAAAACTGTAAATCTGACTGACAACTGTAACTTGTAGACTATTTGGAAAAACATTTTTTTTCACTTCCTAAACTCATAATGAAGAGCACTCCTATCCAAAAAAGGCAAACAGTGGAATCATAATGTACTGGAAGAAATGCTGGGCCAAAAAATTAAAATGCCAATAAAATCAAGTCTTGGGACAATAAATTGAAAGCTTTTATATTAAATAAACTTATTGGCGGTTTAATGTGCCAGCTAAATTTACCTAGTAAGTCTGGTACACAAGGTATGTTTGTTTAGGGAAACAGAAAATTAAAGTTCAGAAGTGAAATACAATACATTTAAAGGCCACTTTTAAAGGGAAATGTTAGCATTTTTACTTTGGTGTTAACCCAGGATAGCCCACACAGTATTCACCAAAATAATTCAAGTGTTCATCAGTTTTCCTGCATAATGCTGTCTATTATTTTGTTTATACTGCTATGTATAAAGGTTGTCAATTAAGTCGTTAGGCTCTGAATGATAATCATTGCTTTAGTTAACTCTAGGAAGTAATACTGTGTAATTTAACACCTCCTAAACTTTGGTGTGGCTGAAAATTTTGCTGGAGATATTGTGCAAAGTTCTAGTGGAACTGTACATTTTTTCATAACGTTTACTGCACCATCAAGTTCTTCATAAATGTACAGTACTGTAGTAATGAAACGTGCTATTAGTGTTGAAGGAAATAATACACACACACACACACACACACACACACACACACACACACACACACACACACACACACACACACACACACACTGTGGTTCATCTCCTGTAACATGGAGTAGTCACATTGTGATTGTACTAGAGAGTGCAGAGTAACACTCATTTTGTATTTACATAACTTAATTATATTGTTATTTAGAGAAGATTATTATAGAAAGGCTATCTTTGTAATTTTAGATGATTAGATGTAACATTTTATTTAAAATAAGATCCAAGAATGTTTGCGATAGTGAACAAATAAATACTGTCCGGTATTACGTCTCTGGACTTTGTAACCTGCCGGCGGGTGGCTGGCATAGTGTGATTTCCCTCGAGAAGGTAGAGAGCTGGGCTGCTGCTAACGGGTTGGGCAGCTTCCTCCATCCAGATTGGCTGCTGCTGTGTTATGCAGCCAATCAGGAGGTGACAGGAGCCTGTGGGTGGGGCCAAAGAGCGGAGGAAAAGCATGGAGCAGAGAGAGGTGAGGCTGTGTTGTCCTGGTGTGTCTGTACTTGTACTATTTTGTCCTGGTGTGTGTATTTGTTTTCTGTGGCTGTCCTGTGGGGGTGGGAGAGGATGAGGGGATGGGGGGTGAGAGAGTGAAGGGAGGAGGAGGGGTGAGAGAATGAAGGGAGGGGGTGAGGTGAGAGGATGAAGGGTGAGGTGAGCGAGGATGATGTGGGGTTGAGGGTGAGGGGTGAGAGGGTAGAGAGGATGAGGGGGGTGAGGGTGAGGGTGGTGAGAGGGTGAGGGGAGGGGGGCTGAGAGGGTGAGGGGAAGGGGGATGAGAGGGTGAGGGGAATGGGGGTGAGAGGTTGAGGGGAAGGAGGGTGAGGGGAAGGGGGGTAAGAGGGGGAAGGGGGGTAGAGTGTGAGGGGAAGGGAGCTATGGGAGGGTGAGGGGAAGGGGGCAGTGAGGGGAAGGGGGCAGTGAGAGGGTGAGGGGAAGGGGGCTGAGAGAGGTTGAAGGGAGGGAGAGAGGGTGAAGTGAGGGGGAGTGAGAGAGGGTGAAGGGAGGGGAGTGAAAGGGTGAAGGGAGGGGGAGTGAGAAAGGGTGAAGGGAGGGGGAGTGAGAGGGTAAAGGGAGGAGGGAGAGAGGGTGAAGGAAGGGGGTGAGAGGGTGAAGGAAGGGGGTGAGAGAAGGTGAAGGGAGGGGGTGAGGGTGAAGGGAGGGGGAGTGAGAAAGGGTGAAGGGAGGGGGAGTGAGGGTAAAGGGAGGAGGGCGAAGGGAGGGGGGTGAGAGGGTGAAGGAAGGGGGTGAGGGGGGGGTGAGAGAGGGTGAAGGGAGGGGGGTGAGAGGGTGAAGGGAGGGGGGTGAGAAAGGGAGAGAGGGTGAAGGAAGGGGGTGAGAGGGTGAAGGAAGGGGGTGAGAGGGTGAAGGGAGGGGGTGAGGGTGAAGGGAGGGGGAGTGAGAAAGGGTGAAGGGAGGGGGAGTGAGGGTAAAGGGAGGAGGGTGAAGGGAGGGGGGTGAGAGGGTGAAGGAAGGGGGTGAGGGGGGGTGAGAGAGGGTGAAGGGAGGGGGGTGAGAGGGTGAAGGGAGGGGGTGAGAAAGGGTGAAGGGAGGGGGGTGAGAGGGTGAAGGGAGGGCGGTGAGAGGGTGAGGTGAGGGAGGATGAGGGGAGGGTGGGTGAGAGGATGAAGGGAGAGGGGTGAGATGATGAAGGGAGGGGTGTGAGAGAGGGTGGAGGGAGGGGGTGGGAGGGTGTGTGAGAGGGTGAAGGGCGGGTGTGTGAGAGAAGGTGAAGGGAGGGGGTGTGAGAGGGTGAAGGGAGGGGGTGTGAGACAGGGTGAAGGGAGGGGGTGTGAGAGGGTGAAGGGAGGGTTTGAGAGAGGGTGAAGGGAGGGGGGTGAGAGGGTGAAGGGAGGGGGGGGGGTCTTACCAATATCTGTGTGGTCTTACCAACATAGTGGAGACCACACAGACACCGAATGAGGTACACAACAAATTTGCTCTCACAATTGAGATAGTTTTTGATTTGCTTTTAATTGCTTTGCACTATGTGGGTGATGAAATTTATTGCCTAAGATTAAATGCTGACAATTGGTGCACCCCTGACATTTGTAGACCCCTGGTGGTCTAGATAACCAGTTAGTAGGGCTGCTGTATTTGGAGACTAGGTCTTCCTGTGTTAAAGCATCCCCAATACTTGGCCCCCTTCTATAGCAGAAGAGGAGTGGTTTCGTGAATGTCCTGCCATTATTTTTGTCCAATGCCAACACATGCCAGTGTTTCAGAATACTATTTTTGATGACCCGTGAGGCCGTGCTAAAGGTAGTATTGATGTGGAACCAATCCATTGAGCCCTTCTTCCCCGATGGTTTAAGGAGTTGTTCGCGGGTAACCTCCCTGGCTTTAAGGAGGGCCTCTTCAAATTCTTGGGCATCATACCCCCTCTCCAAAAATCTCAATTTCATGGACTGCAACGCTAATTCACATTCATCGGGATTGCTGGTTATCCGCTGGACCTGAAGGAACTGCGAGAAGGGCAATCCTCTCTTGAGGGCTCCTGGATGGTGACTGCTTGTGCAAGAGCAGAGTATTCCGATCCGTCACTTTGTGATGCATCCGTGTCATGAGTCAGGTTTGACCCTGTAACAGGGGAGTTATCCCTGTTCAGGTAATGTGCCTCTAATCCAGCAGTGTGGTGGTTAACTGCTGGTAGTCAATTAACAAACACCACCTGCCTTATTAGATTGCTTAGAAAAGCCTGTCTTTTGAGACAGGAAGTGAGACTCCTTAGCTCACACCTGAGCTGAACTTGGAGACAGAGCAGTGATTCCTTAGTCCACAACGGGGCTGAACCAAGGAAGGACAGATGTCTTTAGCGACAAGCTGACCACAAGACAAAGGGGACAAGATTCTAACCTGGAGCCTGACATTTCCTGTGCACACAAGGGTGCGGTTCCAAGAGAGCAGAGAAGCTTCCCCTACAGCAGCCCAGCTAACAGATAAGACTTTCATTTATAAGACTATTTATATCTGTTCATTTCATGCTATATGTTTGGGGCTGGGAGACATGCTTATCTAAAGGGAGTTGTGGAGTGCATAGTATTTCTCTAGAAATACTCCCAAGTGAATAGAAGCTTTGTTTACCCCTTGTTTGGATGGTTTCCTGATGTTAAGGAAACAGGTGCAATAAAAGCCTTATTTAATTTCACCATAACCAGTCTCCCTTGCATACCTCTGTGAGCGTCCGCCTACAGACCCTTATAGACAACAGTGTCCAGAAACACAATTTCAGTCTTACTGTAGTTCTGGGAGACAACAGAGAGATGCACCCGCTCAACCTAGTGTGAACACTAGGGTCACTAGTACAGACTGGTGCAATAGGGCAGGGAGAGTAATCAAAACACAAAGAACACTGTATGACGTAGAGGCACTATACATACAGATAAGGCCCTATGGATGCACTCAAAATCTGAAGAGGGAGAACACCCTGATAAATAAGCAACACAGCAGAAAAAATCTGGACCAAACCTTAGAATAGTATTTAAATATGCTTTATTGATAGTAATTAAAATAATTGGTACCAGAAAATATGGTGAATGAGGTGAACTGAATACAATAAGTGCTAATAGGCAAAGTGCCAGAAATGTATCCAAAAAATGGAGCAATAAACAAGCACTATAGATTCCAGAAAGCACTAAACCTATGCCTATGGTGTAAGGCAATAGGGGCTAACTCTGGTGTGTGACGTCACTGGAACGCTATTTGGAATATATACACTCACATGAGGCACTAAAGTGTGTGTAGGCACATAATCACTGTCAACCATGCATCAATAATGTACTGTAAAAGTAAATGACATAACAGTGGCAATGATTGGTCAATAGTGTAGGTATAACACTAACAATGAAACACACAAGTATAACACTGCTGACATGATTAGTCCAATATGTAACATACAGCCCGCCACAAAGTCACCGTGACAATGGTTGACAGTGATTATGTGCCTACACACACTTTAGTGCCTCATGTGAGTGTATATATTCTATATAGCATTCCAGTGACGTCACACACCAGAGTTAGCCCCTATTGCCTTACACCATAGGCATAGGTTTAGTGCTTTCTGGAATCTATAGTGCTTATGTTTATTGCTCCATTTTTTGGATACATCTCTGGCACTTTGCCTATTAGCACTTATTGTATTCAGTTCACCTCATTCACCATATTTTCTGGTACCAATTATTTTAATTACTATCAATAAAGCATATTTAAATACTATTCTAAGGTTTGGTCCAGATTTTTTCTGCTGTGTTGCTTATTTATCAGGGTGTTCTCCCTCTTCAGATTTTGAGTGCATCCATAGGGCCTTATCTGTATGTATAGTGCCTCTACGTCATACAGTGTTCTTTGTGTTTTGATTACTGTAGTTCTGTAACGTCTGTATCCCCGCAGACCTGGCCAGTCCAAAGTACTGAGGTGGGTAAGGTTATAACACGCATCCACAGCAGTGAGGGCGTGCCCGGAGTGTGGTAATGCGTTGCCGGGCCTTTTGAGAAAGGGTTAACGTATACTTGCAACGTCCAGGATGCCAGAGTTTGGATAGTAATGTCCGTGTGTCAGAGTTCAGGAGTTATAGAGAGAAGCATGGTGATGTCCGTAAACCAGTGTTCAAGGATTGGAGAAGGCATTGTAGTAGTATCCGAATGCAGGGTTCATGGGCAGGAGAAAGCAGGGTAATCCAATTCAAAGCAGAGTTCAAGACAGGGAGATCCAAAGGTAAGCAGGGGCAGGGACAGGAACCAGCGCTGAAAGAGACAGGAGAGCCAAGCATAGAGACTGCACACACAGGAGTCACAAGAAGCTATGCAGAGCAATGAGCTAGAGGACAGACAGGGATTATAAAGGAGGGAGCACCAATGGGAGAGGAAGGAGGAGCAGAGGGTTGAGTGAGAGGTTGCAGGGATAGGTCAGAACGAGCAAGGGAGGAGACAGGTGAATCACACAGGGATATGGCTTGTACGCTATGGGAGGCGGAGCCAGGGCTCTGGGAAGGCCTATACCTGGAGCGTGTGCGCGCGCCCTCTGTAAGGGTTGGATGTGCGCGCACAGTGTGTGCCAGGGAGCGCGAGGAGCATCGCGCCGCAGGGGCGCTCGCCAAGGAAGGCGAGAGATCAGGAGAAGCGACCGAAGGAGGTAATGTGGCAGATGGGGGAATAGAAAGACGCCGTGAGCTGTGAGTGCCGCGGAGGGGATCGGGTGCCTGGAGAGGTGTGCGCACCTCGCGGGGAACGCGCGTGACAGCTGGACGTGCATCCGGGCACGCCACAGAGGAACGGGTGCGGGAGGAAGAAGGGACAAAAGGAAGAGGAGGCGAGGGAGGAAGGTCAGAGGCAGAGGGAGCAGAGGTGACGGGGACACATTGGGAAGCACGAATCCCCTGAACTGTCACAAGTTCATGGTGAACCGTATGTTGGAAGGTATCTTATTTAAATGGTCCACAAACAGCAGGAGTTCATTCTCAGAGCCACCTCCACACCATGAACACGTCGTCAATGTACCTCATGTATGTTAACATATATTGGACATAAGGAGAATCAAATACTACAGTATGTGTGTCTGCTCATATTGGGCTATAAAAAGATTCGCATACGAAGGGGCCATGTTTGACCCAATCGCCGTACCAATGCACTGGAGATAAAATCCATTGTCAAATTTGAAATAATTCTTATATAGAACAATGTCCATAAGTAGTAGAAGGAATTCAATAGGTGGTCTGGCATAATCGAAATAGTTATGAAAATGGGTTTTCACCGCATCCATACCCTCATCATGCCCGATGTTAGTGTACAGGCTGGCAACATCTAGTGTCACCAGCAGTATTTGGGAAATGTCCACTTTCAGGAGCATCACTGTATCTTTTCCTTCACTGTCTTTTTTCTATCATTACAGGGAGTCCATACATCATGTTGTGTTTCCCTGACACTGCACTGACTGTCCAGGTCTGATTTGGACTGATGGAAGACTACACATGTGCAACATTACACTTTATGTTGCTTGTCATGACCCAGAGATGCTGTAGGTGGCAGTGTTGGATAACTGAGGATGCCTCTTCTCTATGGAGCTGTTTCAGAGGCTTTCCTGCATGCACATGCTCACTCCCAATGTTTACATAAGCTCAGTTTTTCCAAGATGGCCTCCGTCTGTCAGTGCTATGCAAAGGTGATGTGGAGCTCCCTGATGAACTGATTAATGGACTTCTAATTGTCTACATGAGGTGGGTGTGGGTATATATGTCTTCCTGGTGCCAGTGTCCCTTAGCACATCCCTGAAGAAGGTCCTTAGTGGACCAAAACGTTGGTTTACACATGTGCTGTTATGTTGTTTGAATACAATCTTTTTGCTACATACTACTGAGTGCTGTTTCTTTGCTTTCCCTGCTGGGAAGGCAAACTGTTGCGATATATATATATATATATATATATATATATATATATATATATATATATATTGATGCCGTCACTGCCCTCTAAGGGCTAGAATGGGACAGTTCTGGGAATTTACAGCTCTCATAGAGTTAATCATTCTGGACAGGTCTGTTCAGCTGTGAGTTAATGAGCTAATTAGCCTAGCCTGTATAGTCAGGAAGTGATACAGAGATTCCCCCCCCCCCCCCCCCCCCCAATGCGGCCAGACACACACCGTTGAGAGTTACACAGAGAGGATGAGAGACGCTGCTATACTGATCTGGGAAGGCACACACAGACAGCCCTGTGAGAAACTGAAAGGAGACCTGCTGCAGGTACACTGGGTAAAGTGGGGAAAAGAGTTTAGTTCTCCCACAATTTAGTTAGGGACTAAGCAGTATTAGTCAGTACTCCTGGAAGGAGTTAGGTTTTTTGTTTCTGTTTTTGTGTTATGAGTTAACCCTGTACCTGCCTTATACCCTGTAAATAAACCCATGCTTAGAAAGTACAGTGTTTCCTGCCTTTGATCTGGACAAAAGATACGACGCTGGGACTGAGACGTCAGTCCACAAGGCAGTGAAATGGGAAAATGGAGGAATTTCTGACCTCGCTTCAGTACAAGCAAACAGAAAATTCTGCAATTTTAATGCAGGGTTTGCAGCAACTGGCAAAGACCCAAGAGGAGATGTCAAAATCCTATAATGAGAGTTTACTACAGATGACAAAGTCACAAACTGAAAGCACGGCGGCGTTAGTACAGCAGATGGCGCTGTCCCTACATCAGACGCTAAAAGAAGAGCAAAACGAGGCGCAACTTCGCCTACAATAGGAGCTTCGAGCGTTGGGAGAGAAAATTACCGCCCAGGCTAGAGTGGCCCCATAGGTCGCTCACCAGGTAAACACGCACCTCATTCAGAAAATGACGATGGACGATGACATTGAGGCGTACCTGTCAATCTTCGAGCGCACCGCAGTACGCGAAGGGTGGCCAGCTGAGGAGTGAGCGGGAATAATTGCTCCCTTCCTGGTGGATGACTCACAACAACCCTATTATGACTTAGAGCCCGAGCAAGCTAAAGACTATGACACCCTGAAGGCGGAGATTATGGCACGGCTAGGGGTCACCCTTGCGGTTCGGGCGCAACGGTTCAATTCCTGGCATTATGATTTAGAGAAGACACCCCGCTCTCAACTCTATAACCTTATACACTCTGCAAGGAAGTGGCTCCAGCCTGAGGTATGTTCCATTGCTGCAGTTGTCGAAAGAGTCGTTATAGACCGGTTCCTGAGAGTTCTCCCCCGCACCATCCAGAAGTGGGTGAGCCAGAGTGACCCCAAAGATGCCGAACAGTTGGTCGCTTTAGTCGAATGTTACTTGACTGCCGAAGAGATGTCCAAGAGCTCAAGTTCAGATGAGTGCTCCGGTTCTCGCTTCCTGCGCTCCAGGAGGTCTGATAAGACTGTTCAACCGAATAGGAATCCGCAAGGACTCATTGACTTGCGTAAAGGAGTAGGAAGTCCCACAGCACCTAGGAGGAACTCTGGTCTCGTTGTTCCCAGTAGACTGGAGACAAAACACCGACCCAGTTTTGGAAGGTATATAGTGTGCTACAGATCCCATGAACTTGGACATGTGGCCGCAGTTTGCCCTCGGAACGCGGAACCAATGGAATGTAACTTTTCTGTGGGGCATGGTTCGCGCTGGGTTTCTACGGTTCAGCACAGTTCTTGCTGTTCAGAAGAGGACGATGAGGACTCCTATGTGGCCCCGCGGAAAGGACAACCTCCGTGTGCAACAGAAGCTGCAGGGAAAGTTTACCCCGTGGCATCAGAAAAGACCAGAGGTGGACTACAACACAGAGCGCTTGGCGCAATCATCACAGGGGTGACTACTATCCTCGGTATGAAAAAGGCTACCGATACCGCCATAAGCAGAAATCCAAGTGAGTCAGACCAAAAGAGTGTTGACTGGAAACGGTTCTATGAGGCGTCCCAACAAGACGTTCAACGCCTCATCAGCAAGCAAGAAGTTTCTCAGCGAGAGGTCTGCACGTTAAAAACAGAGCTGGGTAAAGTAAAGCAGCAAATGCTACAGGAGCGACTGAGTACCCAGTGGGTCCCCACCGAGCAGCATGATGAGCTGAAGGCCACCCTGAGCTTTACCAGAGCATCACTGGAAGCGGAATACGAAAAAACTAAAAATGTCCAAACCTTGGAATCTGAAAAACTGAAGTTGGATAAAAGGCTTCTAGAGCTAAAGCAGATAATTGAACACACGTCCCAGCAACTCACAGCTATAAAGGAGGACAATCTCAAGCTGGAGAAAGAGCTGGAGAAGCAGAGAGCCTGCTCCATCACCAAAAATCAGTACTCCCAGGAGAAAGAGGCATGGGAAACAGAAGCAGCAGCAATCATAGCGACAAAAACTACAGAGATCCAAAATCTGAAGGATGCACTGACACAAACCCAGAGCAAGCACCGGGAAGAGATGTAGGCCCTGAGAGGAATTGAATTGGCAGCTGCCTTGAGCCAGAGAAGAAGTATACACTGGCGACACGTTTTATTGAAGCACGGCTAGCACCGCAAGCCGGGGGATGCCCCGGCGTGCTAGCCGCACTCCCTCAGCGTGCGATGCGCGGTCACGCGTCATCGGGTGCCTGCGCCCCCTGCACGCGCGTCCAGGGCTCCCCGAGGGAGCCCTTGTGTCCCGCGATGTGGGGGATGCGGCAGGGGGTTCCGGGGGACCCGGCGGACCCGGCAGCGGGAGGGAGAGCGCCCCGATCGGAGGGCGCTCCTCCGCTGCTTCGGCGCGCGCCCGGCACCCTCCGGCGCGCGCCAGGTTACTGCTGCGGCCGAGAACGGGCAAATGCTCGAATAAACTCGGCCGCAGCAGTAGAAGGACAGCTTCAAGACCTGAGGAAGGACCTGGAGTTTGAGTGTGCTGGCCGCAAGAAGGCAGAGAAACAACAGCGTGACCTAGGCGAAGAGCTCGAAGCTCTGAAGACTGAGTGCGACACTACGTTGGACTCTATTACTGCTCAGCAGGAGGTCTAATGAAGAAAACCTTTAAGAAGAGGTGGATGTCAGACATGTCTGACAAAGAGGTTGGTCATGGGATAGTGCACGGGCCTCTCACAGGACAGTGTTTCGCTGGTGGAAGGGATATGTGATGCAGTCACTGCCCTCTAAGGGCTAGAATGGGACAGTTCTGGGACTTTACAGCTCTCAGAGAGGTAATCATTCTGGACAGGTCTGTTCAGCTGTGAGTTAATGAGCTAATTAGCCTAGCCTGTATAGTCAGGAAGTGATACAGAGATTCCCCCCCATGCGGCTAGACACACACTGTTGAGAGTTACACAGAGAGGGTGAGAGACGGTGCTATACTGATCTGGGAAGGCACACACAGACAGCCCTGTGAGAGATGAAAGGAGAGCTGCTGCAGGTACACTGGGTAAAGTGGGGAAAGAGTTTAGTTCTCCCACGATTTAGTTAGGGACTAAGCAGTATTAGTCAGTCAGTGTTTCCTGCCTTTGATCTGGACAAAAGATCCGACGCTGGGACTGAGACGTCACTATATATATATATATATATATATATATATATATATATCAAAGCAAAACAAAAAAGCGAAGTAGCGCCTCTAATACAGCCTACACAAAACTGTGATTCAAGTAATCCAACTATGAATACATCCATCCAATGGGGTGGCATACGGGGGTAAAATATACTAAAACCAGTATTGACCAAAGATAACAGGTTCTATAATGAATTAATATATATATATATAATGTTCAATATCAATAACCTTAGACTTTAATATTTAAAAATAATAACCTATGAACATATCAAAAAATAAAAATAAATTTATAAAATAAAATGTATGTAAAAAATGTGATAATAAAAATATTATAAAAAATAAATGAAAAAACCTTAAAAAACCTCAGAAAACACAAAGTCCTGTTCCAAAATATAGCCCCCAGGTATAAGGCAGCCCGTTTCAAAGGGGTCACTACTCCCTGTTGATACCTATGAAAAAAGAAAAGAAACAGGCGCACACCTAGTGCATTAACGTATAACAAATAGTTTATAGAACAATAAAATCAGTCAAATGCCCACTCACAAAGGTACAAGGTTTAAAAGCAGGTATGAGATAGGCTCTCATAAGCCAGTACTGCCGTCCGATATCAGCAATGGTGTCCTCTCCTGTCTGCTCTCCGCATGGTCCGAGCAACCGGAAATGACGTCCCTCCGGTTGGGTGCCCCGCACAGGAAATCCCTTCGGGAACCAACACCTCCAGTTCCTTGCTTCTGGTCAGTGAGACACCGGGGGAAAAGGATCCAGCGTTTTTTCTCAGCCTCACACAGCCTGCAAAGTCTCTCAACCAGCAATGGTAAAGTTCGTGGGAAAGTGACAACCTCAGTCTTAGCCACGCCCTACGCGTTTCGTCATCTATGATGACTTCATCAGGGGTACCCATTGGATGCCCCTCCATAGTATTTATAACAAGGTAATTTGCATAATTTGATGAATCAATTAAAAAGTTTGTTACAAAAATTAACCAGTCAGTGACCTTAAACATCATTCAACAACAGTCATAATAGAATGATTATGAGGACCGCACTAAATCATTCCAAAAATGTGATCAAATTGTTGCTTAGATAGCTGATAAGTTTTACAAAATACTATTCACAAGTGTTAACCATTAGGATAGTATATTGAAGACTAAGTGATTTATTAGTAACACTAGGTAAGTAATTGTTGTTTAAAATTTGAGCTAGGAATAGTACTAATAGTATTTTTGAAAAGTAATTAGATTTAGGGTAAGAACCAAATGAGAAATTGAAAGATATACAAAATAATAAAATATATATATATATGAAAATAAAAAATAAATAATAAAAAATAAATGATAAAAATAATATATCAAGAATTGGAGATTTTTATCAAGTATAAAGTAAATTAATAAACAATTTTATAAATGTTACTTTCTTTAAAAACATAGAATAACATCACACTAGTAACAGATAACCTGATAATCATTGATAGAGTAATAGATGGAATAATATCCCACCTACTAGTTATTAATACATATACCTGATGTTACCCATTATTTGATTTTCAGGTATGTGGATTCCAGTTGGAACCATTGGTGCAGCAAAGGATGATTTTTAAGCATGAACAGAAGAAACCTCAGCATGAATCATATGATGTTGCATGTGTATGTCATATATAATGATATATTAGTTTATCTGTACGAATTTAGCAGAAGCATGACTGTGTAAAACTAAATATGTATGACTAAATGTGAATACTTGTGATACTCTAATCCTATGTATATATAAATAAGCGTATGTATATATGTACTGTATATAATGTGAATCTACAGTGTGTATATGTTGTGTATGTGGTAGCATGTGTAGAATAATTACTTGTATTATACAAATAAAAATAAATATGAATTAAGAAATAAATATGAATTTAGAAATTAAAAAGTATATGTTTATTAATTGAACTGAGTATATGTGATTGAACTAAATATGGTAAGGCCATTCGTGAACCCGAAACAGATACACCCGCAATAGTAATATAAACACTAGATTAATCAACCTCCAATGTAGCTATTTGGTGTAAGTAGATATATATTCCCACAGTTGGAATATTAATAGATGTGTGATAAAATATCAGTATGGGAAGATGTAATTGAAGACCTGACACATGACCAAAGTTCAGAGGGAATGCAATAAAGCATTCAACCCAGACCTCCGAAGGATCACCCTCATGCGGGTGGTCACACTATGGTACTAATGTCAATATGGTCATTATGTCCCTTAGGAAACGTAGTGTCTAAAATGTACATCCAATAGGTCTCCCTCATACATAATCTTTTAAAGCGATCTCCTCCCATATATGAGGGGGGAATGCATTCGATGCCCATAACCTGTAGGGATTTTGGATCTTTTAGATGTTTAGTACAATAATGGCGGGAGAGGCTATGTGTCTGGCATCCATGGATAACATTTCTTCGGTGCTCTAGAAATCTTGTACTTAGAGCCCTTGATGTGCGGCCTACATATTGTAAGCCGCACTCGCATGATATCAGATATATAACATACTCACTGAGACAGTTAATATAATCTGTTATTTCATGCGAAATGCCATTTGATTGTGATGTAAATTTATTTGTTTTGACCAGATGTTTACACGTGAGACACCTGCCTCTCCCACATCCAAAATTCCCCCTTTCTCTGATGGAACCGGAAATGTCCAATCTATTTGTATTTAGCGCTTTTGATGTTTTTAATTTACTTGGAGCTATCAATGTTTTGATACTCCATGCTTTTCTGAAAATCACAGGAGCATGTTTTGGCAGTAGGTGACCAATTTCAGGATCGCTACACAGAATGTTCCAGTGACAGTTCAGAATTTTTTTTATTTGTTTTGCAGATTGATTATATTGCGTGATGAATTTTGGTGTGGATCCTCTTCTTTTATCCTCGCTTCTAGTACTACATAATGTTTTTAATTTTGATTTTTCCAACAGTGCGTCAATATCTAAAAGACCAGCATCTAAAAATGCTTTATTAATAACAGTCATATCATAGCCTTTTTCCTGGAATTTTTCTGACAGATCTTTACCTTGAATAAGGAAATCAGTGTCCATCGAACAGTTGCGTCTTATCCTGTGAAATTGACTTTTAGGTACATTGTCCAACCATTTTTTATAATGGTTGCTACCATATTGTAAATAGCTATTCGTTGCTACAGATTTAAAGTGTGTTCTTGTTTGAATTTTATGTTCAGTACCCACAAATAGCTCCAGATCTAAAAAACACTATAGTTTCTGGATGTATATTGTATGTAAATTTCAGACCCATCTGGTTATCATTGAAGGACCTCAGAATCTCCTCCAGGATTTCCCTCTCACCATCCCAAATAATAAGAATATCATCTCTGAAACGGCCATAGAAAACCAGACCCTGCCTCCAGCCCAGCATCCCCCCACACATGGATACTCTCCCACAGTCCTATGTAGAGGTTAGCATAACTGGGAGCAAATCTGGTCCCCATAGCCATTCCACGGATTTGTAAATAGAATGTGTTTTCAAATAAAAAATAATTGTGATTTAAGATAAATTTAATGCATGCTAAAAGAAACAACCTTTGTGAAGAGTGCAAATTTGAATCTAATTCTAAATAGTGATTAATAGCTTGGATACCTTTTATGTGATCTATACAAGTGTAAAGTGAAGATACATCACAAGTAACCCAGTGAAAGGTATCCTTCCATATAATACCGGAGGTGGAATCGATGACATGCAACGTGTCTCGTATGTGCGAACGTAAATTGGTGACATAGGGTTGTAGATAATAATCAACACATTGGGACACGTTGGATGTCATCGAACCGATCCCCAATATTATAGGCCTCCCTGGTGGATTCAAAGTGTCTTTGTGCAGTTTTGGAATATGGTAAAAGATGGGTGTTCTTGGGTGTTTAATGAATAAAAACTTGTGCTCTAATTTAGAAATAATCCCTTCTGTGAAAGCATCCTGGAGGAAACTCCAAAACTCCAACTGATAACCCTCAGAAGGGTCTTCAGTTAACGTCTGATAAGATGTGGTGTCAAGCAGAAGGCGATAGGCTTCACATAAATAGTCTGCCCGATCCTGTAGGACAATTGCCCCCCCTTTATCAGCTTGACGAACAATTAAATCGTTGTTATTTTTTATATTTGACAATGCCTGATTTTCTTCTTTAGTCAGATTTTTTTGTTTCAATTCCACATTATTAAGACACAACTGTTCCGAGTCCCTAAGGACTACTGTGTAGAACGTTTCGATAAAGTTTCCCTTTGATTCATAGGGAAAGTATATCGATTTAGGGACAAATGGGGATGGTTTATATTTCAATATATTGTCATGATCTGTTGTAGTTGGACCTGAGTTGGGATCTATCATTATATTGACCTCTTCTTCGTGTGTTGTAAGGTCTAGCAAAGTATTTACATCTAGTTCATGGCTACCAAATATTGTTCTTTTTAAAAATGGGCCCATAAGTGTATCAGTAGCATTTGAAATTTGTGTACTACTTGAACTGTTTCCGACAGTATCCGATTCCACCAGAAAAGAGGTCAGGGCATTTATGCACTCTATTTCTTGTGTATTGAAGTTTAATTCTAAATGTTGTTCCCCTTTAAGGGAGTAGTGTCGCATTAATGTTAACTTGCGGATGTATCTGTTCAGGTCCACAAATAGGTCAAACCTATTGGGTAGACTGTTAGGTGAATAAGATAATCCTTTTGCTAATAATGATAAATGATGTGGAGTGAGTGTATGTGATGAAAGATTAGAAATACCGTGTGTGTGTGGTGTATCTACCATCATCTTCATTTTCTTCTGTCCTTGCTTCTTTGCTCCTCCTCTGACTCCCCTGAATCTCGTTTTCTTCGGGGTTGTTGTTGATTTTGTTTCTCCCAGAGTGGATATCTCTTTTCCTTTTCTCTCTGTTCTAAAAAAGAGGTGGATTTACTTGTTTTGTTGGGTGAAACATTGTTTGTTAAATTCGAACCCTTAGAGGTATTTTTAGATCTAGCTCATTCCCTTAGTTCCCCTGCACATTGCTCTTGGGTATCCCCATTATCCTCACACTCGTCCCTCAAAGCTGAGTAACGATTGGAGGTAGAGCAATTTGCAGAGGGAGTAGTAGGAGTGACCTTTTGATTTTCTTTTTCTTTCTTTTCCATCCTGGCCTCTTTTATTAGTGTAATAATCTCCCTTTTCTCCTTCTCATTCGATATGGTTTTTTTTTGGAATTTATTATCTCTGTTCTCATGTCTATAACCTGAATGGGATCTACCATATATACGGTGTTGAAAAGATTCCCCTTTTCTTCTCCAATTTCTTACTCTATCATTTGCGTAATCATCTTTGTCACGTTTGAGTTTGTTTGTTTTTCTATCAATAATTTCTTTCTCAAACGAAACCACTCTTTTATGTACCATTTCATCCAGTGAGATGAATTCCTTAGAATTCCTTAGATAGCTAAGGTACAAGAAATTGTTAAACCATTTGAAGATACAGAGGAATTCATCTCACTGAGTGGTTTCGTTTGAGAAAGAAATTATGGAGCAGCCATCTTAGGTGCTGAACAGATCCCTTATAGATAGCTAACTAAATTGTGAAAACCCCATACTGTATATGATAAATTGCACCTTATAGCCTATACGATATATGAAATATTGCTTACATAAGATAATGTTATGCTTACTTTGCCTATAAAGTATTCCTCCTATGAATTTAAGAGAGGGGCATGAGTGAGCAGAAAAATAGAATCTATCTTGTATAGTAGATGTCTTCAAGTAGATATGACACATATTAAAAAGAGACAATTCTTTTGGAATCCTAACTGTAACCAAACATCCCCCTCTGAAAGATATGTAATACATATAACTGTTCACTTAATATATGATTGTTTACTTGTAGGCGGCGTGGATGGAAATTCGTACAAAGGTCTGTGTCCAAATACTGTATATATAAATATATATATATATATATATATATATATATATATATATATATATATATAAAAATATATATAAGAGGACTGGGATGCACACAGCAACTATCAAATGCTTGATAACCTTTTCTGTTGTGTGATTCACTTTAGTCAAAGTATCCTACACTATTCTTCCAACTATTCTTAGTTTACCCACTCAATAATGCTTTATGTACTCAATGTGGTAGTAGCCCTCTATGATAGTCCACTGGAGTTGAAATCAGTATTAAATTCACCCTTGAAATGCTTAAGCAGCTGCTTTGCAAGTGATGTCAATTTCTTTCCAAAGGATACTTTCTTTGCTAGTAGGTGAAGGTGAATTGCTGCATTGTTACATATTTATAATTATTTAGCCTGATTTCCAATATGAAGAGTAGGTACTCAAAATATATATCAGCAGTACACAAAGTATCAGTGCCATTCATACCCCTTACTGTCTCACACAAACCCAACCATAAATTGGTATTAGTCCCACGAGAGTTAGGAAACAACAGTAATTCCTTAATAATGATCTATATGTGGAGTCCTGGATAGAATTTACGGTAAGCACAGCCTGTTAGGCAAATACTAAAGATGAAAGAGTGAGTACTCAAAGCACTATACCCACGATGCACAGAGTGCTAATACTCATTCAGACTACACGAGATCTCATCAGAGTTCTGCCCTGTGTGAGTCATGATCCCCATTCCTATAACGATAATAGCAGTAATAGCAGTACTCTGTCTCAACGATTGGTACCGTGCATGGCCCACAACTTAGTTTAGCTTGCATAAAGAAGATTTAATAGTATCTTAGAGAGTTGGGTCACTTCATAATCAAATTGAAACCTCTGTTCCAGTCGCGCTCATGACGCATCTATGATGTCGTATTCCAACGCGCGTTTCGTTCTGGACACACAAGAAGCACTCGTTACACTCTTGTTGTTGTATTAGTGTAATGGGAATTCACTTTTAATTGGCTCAGCTAGCTTCTGAAAAAAGATGTTGCAGCAATCTGTCTAATAAAAATCAAGAATATGTGTGTTTGACTTCTTTTTGTGGTCAATACATTTCTACAGAAGATTTGGGAACTGCACCAAATTATGGTTTGTGTAGAAAGCTAAAATTACTGTATTAATGTGTCGTGTTCCTGGGGTCACAAATGACACCAGGGCAAGAATTTTAGGTCTCATTATACTAATTACACTGTCATCTCCACTGATATAATATAGTTTTTCTTATTTATCAGTATATTTGGCATTTCAGTTGGAATTTCCTTGCTGTGAAGATATGTCATGTTCTGCACTAAACGTTCGTAAATTGTATTTTTTTTCCCCTCTCATGTTATGGAAAAAGGTCAACTCAGGTTGAATCTAGTCTTTCAAAACCATCTGGATGTATATATCTAATAGAAACACACATTGGTGATATATTTTTTGATGAACTTGTTTATAAAACATTACACAAGAAAATAAACAAAGTTTCATGTTTTGAAAGCCAAGATGTAGCACACTGACATTGAAGTGGCTTTAGAAAACAAGTCACATTTAGTTATTTCAAGTGTTTGGTTTTAAGACACACACACACACACACACACACACACACACACACACACACACACACACACACACACACACACACACACACACACACACACACACACACACACACACACACACACACACACTGTCCTTATGGACTAAAGAGCTAGCAGAGTGGATAGGTTCCAGTGTGCAGGAGGTAAAATTTCTCTCTGTTAGCTTGCTGCAACTGGTACCAATTAAGACAGAACTCCTAAGTGAAGGTGTAAAAAGGCAGGACGTACCTTGCGCAAGAGATAGACTGGCTGTTTTCCCTCAGGGAAGGGGACAGAGAAGAGTTCTTCCCAGCTGCAGAAGCTGGCACAGACCCCCATGCCCGCTGGACGGTGTTCGCAGAGCCTGCTGGGACTGCCTGAGTTGCTAATCCCAGGAAGAAGGAAAGACGAGTGACCATACTGAAGCGTGGATGTCCTATCCTTTTCATTTACAGAGGAGAGTTTCTCTGAGCTCACGTGGGGTTCCCCTAGAAAGGAAGAACGTGCGAGGCAGTGCTGAAGTGGGGGCGTCTGCTTCAATGACTAACAGATAAGCAAAACCCTTTATTGCTGTGTGCTTAAGACTGTTCATGTAGGGTGTATATGCCATGGCATGTTTTAAGCTGGGAACCAGTATAGACCATGTGACTGCGTAATGCTAAAGAACCCAACAGTGGGATAAATGAATGAATGAATAACCAGATACTTGTAGAGGGGACCCCTAAACATAAACTTGATAGAAGACAGGTACTGGGTTGCAGTCCCGGATGGTAAGCTCACTAACAAGTGACGCTGTAGTTAACAATAACACCAGGAACATTGAGCATAATAACACCCTATAGCGTACCAATTGTCTAAATAAAGTCCTGAACAGGAAAACATGTAGCAAGCGATTGACTCACTCTGTGTGCTGCACAGTCCATGCAATCCAAAGATGAGGGGTCCCCAGGTGTGCTTCCGACCAAAGGGTAGGCTAGTAGAGAAGGAGAAAAACTGGAAGAGCACTACTGTAGGTATCAAAAAAGTAGAAAATAGGGTGCGTATCCCATAAAAAGATTATTTATTGGTCATGGAAAAACAGGGCAATGGAGTGCCCTACCAACGTTTCACGCTTCACAGAGCGCTTTCTCAAGGTATACATATCACAACTTTATTAACATACAGGCATACCCCGCATTAACGTACGCAATGGGACCGGAGCATGTATGTAAAGCGAAAATGTACTTAAAGTGAAGCACTACCTTTTCCCACTTATCGATGCATGTTCTGTACTGCAATAGTCATATACGTGCATAACTGATGTAAATAACGCATTTGTAACAGGCTCTATAGTCTCCCCGCTTGCGCACAGCTTCGGTACAGGTAGGGAGCCGGTATTGCTGTTCAGGGCGTGCTGACAGGCGCATGCGTGAGCTGCTGTTTGCCTATTGGGCAATATGTACTTATTCGCGAGTGTACTTAAAGTGAGTGTACTTAAAGCGGGGTATGCCTGTATATATATAGACACAAACTGAAATAACCAGTCAATACTCACAGTTCACATGCGATCCACCCACTTTGATTGCTAATGGTCTTCTGATGTGTATACACCTAATCAGTATATTCAGACACAGAGTTGACAACTAAGAATCCGGAGTCATGCGTGGTCTAGCAACCCCCAGTAGTACACGCTTGCGCAGTAACCAACTGAGGGAGAGTCCTCAATGTCAATGGAGGCTGTGGGGCGTGGGGAGAGCGCGTCATCAAATGACCCTGACTGTATACCTCACTAGGGCTCTAAGTGCGCGCGCAACTGCGCTCTGCAAGACACTAGTCCCTCCCCGCAGTGGGAGCAGACACAGTGAGCTCCGGACCATCAGCGGAGTGCGCTTGCGCAATACCACCCGTCGCGTCAGAGGCTCACAGAATACCCCAAGTGCGGGTGGGAGAATGAAAATGAAAAGCTCTGGCCATTTGATGACGCGCTGTTGAAGTCTGGGCTTCTAAGGACGGGACCCTCTGATAGACACCTTTTCATGTCCTCAAAGGCTCTCTGACACTCCCTTGACCATACCACTTGTGTAGGGGCGCACTTTTTTGTGAGGTCCGTTAAAGGGGCTGCCACTTCCGAGTAGTTGGGGATGAACCGCCAGTAGTATCCTGCTAAACCCAGCAGAGAGCGTATCTGCATTTTTGTTTGGGGGGTCGGAACTTCTTTCAGGGCAACTACCTTGTCGGCTAGTGGCCTTAATTTTCCACCTCCTACTGCATACCCTAAGTATTTAGTTTCCGCCTTACCTAAGGCACATTTCTTAGGGTTGGCTGTGAGCCCTGCCTCTCTTAGCGACTTAAGGACCGCTTTGAGCCTATTTAGGTGGGCCCGCCAGTGTTTACTATAAATGACAATGTCATCCAGGTAGGCTGCGGCATACATCCTATGAGGTCTCAGCACTTTATCCATGAGTCTCTGAAATGTGGCTGGCGCTCCATGCAGTCCAAATGGCATTGTCACAAACTGGTATAAACCCATGGGAGTGGCAAAGGCTGTTTTGCACTTGGACTTTTCCTCTAAGGGTATTTGCCAGTATCCTTTTGTTAAGTCCAGCGTGGATATATATTCCGTGTTACCAAGGGCGTCAATTAATTCGTCCACCCTTGGCATCGGATATGCGTCAAACTTGGATACCACATTGACCTTTCGGAGGTCCACACAAAATCTTACCTTCCCATCGGGTTTAGGGACCATAACTAGTGGACTACACCACTCACTGCATGATTCCTCAATCACTCCTAAGTGTAACATTTCTTGTACCTCCTTCTCTACCAGGGCCCTATGACTTTTGGGCAACCTATAAGGATGGGAACCTACTTTTACCCCAGGTGCTGTCTCGATCGCATGTGAAATTAAGTTAGTTTGCCCTGGAAAACCAGAAAAAAACATCATGGAATTGTGTAATTATTGCTAACAAGTCCCCTTTTTGTTCAGAGGACAACTGTGTACCCATTGGGATTTTATCGTCACCCACGATGTTCTCCCATGGGGGCTGAGGACCCAAGTCCGTTTCCTCCTCCTCCGGGTGGATGAATAGAGCCTGCTGCATCTCCCAGGGTTTCAGCAAGTTCACATGGTAAATTTGTTTACCCTTCCTGGACCCTGGTTGAGCGATCTCGTAATCCACATCACCCGTGCGGCAGAGTACTTCGAATGGGCCCTGCCATTTGGCCAGGAGTTTACTCTCGCAACTGGGTAATAATAACATCACTTGGTCTCCCAGGTGAAACACTCTCATGTGAGCATTCTGATTGTAATGTCTCTCCTGACTGTCCTGGGCTGATCTAAGATTCTCCCTAGCAAAATGGCCGACCACATCTAGGTGCTTCCTAAGGTCTAGTACATATTGCAGGCAATTCTTAGAAGGGGACCATTGTTCCTCCCAGGAGTCCTTTAGGAGGTCTAGGATTCCCCGGGGTTGGCGGCCATACAGCAGTTCAAATGGAGAGAATTCCGTGGAGGCCTGGGGAACTTCCCGCACTGCAAACAGCAGAAAAGGGAGAAGTTCATCCCAGGCTCTCTTCTCTGAATTTACAAATTTCCTCAGCATCCCTTTTAGAGTTCGGTTAAATCTTTCCACCAATCCGTCAGTCTGTGGATGGTAGACCGATGTCCGAACAGACTTGACCTCTAGTAATTTTAAGACATCCTGCATCAGTTTAGCCATAAAATTTGTACCTTGGTCTGTCAACATAACCTGGGGAAGTCCAACACGTGAGAACATATCCAACAACTTGTTGGCTACTTGCTTCGCCGTTGCTGTTCTCAGGGGGAACACCTCAGGATATCTTGTTGCATAATCAACTATTACAAGAATAAACCTGTGTCCTTTCGCAGAAGGTTGCAGAGGTCCTACCAAGTCTACCCCAATCCTCTCAAAGGGAACTGATACCAAGGGTAGAGGAACCAAAGGGGCTGGTTTTGTCCCTTTGGACTAGTTAGCTGGCACTCCGGACATGCCGCACATAACTTAGAATATCATTATGCATCCCTGGCCAGTAGAATCGGGACAAAATACGGTCCAATGTTTTATCCCTGCCCAGGTGACCACCCCAAGGGACAGTATGGGCTAGAGTGAACACAGATTTAACAAACACCTTGGGAACCAATATCTGTCTGGTGACCTCCCCTGTTTGTGTCTGCCTATTCACCCTATACAGGATATCATTTAATAACTCAAAATGGGGGAATACTATCACCCCCTGTGCATTCAAAATTTGCTCATCAATTTTTACCACCTTGTCATACTGTCTAGCAAGGACTGGGTCTTCCTTTTGCCTCTGGCGAAAATCAGGGAGGTATAGGTCTGGTAAATCTCCAGGGCCCATATCCCCCTCCCTCTGGCCATCCCCAGTCATCACTTGTGACTTCTGGCTATTAGAATGGTCACCTTGAGACACAGATTTCTGCAACCAGTCCTGTTTGTCAGAGTGTCTTTGCTTCCGAGTCTTTTGAACCCTGTGTCTACTGGGAAAAAGGTCTGCCAAGAAGGGGAACAGTTTGCCAGGGTTCTCCTGAGCCATAGAATAAGGCTCCTTGAGAGAGACTGGAGCCATTTGGTCTGAAAAGAAAAGCTAGTCCCGGCCGAGCACAAGGGGGGCAGGGAGCCAAGGAGCGACGCCTACTTTGAGGTAGGCCTCCTGGCCTTTTACCTGTAGCCGGATTTTGGCCATCGGATACCACTTTACATCGCCGTGTATACATTCTATACTCCATGCGGAGTCAAAAGAACACACGTTAGGCGGTGTAGACGGACGTTCACAGAGGTACACAATTGGAGGCTTTTATAAGGTGAAATTATAATAAGGCTTTATTGTGCCTTTTCTTTTTCATCAGGAAATCATCCAAACACAGGGGGGGGAACAAAGCTTAATTCCCTTGGGAGTATTTCTAGTGAAATCCCATGCAATTCACAACTCCTAGTTAAGCAGGTCTCCCAGCCCCAAACACATAGCATGATATAAGCAGATATAAGAAGTCTCTTTAGAATGAAAGTCTTATTTGTTAGCTGCTGTAGAGTAAGCTTCTCTGCTCTCCTGGAACCGCACCCGTGCGTGCACAGAAAATCAGCATCCAGGTTTAGAAGTCTTATTTGGTGTCTTGCAATCAGCTATGCTGGGCAGAGCTCAAGACCGGTCAGCTCCAGAGATGTGTGTTCTCTCCAAAGGTCAGCTCTCATTCAGAGCTAAGGAGTCACTTCCTGTCTCAAAAGCAGGCTTTTTTTACCACCTCTAATAAGGCAGGTTTGTTAGTGTTACGCCGATGCTCGCCACAAACCGGGACCGGACCGCGGGGCTGAGGTGGGGTTATATAATCACCGACCTGAGTCCACGCAGACTGATCCGGAGTGCGCAGTTCGTAGTCGTACATCGCAGGGTCAGGATTGGAGAAGGCAGCATCGTCGTTATGGAAGCAGGAGTTCGGCAACAGGTAGTCAGGATTTCCCCGCTTCAGCTTAGGAGCGTGAGCGCGGGGGTGGCTTCTGCGCGAGGAGCGGCCTCGGCCCATGACGCCGATCTCAGCAGGAGGAGACAGCAGGCTGGCCGAAGTTCACCGCAGGGCAGCGTCGGGTAGAACCAACGCTTCAGCGCAGAAGTCCAAGGCAGGTCACTGCAAGAGGATCGCAGCAAGCCGCAGGAAAGGAAGGGTAGCCACTGCTAGGAGGGAATGCAGCAGGTACCGGTGCTGGCAACACGCTTCAGCACAGACGTCCCGGGTAGGCCACTGCAGGAGAATAGCAGCAGGCCAGTGCTGGCATCAACGCTTCAGCACAGACGTCCAGGGCAGGCCACTGCAAGGAGATAGCAGCAGGCCGCAGGAAAGGAAGGGTAGCCACTGCTAGGAGGGAATGCAGCTGTACCAGTGCTGGCATCAACGCTTCAGCACAGACGTCCAGGATAGGCCATTACAGGAGAATAGCGGCAGGCCACAGGACAGGAAGGGTAGCTACTGCTAGGAGGGAATGCAGCAGTACCAGTGCTGGCATCAACGCTTCAGCACAGACGTCCAGGGTAGGCCACTGCAAGGAGATAGCAGCAGGCCAGTGCTGGCAACAACGCTTCAGCACAGACGTCCAGGACCAGGCCTCTGGATACTCAGGAACTTGGGAGGTAAGAACGCTAGGAGAGAGGCCTGGGGTGGTTTGTGGCAGAGACAGTAACATAGAGGTAGGAATAGTTATGCTCGGCGCTGGTTCAGAGCCAACGCCTAGAATATAAAGGGCGGAGATCCAATCACAGGAGGAGGGTGTGTGAGAATTCCTCCAATGAAGTAGCACAGGGCAGAAGCTGCAATGAGAGGCAGCACCTGTGCCATAGATTGCCAGAGGAAGCCTGCAACTGCACAGGTCTGCAAGGCAAAAGTCAAAGCCAGTAGTGGATTCCTTACAGTACCCCCCCCTTCAGGTGAGACCTCCGGACGAACAAGATCCATCACAGATTTGGGGAACATGGAATTGTTCCTAAACCTCCTTAGGCGAGAGGTGGCGTTGAAAGCCCATAGTTTGTTGGGATTCCTTACAGTACCCCCACCACTGGGTGAGAAGCCTGGGTGAACAGGACCATTCATAGGTCTGGGAGACATTGAGTTGTTCCTGAAGTGTCTCCGGCGAGAATTAGGTCCACAATCCAGATGTACATTGGCGAGTGCCATGAAAGACAGCGGTGGTACTGCAGTTCTAGGTACATGGACAATGGGACCTGAGGGCTCCGGAATGGGAACATCGGAAGGACAGTAGCCAGGTGTCCGGTGCATAGTAATAGTCCAAGAGTACGGGACACAGGACACAGATTGTCGGACAAAAATGGCAGAGGGACCTTCAGAGAAGGCAATGTCTTTGGTGAAATCAGCACGGAGGAAGTTGCGAGAGTCTTTAGCTTCCAAGGAATTCCGGGTGGTGGTTAGCAAGGGAATGGGGCGGGAGGGTTCACTACACACTATTGCAGCGGTACTTTTGATACCAAGCAGGGTTGCTATCCCAAGCAATTTGCGAGAGTCTGTAGCAGTGTGTATGCAACTCTTGGTCATGGTACTGGCAGTTGAAGAAGGATCCGCTTCCTTTGGTTTGTGATCTTTAGAGAGAATGAAATCCGAATTTGTGGCTTTGGCGAAGGACATAATAAGCATGTCTATACCCATAGTGGAACCATAGAGAACAGGAACGGACGCTTCAGGTAAAGCGACGAGGTCCAGTAAGGGTGTCTTCGTCTTAGGGAGAGGCCAATTGCCATACAGAACGGGCACTTTGGGCACCGCACAGAGACCTGCGAGTAAGGAGTCTGTTTGAAAGGTGAGAAAACAGATTTTATCCAAAAAACAAGGCAGGCGGTTACGCGGTGCATCAACCTTAGGGAAAAAAGTCTTGGGGTTAAAGCTGGGTGCCTCCAACACAGAGAAAGAAGACAGAGAACTAGAGCTTGGCTTCGGAGTGGAGGTCCCAGGTACCCAGGTCTCACATGATACTGTGGGAGAAGCAATGCAAATTGTTACTGTTTTAAACATAGGGTCTTTAACATCGGTAGCTCCAGGCACCTTTTTGAGAGGTAACCCTAGTTTTGGGACAGGACAGTCAATAGCAAGTACCCCAAGTATTGTGGAAGACACAGAGAAAAATAAGTCCATTTTAAAGACGGGATCTTCTGAAAAAAGGGAACGTTCCAAATGCGATACCCCTGAGTTCGTGGTAGTAGACATACAGTCAGTAGTGGATACCCCGAATACTGTGGGCGAATCAGCGTAAAACAGTATTATTACAGGAATGGGCATCCCAGACTTTAAGTCATTTTTAATCATCCCGGAGGCTGTGGCATGATCCGTGAGAGAAACTGGGGTAAACTCTCCAACAGACACAAGGAATATCTTGCTTGTTACAGAATTGGGTCCCTGAGAATCCCTAGTGAGGGCATCAGACTCCATGGGAGACTTAGTGACAGGGGTTTTGGAACTGATTAAAGGAATTGCAGGTATCACAGATTTAATAGGAGAAATACCTTGCAAAACAGAAATTTTAGTAAAGGTGATAGGCATCACAGATAGGACAGACAGAAGTAAGCTAGGCAAGGTTGCTTCTATAACAGAAGATTTGGCAGCGGCAAAGCTTAACTCAGCGGCTGCTGGAGAACTTTTAACTACAGTGAGAAGGGACTGCAGATTTACAAAGTCAGGGATAAAGGGAGTCTCAAACTTGAAAGCCTGATCCTTCAAAAAGAAGGGCCCTAACTTTAATGGTACTGAGGGAGCAACAGCAGATACGCTGATCTCAGTAGGGGTCACTTGGAAAGGAGCATAATATGTACTGTTCGCTTTAAACCCTAGGATTTGAGAAGAGGAGAACTCAGACAGTGCAAGTGGGTTAACCACGCCTGTGCTGGTCTCTGAAGTGGGTATTTGGGAAGGAGTGTCTGGGACATCAGAAACGACAACAGATTCCACGAAAAGGGGTCTATGCTCAGAAGCAGGGGTCTCAGCTCTCTGAGTGACAGACGGGGTGAGTAAAATACCTAGGAGTAGGGATTCTGCGAACAGGTTTAGAGAAACAAACGGCTCCAGAGTACTTTTTACTGGAGCCAGTATTATTGCCGAAAGTTCAGGGGGCATAACCCCGAGAATTTTAGCCGAGTCAGAGGACAAAAGGGGTTGATCCTCTGAGGCTAAGGAGGTATCCCTGACAGACGAACTAAAGGGATCTACCAAGGAAGATTCACAGGGCTGACCTGCAGGGGTTAACATAGGAAAAACCCCAAGGGTTAAATTACTCTGTACCTGAGAATCAGAGAAATAGAAGCTAGTCTCCGAGAGTGGGGTCATAGGGGGTTCTGCCTCTTGCCCTAGGGACCTATCATTAGACTGCGGAATACTAGGGTTAACAGTAGGAACCTCACAGAGCAGACTAGCAGGGGTTAATACAGAAAAAACCTCGGAAACAGAGCTTAGAATTTTTGGTTTAGGAAAAGAGGGCAAACAGGACTCATTCTCTGGTGCTAGGGAAGACACACTGACCTGGGGACTGCAGGGATTTACAGTGGGGAACGCATAAGCCTGACTAGCAGGGGTTAAGACCGAAATAACCTCAGGGACAGAACTTAGGGAGGTTAACTCAGGATTAGGGAGCGTGGCAGCTTCTTCCTTAGCGGGCAGCGACAGAGAAATGGTTTGACCATTCTTAGGAGAGAGAGGTAACCCCACAGGTTTAGTAACAGGACTGGTAGCACAGAGAATCTGCCAAGCAGCAGCATAGCTGGCAAGGAGGGGATCCTGTTCTATTATGTGAGTGTCTAGTGTTGAGGAAAATACATGGAGTGTATCTTGAGACTGAGCCAACATGAGGAGGGCGCTCTGTTCTACTAGATGAATGTCCAGTGATGAGGCCAGGGCATAGATTGCCTCTTGGGCGTCGGCCAGTTCCATAGGGTTCACATTATCCCAGGTTAAAGGGGAATCAGGAGAGCGAATACAAGCGGCTAGAGACTGTTTTAAGTTCAGGATGCAGTAAGCCTTAATAAAGAGATCACAACGGCATTGTCTTTGCAAAGGGGTTAAACCTTCATACGTCCACAGTTCATCAACCAGGGGTAGTACTTCACACAAATACTGGCCTTCATAGTGGGACTGATACGCAGGACGGGACATAACTTCAGTTGGAAAATTGCCATCCCCCGCCACGGCGCGGTCCGGTTTTAACGGGCCGAGCATACTGTTACGCCGATGCTCGCCACAAACCGGGACCGGACCGCGGGGCTGAGGTGGGGTTATATAATCACCGACCTGAGTCCACGCAGACTGATCCGGAGTGCGCAGTTCGTAGTCGTACATCGCAGGGTCAGGATTGGAGAAGGCAGCATCGTCGTTATGGAAGCAGGAGTTCGGCAACAGGTAGTCAGGATTTCCCCGCTTCAGCTTAGGAGCGTGAGCGCGGGGGTGGCTTCTGCGCGAGGAGCGGCCTCGGCCCATGACGCCGATCTCAGCAGGAGGAGACAGCAGGCTGGCCGAAGTTCACCGCAGGGCAGCGTCGGGTAGAACCAACGCTTCAGCGCAGAAGTCCAAGGCAGGTCACTGCAAGAGGATCGCAGCAAGCCGCAGGAAAGGAAGGGTAGCCACTGCTAGGAGGGAATGCAGCAGGTACCGGTGCTGGCAACACGCTTCAGCACAGACGTCCCGGGTAGGCCACTGCAGGAGAATAGCAGCAGGCCAGTGCTGGCATCAACGCTTCAGCACAGACGTCCAGGGCAGGCCACTGCAAGGAGATAGCAGCAGGCCGCAGGAAAGGAAGGGTAGCCACTGCTAGGAGGGAATGCAGCTGTACCAGTGCTGGCATCAACGCTTCAGCACAGACGTCCAGGATAGGCCATTACAGGAGAATAGCGGCAGGCCACAGGACAGGAAGGGTAGCTACTGCTAGGAGGGAATGCAGCAGTACCAGTGCTGGCATCAACGCTTCAGCACAGACGTCCAGGGTAGGCCACTGCAAGGAGATAGCAGCAGGCCAGTGCTGGCAACAACGCTTCAGCACAGACGTCCAGGACCAGGCCTCTGGATACTCAGGAACTTGGGAGGTAAGAACGCTAGGAGAGAGGCCTGGGGTGGTTTGTGGCAGAGACAGTAACATAGAGGTAGGAATAGTTATGCTCGGCGCTGGTTCAGAGCCAACGCCTAGAATATAAAGGGCGGAGATCCAATCACAGGAGGAGGGTGTGTGAGAATTCCTCCAATGAAGTAGCACAGGGCAGAAGCTGCAATGAGAGGCAGCACCTGTGCCATAGATTGCCAGAGGAAGCCTGCAACTGCACAGGTCTGCAAGGCAAAAGTCAAAGCCAGTAGTGGATTCCTTACAGTTAGTTAATTTGCTACCAGTTGTTAACCACCACACTGCTGGATTAGAGGCACATTTGTGAACAGGGATAAGTCCCCTGTTACAGGCAGTAACAGTTCCTGGAAGACCAGAGTTTTCCCAGAGCCGAATCTACAAGGGCCTGGACGTTTTTTTCCCCAACCTGGGCTGGAAGTAGTCAGGGCTTGTAACTTTCTCCAGTGAAGGCAGAGGCGACAGTCCTGCTGAAGGAACAATCCATCTGTGGACAGTCCACGTGCCGGTGGCCTTGTTCTCCGCAGGCGGAACATGGAGAGGGTTCCCTCGCAGGAGGGTGCCGCGGATTGCGCTCCGCTGGACCGGATACTGGAGACCAGGCATCTGGTGATTCCTGTGGGCGACATCCTCGGAAGTTCCTCTCATTTGGCGACCAGCCGACATCATTAAGGGGATGAGGGTCTCGGCAGGGACCAGCATTTGGACTCCGCCCTTGCTGGAATGACTGCTCCTTCCGTTGGACATGGCGGTTGTGTATGAACGGGCCGTAGGTTCCCCGTTGATCCGACCTCCCTCTTTGGGCGTCCGCAAGTGCCGGTGGAGTCGGATCCGTCGGGTCCAGGACACTCGCCTGCTCCTCAGCCCCAAGGAAGTTCTCCACGAGTCGGACCGCCAAAGCTAGGGTTTCAGCAGCGTGGCGTTTTACCCACGAGCATGCGGAAGGGGGTATTATCTGTAGGAATTGTTCCAACACCACCTGCTCAAGAATTGCCTCCTTAGTGCACTCCTCGGGTTGTATCCAGCGCATACACAAGTCCAATAACCGCTGAGCCAGGACCCGGGGTCTCATCTTAGCAGTGCACTTCATGTTCCGGAACTGCTGCCGGTAAGTCTCTGGGGTCAGACCTAAGCGATCCAGTATGGCGGCTTTTACTTGTCGGTAGTCCATTGCCTGATCTGCAGGGAGGCCCTGATATGAGGCCTGGGCTTCTCTTATTAAGAGTGGGGCCAAAGCAGTGGCCCAGCGATCTGCAGTCCAGCCCTGAGGGTGCCGCGGATTGCGCTCCGCTGGACCGGATACTGGAGACCAGGCATCTGGTGATTCCTGTGGGCGACATCCTCGGAAGTTCCTCTCATTTGGCGACCAGCCGACATCATTAAGGGGATGAGGGTCTCGGCAGGGACCAGCATTTGGACTCCGCCCTTGCTGGAATGACTGCTCCTTCCGTTGGACATGGCGGTTGTGTATGAACGGGCCGTAGGTTCCCCGTTGATCCGACCTCCCTCTTTGGGCGTCCGCAAGTGCCGGTGGAGTCGGATCCGTCGGGTCCAGGACACTCGCCTGCTCCTCAGCCCCAAGGAAGTTCTCCACGAGTCGGACCGCCAAAGCTAGGGTTTCAGCAGCGTGGCGTTTTACCCACGAGCATGCGGAAGGGGGTATTATCTGTAGGAATTGTTCCAACACCACCTGCTCAAGAATTGCCTCCTTAGTGCACTCCTCGGGTTGTATCCAGCGCATACACAAGTCCAATAACCGCTGAGCCAGGACCCGGGGTCTCATCTTAGCAGTGCACTTCATGTTCCGGAACTGCTGCCGGTAAGTCTCTGGGGTCAGACCTAAGCGATCCAGTATGGCGGCTTTTACTTGTCGGTAGTCCATTGCCTGATCTGCAGGGAGGCCCTGATATGAGGCCTGGGCTTCTCTTATTAAGAGTGGGGCCAAAGCAGTGGCCCAGCGATCTGCAGTCCAGCCCTGAGCTTCAGCAACCCTTTCAAATGTCAGTAAAAAAACCTCTGGATCCTCGTTCGGAGCCATTTTCCTCAGGAGAACCGGGGGTTTGTTTGCAGGTTCTGGATTGGCAGACCCCTGGAATTGGGTCAGCAGCCTGGCCATCCGCTCATCCTGTGCTGCCTGTAGTCCTTCATCTCTCTCTGCTTGTAGCCGGGCCTGCTCCTGCATTAACTGTCCCTGCTGTCTGGTCTGCTCGCACAGAAACTCTTTAAAAATTCTTCCATTTTTCTCATTCTTGTGTGTGTGGCCCTTTAACTGCAGGGGCCTTTTGAAAATCCCGCTTCTGACACCATATGTTGCAGAGTACATGTAACTACACACGCGGGTTCTTTGGATAAGGCTTATTTATTTTAGCCTTAAAACATACAGCAAACCAAAAACAAATAGCTTCTCATCAGCAAACAAAAGAAAAATAGCTTTTTCTTCAGCAGACAAAACAAAATAGCTCTTTTTTAGCAGACAGAGCAAAATAGTTTCTCTTTAGCAGACAGAGCAAAAATAAGTTTCTCTTTAGCAGACAGAGCAAAAATAAGGCAGCTACTCTTTTGTATGCAGGAGACAGACAGTTCATCATACATGTACTTTGCAACACAGACCTTACAGCAGTAATCTCTTCAGCACTTTCAGTCCTGTCTCCTCACCAGCTAGGCTGCATGTGTGCACATCCTGGGGTTTTTAACACACCTTGATTAGGCAGCTGGGATTCAACTAATTGCCATGAGCTTCCCAGCTGATGTTAACCTCATCACTGCTGCTCTGCAGACTAAACATATGTCTGCCAGGCATATAGCTGGTGGCTTTTATTTACCCTGTCACAGATAGGAAAGATATATCGTCTAAATTTGTCATAGGTTAAACTTAATGTATGCATGTCTTTTTCAAATCTCATCTACTATGTAACAAGGACTAATTGTAGTAAAGTATAAATGTAATACAATAAATAAACTGTTATGTCAAAAACTAATGTTATTAGTTCTTATTGGGAATTTATTACATTTCTTTTTTTTTAAAGTGGGGCGGCAGGAACACCTCAGGGAGGAGGAGATGTATATGATATAGCTATGATATATCAATAAACTGTTGCGCAGATCACTGGATATAACATATAGTGCACATGCGCAAACTATACTAATATTGACGATGAAACTATAAGCCCTTATCTCATTGATACTTACCAGCAAGAGAAATCTCGTGATGCCTATATCTCCCTCTGGGAACGGCATCTGAAAACAATAAGAGACTGCTGTACAGGGCACCGAACACAGAGTATAATGCGCATGCGCAGACTGTTGCATTGAACTCCGTATGAAGAAAATATGAGTACATGGCTTTTACCCTATGCATTATCAAACTGATAGTAGTAGATATGTTCCACATATAAAAAAATGTGTTCTGCCTAACCACTTCATCTAATATAAACAAACTGATGATTTGAGTTTGATATTGAGAGATATAATCCCCTATACTGATTATCTATATCCAACAAGGGATTTCATTTTACTGCATTTATATCTCCGAAAGGACGACCTCTCAACCACACATGTATATTTACTGTAGGCAGTAGCCATAGGACCAAGATTATAGGAGACACTATTCTCCTATTTTTGATATCTACACTTACTGTTACTATTTTTTTGATACGACTATATGTACCAACCACCAACTTTATATGGATTTCAACACTGAGGGACTTTATCTATCGGTATACATCCTTTCCTCTTTAGGACCTATATCTATTTTTATTATTAGATTAAGAATATTAATAAAATCATTTTTTAACTGTTGAATACCCAGCTGTACTTGACCTTGTTATTATATAAAATCGGTCTGCAGTGCGCCATCAATAGGGATCCTTTTAGTGTACTTTGTCTATTAAGTACACTTACCTAGTAATTATTCTGGTATCTATCCAGGTTCTCCAGGGGCTTATTTAGGAGACACGCCCATGGGAAATCAAAACCTAGAACTCTCTTGGTCAGTCTGTGAGCCTTTTTCCAGGAGTTCTATCACCATGGTGCACAGCCACCACATATGAATGCGTACTGTTATATTTTTAACTATTAATTTAAATTATTTTTGGGAGTCAATTTTATTTATACATCTTTTTTATGACCATGTGTCTTATGTGTTCGTGTATTAGTATTATACATGTATTAGTATTCATGTATTAGTGTCTCTTTATAGATAGTCTCCCCCACTGAGAGACCGCCATCTTTTCAGTGTTCCAGCATCTCCGAATTGTATCTTTTCCCAGCGAGGTTTTCTTTACCTGGGAGAACAATTGGCGGTTCTTCCGGTGGGGGTTTCCTACAAAGAGACATCTTTTTTGGCTCAAGGAATTACTGTGTACCATTGTGATCATCACTGAGGTGGAGCACACCTCAGAATCCCCGTCGTTAAAATCTATTTAATCATCTGGAGATACATTATCAAGTTAAAGTCCCTCTTTTTTTTGTCACTGCTTTATTTAACACTATAGAAGTCAGTGATATTTTAACACTCGCAACACTCAAGGCCAGAACACATTTTTTTGCTTTCTGGCATAAAAGTAAATGCATTTTACAGTATGTTTTTTTTCCCAGTGCCCCATTGCCTAATCAGAATACTCCAAATGTAGCACTATTTACATACTCTCTGAAATGGCCAGTTATCTCAGGCATTGCTAAAACACCTGTCTGGGCTGCCTTACTGGGTACCTGGGGAAATCCCTGGTGCTTCTATGTCCAAACTGTCTAAGTCTCCTGGAATAACTGGGAGACACCCAAATCATAGGGCAGTGGGTTGCCACTTTTTAAGAAACATTATAATTATAATGTGAAATTGTATGGAGCCCCAAACCTCTCTAATAGTGTGTGTGAGATCAGATGCATTGTAAGGATGTCACGGTGACTTTATGGCAGGCTGCAATTTACACCAAAATATATATATAATATAATAATATATATATATAACTGGGTTGAACTGGGACGAGACTTAGATATGATAAAATATAATTTATTCCTTGATAAAGGTGAACACAACAGATTATACAAATAACAGACAAAATATATACACTTACTTAAAGATGTAAATGATGAAACAGTCACATCTGGACTGGCAGTTCATACAGCAAATCTTCATCATCCCAAGACATTGCATAGCATTTCTCTCAGCAATCAGGTAACAATTCAGATGATATCAGAAGACAAAGACAAAGGGGATAGGGCTTACCACGATTTATATATCTTTTGTAACCCTATCCTTAACATTAAGTACAGGTGATTGGTCTTCAATTACCTCTAGCCACTCATTAACGTGGGAACACATTTTGATACATGCCCCCCTGCTAGCTGGTACATGCGCATTAGAACTCTGGGGTCTCATTTCTGTAGCCCCTCATCTGCATCAGGAATGCCAGCTAGTCTACCAGATTGGATTCCTGGCAGGATATTCTTTGTTATAAGGTGTTAAGTGGGACACTTAAAGACTGCTCTGGTTTGAGTTATCTCCGCCCTCATGTAAGCAGTGGAGGTGACAAAAGTATTTGAACAATACTTAAGTCCTAGACATTGGGTCGCCTCTCTTTGGCATATGCTACCCTGGTATGCAATGGAATTTACTCTGGGTTTTATCCCTGCTTTGGGACACAGTATGAAGGATAAAACACAAACATATTAAAATATCCGGTTCCGTTGGGTCCAGCAGGTCCAAACTTCCCAGTTCTCAATGCCGGAACTGGGAAACCCTATGGTACAATTTGCGACTTGCTACGACCTTCAGAACCGGAGTTACACAAATACACCTTAAACCGTTTCCTATTTTAATACAAAAAACTCCGCTGTAAATTAAATCACGGTTTTTCACTAAATCCCCATTGAAAACAACGGGCTCCGCCGCCATAGACTTTCAATGGCAAACCGCCGCCGTTGGCGGCTATGGGAATCCGCCGCCATAGACTTTCAACGGGCTGCGCCGCCTTTGAAGTCAATGGGGTTTTTTCGCCATAGCCGGTCAATGGAGATTGGCCGCCATTGGAGTCTATGGGAAAAGTCCCGAACTTTCAAGGGGGTCCATACTCCGTCGGGTTGGTCCAAGAGGGTCAAGGATGGTTCTGCAGCGATACCGGAGCAGTGACTACAGGTACCCCAAACCCTGATCCTCTGGACCCTCCGGAACCGGAGCTATGGATTCCCAAATTTCAGCTTTTGACACTTAGCCGTTTTCTTGAGCTGTTTCTGCCGCCGCCATTGGAACCTATGGCGCGACCCGCTCTTCTCGGTTCGACCCTTATCGGGGGTCCAAGATTCGGGGACCCGGTTGTGGTCGAGTGGGGGGAGGTCTAGGAACTAGGGGCAGAAAGAATTTTATTTCTATGTGCTCTAGAACTGTTTATTCCCATGCCACTTGTCATTGAACTTGACTGCTCAGTGATCAAAGCTCTCTTATTGAAAATGTATCCGCTTTGTGGTTTTGCGGTTTGAACGGCAGCCAACTCGTTCCTGGAAAGCTCCTTCGAGGAACCTCCATTGAAGTCAATGGGCCCATTGACTTACAATGGGAAACCGCCGCTCCTCCTCTCGGACGCCATCTGCTGGTCTTCACAGGAAACAGGACCCAAACAGCAAGATTCGCCATTGAAACACATGGAGCCCCAATGGCGGCCTATGGGACCCTGCAAAATGGTGCCTGAAAAGGCGGGAAAATTACACAAAGGGTTATAATCATTAAAGAACTACTAACCCTTGTACTCCCGGATGAATCCTAGTGTGTGGGATGCAGACACTGATATAACAATAAAACAGGGGAACAGGGGAATACACATTTTCAGGTTATAACAAGGGTTAAATCACAGGTCTGGACCTCAGCCCAGTTAACCCCTTGTCTTCCTGGTGAGCTCAGGGGGTGGCCAATTGGGGTGTAACCCCTTTAATCCCAGGCCAAATCCTCCCCATCGTCACAAAGGACCACAACCCTCTCTAATGGGGAGTCTGAGATCAGATGCATTGTAAATTTATCTGTATTTGGTACAATTTTCAAAGGACCTGCAAGTTGTAGGGAACCCTGTAGGGATGCCCGGAGAACCCTGGTTGAAAAATACTACTGCCTTTGATATTCACACAATTACAGGTCCATACCATTTTGCAGGATTACCTCATTTGCATACAAAATGTGCACATCCCATGGATTTGCACAGCCAGAACCAACCCACCACCTAAACGTCAATTTATTGCACGGTTTGGACATGCGAAAACGGTTTAATAAATATGGCTCTGTTTTGCACGAAAACACCAGTATCGCTGGTTAGTGGGAAAAAAAACCACGGTGTAATAATTACTGGTAAATACAGTATTTGGTGAATAAGAAGAAAATGAGCACTAATGGCAGGCTTGAAACTGCAAAAACGTGCTGCATTAGAGTCCCCGGTGTCTGTGGCTGCGACAGCGTGCACGGCGCACAGAAGGTATGGCCCTCTATGGGGCCGGCCCCAGCAGCTGTGGCACAATGCGCGATCCACGACCACATTTTAGCAAAGACAAGAATTTTGTCTTTACTAGTGGCGACGGAGCGATGGCTACGTCACGGCGGCGGTTCAGCCAATGAGAGCGAACCAAACGCGTGACGTCATGGTCGTGCCCCCGCCACGCGCCCTCTGTCTTTCCCTCTGCAGCTCCAACACAGTCCGCAGATCGCGGCTTTCAGGCATGCACAAGGACGCCAGGTGCGCATGCAGCAGCCAACACCCAGGCCGTAGCCTTATGGAATTGTATCTATAGCTGTGATGTAAAACTGGCCACTAGATGGCAGTAATACTGTCAGTGCCTTGCAACATACTGTATGCTGTCAGTGCTTACAAAATAGAAGAGCTATAAACACTACATAATTTGACAGCAGTGGTCAACGTTTTGCATTTGCGGCAGAAAGATTACCAGCTATATCAATTAAAGTAACTTACTATATATTTTTTATAAATAATTTTTTTTTGTCTTAGTGCAAAATTGAAAGGAATCCAAAAGAATGCTAATACAGTAGTGTGTGAAAGTGTGTGTATATAAAACACACCTATAAAATACACATTGTAATGTTACTGCCCATTTATTTGTAGGATTCCAGGGATATATTTAACATCATCTCTGACCAGAGCTACTAAACAGTTTTCAAAAGTTTGCTTTGGGTAGTAGAGGAGGCATAAAATAATTCACAAGGAAATGCCACACAGGAAAATATTTGCTCGTTTAATGTAACCTAATACTCTGTGTCACAGAAAAGTGTATTTGACACAATTCTTTCCCAGAATCCCTGGCTGCAATGGAAGCATTGATTGAGACCCACAGTCTGAGACATGCAAATGTATCCACAAGTGCTATTATTATTTGCTGTACCATTTTTTTTTGTCATTTATTAAAAAGGTTTATGATTCAACATGTCCTGAAAATAACAAAAAGGCATTTTTAAAGAGCTATTTAGGGATGTAGTTAATTTCTGCTATGTACGTCTGAGAGTGAGAGATAAAGTCTACAGCTAGGAAAATATCTGACTTTGTAGTGGAACTGCTCTGTGGGAGAGTAACACTATGGAAAAGTGACCATGAGAAAAGCAGGTAAATCAGGAGGTCAGAGCTGCACAGCTGAGCGCTGGAGGAAAGCTGGGAGGAGTGACTCGCTGGGTGAGCAGTGTTAGGAGACAGTCTCACAGCTCCTTTCTGTCCTCCCTTTTATCCTTTCCAAACCAGCTCTCCTGAAGGATTGTTGCACCGAAGCTTGAAACAAATACATTTAAAAAAAGTGAAGAAGAGAAGGTGAATTCGGATACACATAATGGGAAAAAAAGGAAGCCACGTCTAGCGGTTCTTGCTCTTTTTCTAGTCCTCGTTGTAGTTCTTTGAAGGGAATGGGGCTGGGACGCCTGCATAGCATGGAAAGAGAGGACACCATGGGGTGTCAGCCTGCCTGGGTGCTGCTGGCATTACTCTGACCTGACCAGGAGATTGAACATCTGGGACATTCACATTGACAAACAGCCCGCCGGAGCGGGCTGAGAAGTTATAACCCAGGACAGAAGAGAAGCAAAGTGATAGACATCACAGAGACCATGTCTGCACACAACTTGCTGAACAGCGTATTCTCCTGCTCATCCCCAGCAGCGCCCAAATCTCTCTCCAAACACCGGCTGCGTCAGACCCGCAGCCTGGACCCAGCAATCATCCGCAACTACAGCAGCGACAGAGAAGAGCAGCTGCGGGATGAAGGGCCCTCCCCTACCCGGGGCGGCAGGTGGAGAGAGGCAGAAAGCTGCCCCAGCCCGGGAGACATGTCCCTGTCTTCCAGCGAGTACCTGTCCGCCTCCAAGTCTCTGCGCTTCAAGCACAAGCCGGCGCCCCTGGGCTCTTTTTCCACCCCCACCACTCCCCTGGAGCAATCGCCCTCCACCAACCTGCACTTCGACTACGATGTCCGGGGGATGAAGAGGAACACCGCCTGGGACCTGCCCTTCCTGGCTCGCAGCCCTCTGGCTCTCACCCCCAGTGGCAGCACCAACAGCATCTTCTCTCCTAGAAAGTGGCTGCAGCAGAAGAAAGTGCAGCCCCAGAGCAGCCAGTCATACATCGTGTGGAAGACGGAGGTAAGAAGAGTGCACACTTATATTATGTGAACTACAGTACTGTATGGTGTTTGACAATTGGATAAAGCTACCTGTGCTGACCATGACTATCGTGTACATATAAACGTGTCAAATGTATGTGTGTGTGTATATATGTGTATATATATATATATATGTGTGTATATATATGTGTATATATATATATATATATATATATATATATTCCAAAATGAATAGACGATGTAACTAAATGTTTTTGGCTTTTGTTTGTGCTAGCTTTCGAGATACACTGATCTCTTTATATATATATATATATATATATATATATAATACCACACACATACACAAATATTTATCTATCCTACTGTCCTATGTTTCCTCTTAACCTTCCTTATAGATTGTAAGCTCCCTGGGGCAGGACCCTCCTTACCTACTGTAACAATGTATGTTAATGTTCATTTTATTGATTTTCATCCTCCAACCCTATTGTACTGCGTTACGGAATATGTGTGCGTTCCGAATAAATGAGAATAATAGTAATACAGTATGTATACACACTGACGGCCAGTTAATGTCCCTTGCCTTGTTGTAGGGCCCCCTCATGTCAGATTTTTCCATGCTGTAGATGTTTTGCCCTGCAGCCTGCATGTGTGTTTAACCAGAAGAGAGAGAGAACCCCGATCAGATTAAATTGAATTTGCTGCTGTCATTGAAAAGTGTGACACCTTTTATTTCTGAGATAGTAGTGTCCCCACAGTGTCTAACTTCTGTCATAACTTGGCCTATTACTTTTGAATCTAGCCATGGTTGAGAGTGAAAATAAAATGCTTTATGTTACGCTGGTGAAGATATGCAGGGAACCAGAATATGTGGCCCAGCGCCAAACATGAAACCCATTATTTTTCATTCCAGTTGATACGAGTTTGAAAGATATTTCGGTCAAGTATGTATGGCTAAAAAAAACCAAGATAAATAAAATGTCATTCTTATCTACAAAGCAAGAAGTATATTGTTCTCATGGAGCATGAGTTGCCAGTGTACTATGCACAGAACAACTACCACTCTAGTTTTACATTACTGTAATTCTATATTAATAATCACTGCGGGCTCAGTATGGAAACACAGCTTTTCAGGAAAGAATACAATTTTACAAAGTTATCGACATGCAAATAAGTGAATTTTTATTTGAAAAACATTTGCAGAACACTCCTGACAATTGTTGACAAAGTTATCATTAACATTATTTTTAGGATCAAGAATATGTCTATTTCTTGCAATAATCCCAAAATTGGCTACATAGAACGTCTTTTGATATGTTTTCTTAGTACATTTTTATGATGTTTGAGGCTGGCGTCTGATTGCAAGTGCTGATCCACATTCACCAGTAAACTGTTTGAAAATGTTTTGTATATATTTGTGATTAATCACATTCTATCTTAAAGTCAAGTTATTATTTCAATGTTTCTTTTTATTCAATTGTGCCATCTTATTGTGTTTAAAAGCAAGCAACTAAAACATTTCTTATTGATACCTACAAACATTACGTTTATACATCTTCTTGACTTGAATGAGCTCTAATGTGTCCAGCATCGGAAAATGTCTAATGACTGCTAAAGATTCCATTCAGAATAATGAAAATACGTTTAAAAAAATAAATAAGAGGAAAAGTGAAATTTAGGGAACCAAAGTGAAATGAGTTACTTTATACTGTTTTGTGGTAGACCGACGTGCACAGTATCGAGGCCTTTAGTGATTAGCTAAGATGCAGATCGATCCGTTGTCCTGTGATCGATTGGCAAAGATTCAGCTCGGGGGTTCTTTATATCACTATTAAGGCTTACTATTAAGATTACCCAAGATGCAAAGTTCTGTGTGGAAGATCATGTGACCAGGCAGGCACTAGATACAATTGGTGCACTGCTAGAGAGGGCAAAAAGGGGTGTGCCAGAGCCCATCTCAAAACAGGAAGGGGATGTGACTTTGTAAATGGTGGATATATAAACAAAAATGCTTTTTACGTTAGAATACATTAAAAATATCTTTAAAAGGTTTTTTTTTTTCAAAAAAATAAAAAATGCTACATGTATTTTCTCATAGTACAGAACTGATTTAATTTAAATAAACAAAAAACACATGAAGGATATTGCTTGAACAGCAGTTTTAAGGATCGCAATTCCCCCCACACATTTATGGCAAACATGTAAAAATATAAGTTTTACAGGCAAAAGATAAAGGGAAATATTTAGTAAGCAGACTTCTGCCATAACATACTTTTAATTGACCGTTGTTAAATTGATTGCATCATATTATTGATTTTGCTTTTATTCCATAGGCATTTAGTTTTATGTGATATAACTCACTGTAATACTTATTTTGTGGGAGCATATATTAATTACTGTGTCTGGTATACTTATCAGCCTGCGGTTATGTTCAAAAACAAGTCTACAATACAAGAGACAAACAAAAGTGGATGTCTTGTCTGTTACATGATCATATCCACAAGGGATTCATCAATCCCTTGTGGATATGATCATGTAACAGACAAGACATCCACTTTTGTTTGTCTCTTGTTTGTGTTTGTCTCTTGTTTGTCTCTTCTGTTTGTGTTGCTCTAATTTCTATAAATATTACCACAGAACTTCTTATTTGCCTGAAACTATTTTTGTTTTATTTGAACCTATTCTTGGATTGTTTAGTCTTACATTTGTTCTTAAGAAGATGGTAGCATCTTTGTTTCTCAAGAGGGGCTCCGTTCTGGGTGTCTGGCACACTAGATGGAGGCTGCATAATCCTTCCAATTTCTTGCCAACTATCTTGATCAAGTGGAGGAAACCAAACATTCCTCATAAAAGTATGCTGAATTGTTCAATCTAAAGCACCCTCAGTTCGTTGGTCAATAAGGTGGTTACTGAGAGATTTCTATGTCTTGAAGCTGGGACAGAATTCCAGGTTTGAGCAAACCAGTTTTTCCACGTGACCTAGTCATGAAATGCTACTTACAGTATGTTCATGACAAACCATTCCTATTCAATATGGTGTGAAACTGGTTAATGAAATTAACATTGTGACAACTCCAATGGAAGTTAATTCATTATTAACTGTCTCACTATGGCCAATATAAAATATGCTGTGAACTCTGTTTCTTCATTAATGATCCAGAGCCCACTAATATATAAAAATGTGTTTATTGAGCTAGACCTTATACCAGTGTTTATGTCCTGTAAGGACCTTCGTCATCGGTGGAGGCGTTGGTGTGTACTGTATGTCCAGTTTAACAGACTAATTTTTTTGTTGTTGCCAATTGTAAGTATGTTCTGGGTTATTATTCTTGTTTGGCTGCTGCCACCACCTTCATGAAGCACCCGGAGGTAACCCAATTTTTTATTATTTTTTTTTATATATATATTTTGTGACATACATGCATTTTTTTTCATTGTTGCTACAAAGATGTGCTTTGCTGGATTTCCAATGTGTTTCTCCATGTCAGGGAAGCATTGATTTGAATGGAAGTCTGTAACAGGGGAGTTATCCCTGTTCAGGTAATGTGCCGCTAATCCAGCAGTGTGGTGTTAACTCCTGGTAGTCAATTATCCAACACCACCTGCCTGATTAGCTTTTAAGAAAAGCCTGTCTTTTGAGACAGAAAGGGGAGATTGTCCTTGACTCTCACAACTTGTGAGACTGACATGGGGACACTTGTCTTGAGCCCTGCCAGAAGAAACAGCAGAGCTGCTTTCAAAACACAGGGGAAACTTCTAAACCTGAATGCTGACAAAACCTGAGGAAAGGTAGCAACGCAGGAACAGAGAAGATTTTCCCTCTAACCACAAGGAACAGATCAGACTTTCATTTATGAGACTTTTTATATCTGCTTATTTCATGATATATGTTTGGGGCTGGGAGACATGCTTATCTAAAGGGAGTTGTGGACTGAATAGTATTTCACTAGAAGTACTCCCAAGTGAATATAAGCTTTGTTTACCCCTTGTTTAGATGGTTTCCTGATATTAAGGAAACAGGCGCAATAAAAGCCTTATTTAATTTCACCATAACCAGTCTCCCTTGCATACCTCTGTGAGCGTCCGCCTACAAAGTCAGAGCTTCCCGGCCATGAAAATAAAGCTACACAACATACTGAACAACATATTGGATAGAGGCAATAGGACCTAGCTTTATGTGCATTCATTTAATTGCAGATTAATTCTTCACCATCATGAAAAAAACATCTCAGCATATTGAATAGGAGTAATTGTGGATGAAAATATAGCCCCTTCTGGCTAAAAAAACATGCTTCATAGAGACTTACCATCACAATGCCGATATAATGGCATGGCTGTGTTTTTATATTTATTTAATTTGCAATTTGCTGTTTTTAAACCACAATGATTTTTTATTTAATTTTTTCCTCCTGATATGCAAGATAAATAGCCATTAAAGAGTTTACAGGAACAGCAACACACACAAATGCTTGTACAAGAGACAGGGCTTCTGGTCACCGAGTGGGACTTTTCGCCGGAGCCACTCCAATGATGCCGTTCAGCCACCACGGACAGTCAGCTGCCGGTTGTTTCGCCTCTAAGGTAAGTGATTAGGGTTAACTTGAAGAGTTTTAGGGTCATAGATTAAACTTGTTAAGCTAAAGGATACAATGAAGGGTTAATATGAGGAATTTTGGAGTAAAAAGTTAAGGTTAGATATTTAATGTAAGGGTTAAGTTTTTAGAGTAAAGATTAGCATTCGCTTTAGGCTTTTTTGGGTAAGGTTATGGCATACACTATACATTACCTTGGATGTGAAACGAGCAGCAGCTAAATGTCCCGGAGGCTCAACAGCGCCGATGGAGAAGCACACGACGAAAGGTCCCAGACCGGTATGGTCATTCTTTTTATATCCTCTGCATGTTTACCTTAGTACTCCAGATGTATTAATGGATGTTTTGAATGTACTACTATAATACGTGTGTGACGAATACTATATTTCCTGATAAATTAACCACGTAGTTATTAATCTCAATTTTTTACGTTTTGAATAAGTAGTTTTCATATTTGATCAAAACAAAGAGAAACAGAATCTGTGCTATACTCGAGTAGAAATATTCCAGGTTAAAGTTTTTTTTATGATGAGTGGGAGAGATGATGATGAGGATGATTTATGATGATGAGGGGGAGAGCTGCTGCTGCTGATGATTTATGATGATTAGGGGGAGAGTTGATGATGATGAGGAGAGCTGGTGATGATGATAGGGGGAGCTTGTGATGGGGAGAGCTGGTGATGGGGAGAGCTGGTGATGATGATGGGGAGAGCTGGTGGTGATGATGATGATGGGGAGAGCTGGTGATGATGATGATGATGATGGGGAGAGCTGGTGATGATGATGATAATGGGGAGAGCTGGTGATGATGGGGAGAGCTGATGCTGATGATGATGATGATGATGGTGGGGAGGTGGAGAGATGAGGGATGATGAGAGAGAGCATGGGGGGGGGAGGGAGAAAAAAATTACTATCTGTATTAACATTAATGGGGCCCTGAATTTTTTTTGCCCTGGCGGCCCGCACATGTTTTGCTACGTCACTGGCTTGTCATCCTTTTTTTTTTCATGTATGTATTGACTAATAAAACCATTGCATTGGAATGTTCTATTTTAGTGACTACATAACCAAACCAGATTTTAGGAATAATGAATTAATTGCCAATCACACATTGACCCTTATATGAAAATGTGTGATTATCTGGTTATGCCTAAACCATGGCCTAGCTTGGTTGTCCTGATAACATGTTTGAGAAATACTGTTCTAGAATATGCTATGTTCATGTTTAATTATTCAGGTGTCATTAATGAAATATCACAGGAAAGTATGATATGTTTATTTGTACTCTTTATGGGTAGAAACACTTTAATCTGAGCTTATATTTTGACTAGAGAGCATTTTGAAAACATGTTACAGCACTATTCAATTCTGTTTTACAGGCACTTTTTTTGGGGGGGCAGTAAATGAGGCTAAAGTATTGAAACCATGTTAAAGAATAATCCGTTACATTTCACATTTTCCCTTATGATCTAAAAATATATTGTTTTCCATTGTATAATGTCTCTTCCTTTCCTAAGAAACTGTAATGTCTATTGACAAAACTCTTTTGATTGAAAGCTATTGAACGTTATGCTTTTTATGGTTGTCTGGGCAAGTTGTTTATTTCCAGGAATCATATGTTTTTTTTCCAAGTATGAAATGGCTGTTTCTTTGAAGCATTGATATCTTTGCAATGCATTGTTGCATTTCATGCCATCATTTTCTGTATCTCCTCTATGCTACAGTATAGCTCTGTATCCTTCTACACAACATTGAGTCCATGCATATTTGTTCGTCATTATCATAATAGTACTACAAGTACCAAGTAGCCCCACGCTCCCATTGTGAAACGTTTATTAATAAAGAGGGCCATTGGAAATGCTCCTCTGGATTTAGACTTCTTTGCCTAAATGTGTTTTATGGTTGTTTTTCATTTTTTTGGGTAGCCGCCACAGTAGTAACTGTTGAATATGTGAAGTCTGGGTGAGAAAAGTATGACCCTACTCGGTTGTCATTATAGTTTGTTCTGGACATTATAAATTGTTTCTGTTGACTGTATGTTTCTGGAGCCGTGGTTGACTTCCACTGCAGTATTGTCAGGAAGCAGGGCTCACGCAACACAACTTTACCTGTCTCGGAGGTTGTTGCTGCTGCCCCTCACCTCCCGCTGGCGTATCCTCGGCGGGGGACTTGGCGATCCCGCCCGGCGCTGGCTATTGCGGCCGCCATCTTGACGGGGCGTGCGCAGGAGGATCTTACACAGCGCGCGCTTCCATCAGTAATTTATTCACCCCTCTGGGCTTCTAGCCATGCCCCCCGTGTACAGCTGCAGCCCCGCTCCGGCTTTCACACTTCACAGCTGATCACAGGCAAGGATCAAAGCCTGCACCAGTCACAAGGCGCTCCACGGCACACCTCCGCTCCGCCTCTTTCCCTGATTGGTCCTTCACGTATATTACCCCTGTGCTTCCTGGGAATCATTGCTCTGCATAGCTTCTGCTAGTTGGGCTAGTATTCGTGTGTGCTCTTGCTTCTTCGTGTTCTTCAGGTTTGACCCGGCTTGGCTTTCTACTCTTCCTCTGGCTCTGGACCCCGGCTTACTCCTCACGACACAGTCTCTCTCCGCCCTTCGATCTCGGCTCGCTCCTCTTCCTCCCGGACCTCTGGCACCCTCGACCCCCGGCTACGGTAATCACCACGATCCTTCTACCTCCGGACACAGCAAGTATCTTTGGTTCCCTTACTAAAGACTCCTGGCCTGGCAACTAATTACCACACTCCGGACACGCCCCTCTGCTGCGGGTGCGTGGTATTATACTTTCCACCTCAGTCTTGGGACGGGTCTGGTCTGCAGGCAGCACTACCGTGACAAGTATGTATTGGTACAGTACGCAATAGCAACAGTACATTATGACATAAGGTTCTGAAAAGCTATTGTTATTTTTTTCTGCTGTATAAATAATGCTATGCCTTCTGACTTGGTGGAACCGTATCCTCTACTGTTAATTTAACGTGGAGACTAATACTCTGCTGGATAACAATATACACACAAGATATTCCAAAACAACATAGCACTTGGAAAGAGTGCCCTGGCCTGCGAACAATTCAAAACAGAACTATAAATTAGACCACTTTCCATAACGACTAAAGTGTTCAGTGAGTGCAAGTTGTAAATGAAGCTGTATCAACTGAAAAGCAACTCAGAGATTAATGTCATGTAGTAACATACTATTGCGGCTGTGCACACGGGTTCTTGGACTCGAATTTCCATTGTAAAAAGAATAATGAGTTGTGGGTCACATTAGTAGGCTACTACTTTTTTTTTTTTGTTTAAAGGACTATTGGCACTGACGACATTATGCACTTTTTTATGCAAATGTAATAAAATTATATTTTTTTGATTTAAACTATTATGTTTTGGTTTTTTTTGCATGCATATTTCCCTCAGTTCTATATGGTTCTCACTGGCTACGTTTTCCTACTTTGTTGTTTATTGCGTAAGTGGCTGAGCAGTCGGGGGATAGCATGATTGAGACACCAAATTGTTTTCTATGGTACATCTATGTGTTGATAAATATCTCTGAATACATCTTCATTTTTTTATTTATTAACTATACAAAATGCTATTGAGCAAATTTAATTTGTATATTGTTTTGGTGACTTAGGACCAATCATCCTTTTTTCTATCTATTTCCTGTTAGTAGCATAATTATAACCATTCTTAACTTCAATGATTTCCTTTAAAATATGTACAGTAAGTCTATGTAGTAATTATAATAAAGTTTCACAACTCATTTCACCTCATTGCATTATTTCCATCATACAAGAAAAACATACACTGTATTTTTAGAAAATTTCCAAAACTTTTTTGAAATGCATCTCAAAAAATAAATACTTAAAAAGAAAAGTAATTTATTGTATTAATAAGTAATCTGTGAGAAAACTCTCTAGTTTTTCCAATATAACAACCCAGTCAAAATAATAAGGAAAAGCCAGCACTCTATGTACATAAAAGTATATATTGAAAAATCCTGAACAAAATAATAATAATAATAGTTCTTGTTTAGTGCTACTAGTTTTACGTAGCGCTTTACAGAGACATTTTGCAGGCACAGGTCCCTACCACGTGGAGCTTACAATCTATGTTTTTGGTGCCTGAGGCACAGGGAGATAAAGTGAGTTGGCCAAGGTCACAAGGAGCCGACACTGGGAATTGAACCAGGTTCCCCTGCATCAAACTCCATGCCAGTCAGTGTATATAACAATATATATTGTTGTTGTGTACACAGTAGTTATATTTTTTTTTTAACATTTTGAGTGCTTGCTTCTCCTTATTGTTTTGAATTAATTATTTTCATCATAGGGACTTCTGAAGACTCAAACGCCTATGACTGTCATCCCACGTGAGAATTGAATTTTTAAGTGGATCCATTCACAGGAAGAGACAAATGGCAATTCCACTGTATTCAGAATGTATTCACTTCTCAGCATTAATTGCAAATCAGGGACCATGCACCACTAATACAACTGGACCTGCAAAACTGGTAGCACCCGCACAATAATTAATATCTCTTAAATCTGTATCTGTTAATATTCAAATGTACAAATGTATACTGTATAAACACAGAACACTTTTTGAAGTGAAACTTATTTGCTGGCACCTACAGAGTTTTGATCGGAAAAATCCCTTGTGTTGGAGAACAAAATTCCATGACGGAGGTGACGTCACTGCTGGCAGAAGAGGCAATCAGTGACGTCGGGGGAGGGAGAGGAAAGACACTGACTGACACGCACACACACTGACACACACCTACTGACACACACATACTGAGAGACAGACAGACTGACGCAGACTGACGCGCACGCAGACTGACGCGCACGCAGACTGACGCGCACGCACACTGACACACGCACACTGACACACGCACACTGACACACGCACACTGACACGCACACTGACACACGCACACTGACACACGCACACTGACACACGCACACTGACACACGCACACTGACACACGCACACTGACACACGCACACTGACACACGCACACTGACACACGCACACTGACACACGCACACTGACACACGCACACTGACACACGCACACTGACACACGCACACTGACACACGCACACTGACACACGCACACTGACACACGCACACTGACACACGCACACTGACACACACACAAGAAATTTCCAGTTACTATAAATATAGAAGTGCAAAAAGCTAAAAACGCGTTTTAAGTCAAACTTGTTTGTGGTTTGGCACTGACATTGTGTTTTTGATTTTTAATTAAAAACATCACCATCACAAATACAATTTCTGTGACAAAAGACAAAGAAGTTTCACTTAAAATGCGCGTGCTCGTCACACACTATTTTTTCTTCTCAGCCAGCCCTACATGGTTACTGCATGCAGTGTGGCTTAGTAATGAAATGTGAAAATATGAAGTTATGGGTATGGGTGCAGAGAGAGAAACTGCAGCAACATTTATTCCTGCTGCTACAGTTTTGGAACTGCTGGGTCTTTTTATTTATTTATTTTTTAACAATCAGGTAGGTTTCTGCACAATTGGGATATATGGGCAGATTTGTTTTCTGCCATTGTTTTTAGCTACTGGTGCAATGAACTGCTCTTTTTTACTACTAGGCAAAACAATTGTAGATAAATTCCACCCACAAGGTTTATTAATGTGAGCTTGTTAAACAGAATAAAAGTCAAGTTTTCAAGCTATTGTTTGAAAATCATAAGCTTCTGAAAAATATACTGATTTGCGGAGGTTGCGCAAGATCGTTTTCTATCGAGTAAAAATACTCAAACATTTTTCACAGGAGGATTTTTATCCCATGAGAACTATGGAGATATCTATATATCTCACAAAGGAAGTACAGGCACTCCAATCTGCAAAGAATGTGAATTTTAATAGCTCAATGTTTAATAGCTCAAGCGCAGTTATAAAGTGATACAATCAAATCAGTTCTACCCATCACCTAACCCTGCGACACAGGAAAAATGGTGTGAATAATCTAGTCGTGGAACCTCTAGTGACATCACAGCAGTGATGTGACCAAGAGGGACCCAAAGTGCAAAGGACTATGGAAAAAGTAGCCACAGATCAAATTGCCTCAACAGAACCAAGCAAAGTGTAACATAAAAGTGCTTACACATCAAACATGAAGGAATATATCTTAAAACAATAAGTCAACATAATAGCGGTATAGCAAACTGCAACAGTACAACCCCTACTTGAGGCATATACGCAGACTCTGTAGCAAAAGAGACAAAAGGACAGAGCTGTAGGATAGTACATCACACAAAACCATCTACTGAAGAAATACAGTACATAATATGTCATACTAAATCATAAAGCAGAATGTTCAACAAATGTCTGAAACCAATTGTTCCAAGAGGAGTGGAATTGATCCAAGAGGATTCATGTATTAATGACCTATAGAATTTATATAGTGTTCCAGAAGGGTGACAGTCTGTGGACCATTACTCTCCAACATACTCAAAACATGCTCTGTAGTGTAAGAATCAGGACAGTTAAGCCAGACCAGTGCTTTGATTCTGTCCGTAATGGAGAAATTATGGCATGTACGCCCCCTCTGGCGGTGCCATTATAATGCTCTGAAAGGATAAGTCAGCCGCAACAGATTTATGCACGGATGGAAAAAGATAACAGGCATAAGTATGTACGATCATCAAGCCAAAACAGAGGAATGTTAACAACGGCAGTAGGGGCTTGTCAAGTCTTACTGGTAGTCACACTCGCATCCCAAAAGAAGTCATATTGTGGGCACCCTTTCTCAAGGTCTATGGTCAAGATGGAAATAGGTCAAGGCAAAACCTGTCCAATAATACCTTTTTACATACAGTAAAACCAGTGGCATAGTGTTACAGGTGCAGTGACTGCTTTGTAATCCAGCACATAATAAAGATTCTGGTTGATATCCATATAGGTCTGTGACTGGTCAAGTCAAACATTACCACATTACCACGTATCAACCCACGATTTTATAGTCTGAACAATCCAAAGGCCCAGGTAAGAAACTCTTCTGATAATCGCACTCTAGTATAGCTTATGTTAGAGTCTGGGTGTCGGGAAGGAAGATAAAGTTAGGCTGATATTTGTGGAATTGCCATCCAACAGAGCTGGTAGAGGATAATGCAGTAAGATAATTCAAAATGCTTTGGATGGACAGAAGGCTATATACTAAATATGAAAGAAAAGCAAGGATCAAATAGCATCTGAGGCTTTACAATAGAGAGGAAAATGGGCAGACAAGGTGGGCTTAGTGCTTCTTATCTGCTATTACATTCTATGTAGCTGTATAAATCAACTTCCTATCTGCTATTAAATTCTATATATATATATGTATTTATGTGTATGTGTTTATATGTATATATGTATATATATATGTGTATATATATATATATATACATACATAGAGTGGTTGACAAATCACCAAAAAATCTACTCGCCACCTAGTACCAAACGTGTGCTGCTTGGGCCAATATTTACTCGCCCGGGGGTTAAATCCACTCGCCCGGGGCGAGCAAATGTATAGGTTTGTCGAACACTGTATATATATATATATATATACTGTATAGCAAATGGAAATATTACTGTATGCTCATTTGCATGTCTTAGACAGGTCTGCAACCCCACCTTTCACCATTATCACACAGCACTTCCACTGCAACAAGGGATTCTGGGAAATGACATGCAAATGAGCACACAGTGCCACCTTTAGCTTCAAAACCATTCAACATGGTTCCCCTATAGGCTTAAGCTTGCTGCATGGTCACAGCTTTGAGCACAGCCAGGGTTAAGATATACGGTATCGTATTGCCTATTTTTTCTCTATAGGATTTGCACCCATCATCTTGAATTTCCCGACGGAGTGCCTATTGTTCTTGTTTATTCGCTATATATATGTATGTATGTCATGTTGTTCTTGTCCTTTACAAGCCTTCACAATCCTTGTCAGATTGAACAGCAGCAGATTAAAAAGTGGCTCTTTTTGAGGTTCTTTTTTTCTTAAATTTTTTGCTGTTTTGTAATCTACTTTTCTTTTGTTCTTTTTGCATTTTTTAATGGTTTTTTTTATTTGTTGTAAAATGGGGCTTTTTAGAAAAAAAAAATCCATGTTAGACAAACAAATTAATTATTCATTTTGAAGCAGATCATGCCTGGCTTTCCATCTAAAAGTAGGCATTATAGTTATAAATTGTAATATGTTCCTCCTTTTCATGTGTAAATTCATGCTGAAATAAATTTGCAACCGACTGGAACGACTAATTGTCTCTTACTTTACAGTGACTCTCTGGCAAAAGCCCTCCACTTGATCCTAAATCTGCCTCAGTGTTTTAATACTGCAAAGAAAATGCAGTGTATTAAAGAATCCAGATGTTTTTAGTTTACACAAAATATTTGGAACTACCGCTTGAAATTAAAAATAGAAAGGCTTTCAATGATAATGGAGTGTGAAAAGCAATGGAAATATTCCTTCCAAAAAAAAGAATGTATTTAATAGTCTCCTCTGAGACCATATTCTTTCTGAAGATGTTCACAGCTGAATTTATTTTTAACATTAAAAAAAGTATTTGCGATAAAACTAGTTTCACCTCTTTGGTCTAAGACAGGGCTCTTCAACTGCTGATCTGTGGCCGAAAGAGAACCACAAAGGTCCTTGATGTGGCCCTTAGGCTGAGCTTACACTGTGTGCGATGGTGCGTGTGCGCACGCGCCAAGCACAAAGTGCAGGATCCCTTGAGGCCGCTCCTGGTGCATGCACGAAGGAGCGACCGCGTTTTGAAAACACAAAAATGTTGTCTTCTCAAGCGGCGGCCGCATCACGTGAGTGGTTCAGCCAAACACGGCGATCCAGCTCTGTGACTTCATAGCCATGCCCTTGTCACACCCCCCATCGTCTCCAACACTATGAGCACAGATCGCTTGTGCTACAGCAGCAAGAGCTCGAACTCTCGCAAGCAAGCGGAGTGTATGAGCTTGGCCTTAGGCTCTCTACTCCTCCTGCTACGGCTGAAGGAGTCTCTTAGTGAATGAAGACACTGATTCTGAAAACAATTGGTTGAAATCAAATCCCTGGTTCAAACCATCGGTGCCACCTCCTTGTGCAAGTCACTTTATCTTTATTTATGGTGAAGATTGATTAAGTGTTTGAAAAATGTTGAAACATACAAATGTGTATTGTATGGCCGAGTCCCCGGTAGTCACGGCGGCGCACGCACCACACAGCACAGCCCTCTATCGGGCAGGCACACAAAGCGCTGTGATAAGTACGCTGGCAGGGAAGACAAGAATTTTGTCTTCTGTGCCGCAACGTGGTCACGTGGCCGTGCGCAGCCAATGGCAGGACAGATATGCCCCATCATGGCCACACCGTCGTCACACCCACGCGCTCCCTACAGAAAGCCGATCGCGGCTGTAGGCGCTGCACGTGCCGCCATGCCCGCGTGCAGGGACCGGGGCTGTAGCCTATGTCTTTTAATGTATCTAAAATTAATTTTGCAAGAAGCTTGTGGCCCTTTCTATTCTTATCAAGCTTATTCTATATCCTTCAAAGTGGCCATCAACTTCAATGGAGAATTTCTGCAGAAAATCTACTGAAAACAATGGAATAATCGGATATTTTCATTGAAGAATATAGCTATATATTTGGGACTATGCAGAACTCAAAGTGAAACTTGTATAAATGTTTGTGGATGTGCTGTGGGGATCTATTACCAATTTTAGACAAATCTATTTGTATGTTAATGCACAAGAAAACACATCTTAACCTCAGACTAACCTTAAAATGTTGATATGTAATATGAAAGATCCAAACTAAATAATGCAGAATAAAATTTCTGTGGGTTAAACCACCCTCTGAGAAGTAAACGACACCTTACCTAATAAACATTGTTGTCCTCTAAAGTCTTACTGAGAGGTGAGAAAGATAGATGCTGCTTGCTCTAGTCACCCTGCCTTGAAGATAAAGGTAACCTCTGCCTGAGGTATCTAAAGCTTGCTCTTGGGACCACTCTATGCTAAGCAGGTCAGAGCATCCCTGTAGATGGATTGTATAGTATGTCCTGCAAGTACTTTGTTTATTCCTAATTGGACAAAATAAACTCCACCTTTTTTATCTTCAACGCTAGTTTGTGAGCTCCACCTCTCCTTCCCCTGCGTCCAGCTTTTCTTGAAACTCCCATAGTGGGAAAGCAGACCTGCCCATTCTATTTACCACCACTATATCTGTATATTTTGTATTTGAAAAAAAAAAATGACAACAACGTACTGCTGTTTTATGTATCTCACTGCTATACGCAGTTTAATCTGGTCCACTGAACACATACATTTACAGTGCAAGGTTTTCTTACAAGAATGTTAAAATAAAACAAATTAGTCGAAGCTTACATTTCCTTCTGCAATGCCTTCTGTTCTGATACTATTCACAAAAGTAAATGGCCTTCTGGAGAGTGTTGTGGGTTGTATGTTTGTGTACTGTCTGTTATTACCACTGAAACAAAAGAACAAACTGTACATTCCTCTCTATCATTCATCTAAAAGGAATGTTCTATTTACAGTGTTCTTGGTTTTCTGCCAGGATTCTTCGGTCCATAATTGCAAGCGTATGTAGTGTTAATTTTTATTCTGTTATGTTTTATTGATAAAGTATTCAGCATGTCTCTGCCCATCATTATATATATATCATACATATTTAAAGCATTTTATTTGTCATGCATTTGTTCTGTTAGGTGGCCGATGGCAAACATACATGTTCTGTTTGTTACGATATCTCTAAGGCATTGTTATGCAAGTTTACATAATGTGACAGGTCTACTATAAATGTAGTATATAGTACAGGGTTGATTTGAAATTTTGATTGACCACAACTTGAACCTTTGACAGCTATACTGTAGGTGACCTTTTAAGTATTCATGACTATAATAGTCAGGGAGAAAGCTTCAGGGAGACTTGGGATGGCAATGCATGACTTTGACATTTCCAACATCTCCATTGACTTGCATTGGGATGAGAGGATTATTTTAGGGAGGCAACAGAAAAACGATACATTTTTCAGTTAAAAATTAGAGTTGCACTTAAATAGGGAGAGTTGGTCATTGTACTGTATTTCAAAAATGGAAGTGTATTGAGATTGCAGGGTTTATTTTGTACCCGGGGCTTCCTTGTGTCAATAAAGCCGTTGCATTCATATGTGTGCTTATGCAAAATAAAAAGATAAATATATTTGAAACAATTTTATAAGGGAGGATGCACAGTCTCTTTCAGTTGAATGTGCTAATATACGAACAAAAAGGCACCTGTACAGCAACAGTTCCGCAAATTAATTATTTAATTAGAAAAGACGAAGATGACACGAATATACGCATATTCCATCATAACTAATCAAGAGACCACCAACAAAGTTCGATGATTCTTAGCATGCGATCTAAAATACATGGAGACCCAGTTATAATAAGCATAGCGAATATGTCCCATATTTAATCAACTTGCTATGCAGTTTGTTTTATATCTCTGTTAAACTGTATGAAAACATCTGTCAAGGGAGCAACTTCACACGAGCCCTTTACTTTCTGTACAGTTAGCTTTGACCTCTTTTATGTAACAAAGGATGGTTTCTGATCTGGTTATCCTATGTATTAATTTCTGCTACTGTGGTTGCAGCATTTGCATAAATCAATAACCTGAATAGTTGTATTTTACATAATCTAATGTTCTGCTTCGAAAGTCACTTAAGTGAAGCAGCGTTGTTGCGTTAAACATTGGGGGGACATTGAGATATAGCAGACATATTATCCCTTTATTATCCCTGTTAATGCACAAAATAATGTAATAAAGCAGCAGAGCATGTTTTTTTTAATAGGTGGGAAGCAGGGGGTCCCGGTGATGAACGGCATTAATTTCAGCTCTGAGGACCCCCTGCTCCCCGAGATACTTACCTCTGTACTGGCTGCCGGTAGCAGTTCCGGATGTTTAAAGGTCCTAGGACACAACAAGGGCTGACATCATGGCTTCCAATTGTATGATGTGGGACATTTAATGTGAGACATTTAAGCCGCAATTAATATCCCCACACACAGCCCAGTCGGAGCTGCTACTGGCACACCTTATGGAGGTAAGTATTTCCAGAAGCAGGGGTCCCCTGAGCTGAAATTCATTTAATTAAGCTCTTGAGACACCTACTTCAACCCTATAAAAAGGAAGCAGGATTACTGCTTTAAGTGACACGTTTTATCTCCTTAATCATTGTTTTCAATAGAACTACTGTTAAGTGCTGTAACGTGCCAGTGTAAATGTATTATTAAAGGAACCCCTCTAATTTACCTCAGACTAACAATTTTTGCCACCCAAGCCTAACGGGCCTAATGGAAAATCAGCTGGTAGAAGACCTGTACTTTGCAAATTCTTTGGTACCCTTTACTTTGCTCCCGTTGAGTTTTCCCTCTGACTGTGCGTTTGCCTCATGTTGCTGACTGAATGGATGCTCCACTGGCCTCTGTTCCCTTTAGCCTGGGTCCGGTTACTCGGACGAATCGCTGGCTGGGCTCCTGGTCACTACTGGTCAGTCCTCAGATCTCTCAGGCTTGCGCAGATCTGTCCCTGCGTGCCCTGCCAGAAATTCTTCCAGATCTCTTGCTTACTCCCACCTCTCCAGAGTCCAATTTAATTGGGTGAGGCCCTGTTCATCACAAATCACATCCTCCTGCCCCCAAAGTGGCTCTCTGAGGCAGCACAGCATGCAGGGAGTTGTAGTTCCCTCTTCCAGGCACGGGGGAGTGTACACAGTATGTGCCAGCTGCATACATATTACCAGCGGTTACATGAACATCTGCTACATCTGTACAATGGTCAGTTGAGGGACCCATAATCCATCTACAGGTATTTTAGGAATCATGGAAATCAGCATTTCAAGTTTACTGATCTATGATATCATGAAAGTGCTTGTGTTTTTATGTTTTTGGATTAGCCACGGTTTCCCGAGCCCTGTCCTTTTTTTTTTTTTTTTTTTTTCTTTAACCATATTTTAACATTTTGTAATTTGTACAAATATTTATGAATTACAAAAAATAGGTGCTTTTGCAAAGCCAGTTTGATAGCTTTTCGAAAAAGACAAAAACACTGGCTTAAATATAAAAAATTCTGAAGCCATAAAAAGCCATGTAATTCCCTTTTGCTTGCACGGGATTATTCCACCACTGACACAGCATGCTGTCTGCACTCCGCTCACCAGACATGTCTTCACATCTGAATTTGTTCAAGCTTACCAGTAACTTTCTATCAGTATCTGAGCACTCATGTCTTTTTACATCTTACAATGCCAAAATGTCAGTGACTTTCTTTGACACAGGGATTTTAACACCTGGCTCTAACCACTTTCTAGGTTTGCCTAAACAGAAGAGGAAGTCCATTTTTAGAGAGGCCTGGTAGCAATCAGCCTTACGTATGAGCAGAAATACTTCAAAGCTTAGTCAACGTTTCAAGTTCAAACAGTGTGCTAGCTTTTGGTATACTCATTGATCATCACAAGTGCACAGTACAAGTCCTGAAAAGTATGCTCTTTCTGTGTAAAATATAATAGTCTTTTTTTGCCTCAACTCAAAACTAGAGTAAAATAGTGATACATCCTATAATATGATGTTCAGTGTTGGCTTTAAAGAAGTGCTATGGAGGGCTACTGAAAATCACTGTTTTTTTTAAACTATTCCCAGAGCTGTTAAGTAATTTCTGAGTTTATGGCCTCTATGTATCAAACTGTAAATTCAAAGTCGTTATTATGTTGCAACTGGTACTACAATATACCTGTGACAGACCGTGCATACTGTATGTATTAATATTACTTGTGCCATTTTCAGGGACATCTGCGACAAGATGAGGGATTGATGGAGAAACTGGGAGGAGTTAGGTCAGGTTACATTTATATATTGAATGAGGTCTATATATTAGGAATGTTGGGCTTATGTTACTTTTCTTGATGGTTTTCTTCATCTATTTCTTCTCCTTGAACTAATTCGTGGTTCCTTGTCAGTCCCATCCCTGTACATACTATTTAGGAATGCTATGGTAACATCATTACTCGATATTCAAAGGTCATCTAGCAACAATGTGCTTGAGTATTTCCTGATCTCAGTAACCTGGCAGTTGTACAGTATGCACACGTCCAGATAGGTGTATATGTTCCAATACCTAGCTCTGGATCTTTCATTTATATAATTTTACCAATGTTTATCATGTTTGTGTATTCAGATGCCATGTATTTTATTTTATATTTTTTCGAATTAAAGATTATTTTAAAATTTATATCAATTTACAAATACAGTGGTGCGCCGCATAGGGAATCTTTCTCGTCCAAGTACCCTGGTGTACTTCTATTTGGTTTTCTTCATCACCTTAACAGTGGAACCAAATGCTAAAATGGTACAAATACACTTCATAAATACATTATATTTCAGCCCACAAAAAAAAATGCCAATTTGTTTATGCAGCTGCGTCAGGGCACAGGTACCTCTTGATACGTAGAGCACTATGTTTGTTATATAGGCCTAGCTAGCCAAATGAAATTGTTTAGTACCAAGCCATTTATAATAATCAAACAGCAAGCGTAAATAAGAATACTTGTCTGTGCCAGCATAACGGAAAGAAAATAATGTATGTAAAATAAATCCCAAAGCACCCTGCCACAATAGTGCTACATGGAAAATAATTATTGGTATACTCTGATGTAAATAGGGTGACCTAGTAATGCGTTTAAAGAAGCAATCCAAACACTTATTTTTTAAACTTTTTTTTATTTTATTTTTTACAGAGTCCATTAATTTCCGCTCTGGGGACCGCCTGCTTTTGGAGTAACTTAATTCCATGGGGGGTGGGGGTGGGTGCCAGTATCTGCTCTGTCTGAGCTACATTGGCTTTAAAGTTTAAAGATCCCACATCACAACGGACAATAAGAAGCCGAAACTGATGACATCACAGCTTCCTATTGGCCCGGTGGGGGAGCTTTGAAACTCCGCCACCACATGAACCCTGCTAGCCAAGCAAAGCAGCTACTGGCACCTACTATGGAGGTAAGTATCTCTGGAAGCAGCGGGTCAGCAGAGCGAATATTAATAGGGTTCAGCTATTAATGGGGTTCAAAAAAAAAAAATACGTTCAAGTACATCAGTTAAAGTTTTTTTTTTTTCCACGACAAACTACTTTCTACTTTATCAAATTAGTGAGGCCAGGTTTGTTCAATTATTGTTCAGCACAATTAGTGCATTTCTTTGTTTAAGTTAGGACACTGAGCGCCCTAAGACAAAGGTGATTAGAAATGTTGCATGGTTTATGTTTTTCTTGAACAGAACTAACCGCAGTGCTAACCACATTATCTGGCAAAGTTTGAATATAGGTGAACACTATGATTGAGTGTTTATTTTCTCCATGCCCTAAGGGAGGCTGACTAATAGTCAACATGCTACTGTACACGTATTAATGACTTCAAGATAAATATTTATTGCACAATCAAATCGTAAAATAATATGTAACAATATACGGTTACAACATTTTGAACACTAAAAAAATGTGTTAGGGCTGTTTAGTAAGGAAGTGTTTCTTTAAGGGAATTCCTCTTTGGGCCACACATAGACACGTGGTTTAAAGAACTGTTCCCTAAATAAACTGCTATTTTATGAGATTTACCTTATGTGGTTATTCTGTTGAGTACCTAATTTATGATCAGAAACCATTGGCTATGACTCCTGCAGTGCAGTTTTATAGCTTTGTTCTTTAAATAACTTATTATATATTACATAACATTTTACACTTGTTTGAGGACAGGACAAACCGCAATTATTTAGCTTCAAATTGGGCATAAGAATACATTTTTGTTTATTGATTTGAGGTTTTCATGTATTGAGAGCTTGTGTTCATAATCTTAAAACAGCAATTCTACTTTCCAACTTATTTTTCTTATTTCTATATGTAAATCATGAGACAATGTATTATTGTTCGTTTTTACCTATGCTGGCAATCGTTTGGTGCTTTTGATATAAATCTGTCAAAATCTTGATTGTGTGACGAACATAATGACTGCTTCAGTCAGTGTAACTCAGCAGCTACAATGTATCCTTATATTACTATGGTGACATTTATTGGTTCACTTTATAGCTTAAATGGCTGGGAATATTAACAACAAATTATCCTAAACAGGAAAGTGTTCCAAATAACTTGCACTGCTCGGGAGGTGGGCCAAAAACCTGCTATAGAAATCAAAAGACACTTTAAAACTTATTAAAAATGGCATTAAGCGTGGAATAGTAATTTTAAAAAAAAAACGTCACTAATATCTAATACTACCGACCTGATTTTTTTTTTTTGTTTTAACCATAAAAGATTTTACATGATTTGCTGCTTTAATGTCACAATTTTATATATAAGTGCTGTAATGAACTATAGCAATGTTTCATGTTTGGAGGGGAAAGTTTGTTATCCTCTGCCTCGTCACCAAATTCCTCCTCTTTGAGAAACTTGCATCTTTTCTGCTGTGCACACTGAATATATTATTTTTTTTGTAATCTCTTCTAATATCCCACAGGAAAGAAAGTCAATATGCATTAAAGAACATTTCCTGAATGGTTAGGTGCAAGTCCCAGACTGCTTATCACCCTGAGTAAAAAATAACACCAAAGAGCCATACATGAAGCTTACACAAGTGGACCTTAAAGCTGCAATTCAAGCTCCCGTTTTTTTTAATTTTTTATTTTTAGTTTTTTTTGTTTCTTCAATAGTTTCATGTGGGCAATCTCTACTTGCCCAAAGAGCTGCATAGCTGCCGGTCAATTAGTTCTCCATCTATTGATCATCAAAGTTTGGCGACATCTTTAAATCTGGGGAATGTAAATGGTTGCTATAGAAACAAACATGCTTGTTAAAATAGAATACAAGAAAATTGGTCTTTCAAAGTTGTTATTTTTTAAAACAGAAAATGCTAAAAGTATTTTTTCTTACTATAGACTGATTTATTTAAAAAAAAAACACACATGCAGGATATTTCTTGAACTGCAGCTTTAACTCATGTTGGACTTCGTTTTTTTCTTTCTACATCCATCCATATTAAATGTAAGAACTTTTTTAATCACATTGCTTACATTTGCCTCGGGTCCGCATGCAAGAAGGAGGTTTAAATTACCTCAAACCTTCATCAGATTGAAGGGACAAAAAGGATAACCTATAATATAGAAATGAATGCCACATAACGCCTCCTTTTGATCAATATAACCATCCAAATCACTCGCTTCCTGTATTGCAGAGGAAACTACCTTAATACATTGAAATGTGCCAAAGAGACTTTTGTACAGTCAAAATAATGACTATTTGGAGGTTTATTAATAAATCTGTGATTGTGACAATCTAGGCCGTCACACAGAATTCCAGAATTTGAAGTCAATGGGAGTTTCCGTGCGAGAGTGCCCCGATTTTGCATTATCGCTGTTTAATGAATAATCCCTCTGGTGCTTGGTATGGAACAGCCTAAATGACTAAAACGAGGTCTATTCCTTGAGTCTTTTCCTTATCACTAAATATGCATTAACTGGAGTTGGAAATAGTTCAATAGTTTGTTGTCCAGGTCATAAGAGAAGAAGGCGTAAATTATGATTTTTTTTTGTATAATCAATGTTATCAAAACATGGGGGCGGATGGGTCAAAGTCTCTTAACTGCAAAAGTAGAGCAAACGGACTGCACCAGTGTTACTGCACCAGTAACATCTGCTGGCCACTCTTATCTTGGCTAATGTGAGTGTTCATGGCTCAACTATCAGGAAAAGAGTGAACAAGAATGGTGTTCATGGAAGGATGGCCAGGAGGAAACCACTGCTCTCTAAAAAGAACATTGCTGTCCATCTTAAGTTCGCCAAAGAGCACATAGATGATCCACAAGACTTCTGGAACAATGTTCTCTGGCCAGACGAGTCAAAAGTAGAACTTTTTGGCCTCAATGAGAAACGTTATGTTTGGCGAAAACCAAAACTGTATTCGAACAGAAGAACCTCATTCCAACCCTCAATCATGGTGGTCGGAGTGTGATGTTTGGGGCTGCTTTTGCTGCCTCAGGACCTGGATGGCTTGCCATCATTGACACACCCATGAATTCTGCATAGTATCAGAAGATTCTAGAGGAGAAGATCTGACCATCCGTCCGTGAGCTGAACCTGAAGTGAAAATGGTTCATGCAGCAAGACAATGATCCTAAACATGCAAGCAGATCTACAAAAGAATGGCTGAATAAAAATATATTTTGCTTTTAGAATGGCCTAGTCAATGCCTGGACCTAAATCCCATTAAAATGTTGTGGCTAGACCTGAAGCGAGCTGTCTATGCAACTAAGCCCTCAAATGTCACTGTGTTAAAACAGTTCGGAAAGGTGGAAAGGGCCAACATTTTTGTGTCCTTAATTTGTCAAGGTTATCTTTTTCATGGGAGGAGTGGCTCCTTGTGACCTTGGGCAAGTCCCCCTGGCACCAAAAACATTGTTTGTAAACTCCTCTGGGCAGGGGCTGTCTGTAAAATTCCTATATGATTGTATACTGCATACTACAGTGCTACAGTAATACATTAATTGTGAAGCTCTTTGAGTCCCATTGGGAGAAAAGTGCTATATGCAATAAAGTTATTATCTTTATCTACTGTATTATTAGGACTTAGATTAAGATCCAATAACATTTTGGTTTGCAATATGTGAAATATATCAAAATCCTGATTTGTGGTAGTGGTTCAGAAATGTTTTCGCATGTGTGTTGTGTTTAAGTGCATAGATGTATGTGTGTATATATGCTATTACGATCATGTGCCCTATTGAGTAAGCAGTGCTATGCCATAAGACAACTGGTGTTGAAAGACACTTTATGCCAGTTTTCAGTCAAAGGTCCATAGGGTGTCTTCCGGTGCATGAATGTGTCTTATTGAATATTGCTGTATGATCAACTTTCTTAACTTCTATGGTCTTCCGGACCCTTTAGAATTTTGGTTTCCTACTGTACATCTCACTCAATAGCCAATTATCTACATGAAGCCAAGTCCCATAGTCATTTTTCCCTACTACTCCTCCTCAATCACTTTGTGGCCTTCGATACTGTAGATCACCCTCTTCTCCTTCATATTCTAAACCCCTTTGCTATTTGCAACAAAGCTCTATCCAGTTTCTCATCGTACCTCTCCCATCGCAGATTTTCGGTCTCTATTGCTAACATGTCTTCATCTTCTGTTGATCTATCTGTCTGGCTCTGTTCTTTAACCTCTCCTTTTCTCTCTCTATACACTGTCACTTGGTGACCCCATCAACTTTATGCCTTAGATATCATCTCAATGTAGATGATACACAGATAAATCTATCTACCTCACACCTGTAATCCAGTCCCAAGTCTCTGATTGATTGCTTCCTGGCTACATCCTCGTGGATGACACTCCACCTTAAAATTAATATGGCTAAAATTGAGCTCATATATCCCCCTAAACCTGGTCCAATATCCCCCTTTTCCATCACCGGGAATGGTTCTACCTTCTATCCTGTCACCACAGTACGTTGCCTAGGAGCGACATTTGACTCCTCTCTTTTCTTCTTCATTTAAATACATGGCATTCTAAAACTTGTCGCTTCTTCCATAATATTGCCAAGATCTGCCCTTTCCTCTTTCATACTACTGCTAAAACTCTAATGCATTCCCTTATCCTCTCCTGACTGGATTGATGTAACATACTGCTAATGGGCCTTCTTTACTTTCTATATTTCACAACCTATCAAAAATTCTGCTGATAGAATACCACAACATTTTCCTCCTTATCTTCAAGGCTCTCCACTCACCTTCTCCTCCCTACATATTAGCTTTGATCTCTTGTTATGCCCCTGCTCATCTCCTGCACTCTACCCATAACTCTCCTTTCCACCCCTTTCACCTCTACTGCTTTATCTCACCTTAAACCTATTTCTCTCACTGCCCCTTACCTGTGGAACTCCCTCAACATATGCAAAGCGCCGTCTCTCCCCAACTTTAAGTCAAACCTTAAAATTCCCCTCTTAAATGAAGCGCTTCAATAGCCTAGACTCATGGCTACTATCCCACACACTTAGTCACTCCTACTGTTCACATGATCATAGAATCATCCAGTAATTGTGTAGTTTGAAGGAATATCAATATAAATATTTTGGGTACCCTTAAAAATGCCCCCCATTGTACATTTTCTCAGTAGTAGATTATTGTATTGTATGTCTTTATTGTATTGTATGTCTTTATTTATATAGCGCCATAAATATACATAGTGCTTCACAGTAGTAATACATGTTGTAATCATATAAATAATAAATAACAGGCCATGGGAATAAGTGCTTCAGACATAAGAGTAACATTAAGGAAGAGGAGTCCCTGCTCCGTGGAGCTTACAATCTAATTGGTAGGTAGGGAGAACGTACACAGACAGTAGGAGGGAATTCTAGTAAGTGCGTCTGCAGGGGGCCAAGCTTTATGTATCATGTGTCCAGGATTATCCACAGTGCTATTCATATGCTTCTTTAAGCAAATGTGTCTTAAGGTGGGTTTTAAAGGTGGATAGAGAGGGTGCTAGTCGGATATTGAGGGGAAGGGCATTCCAGAGGTGCGGGGCAGTCGGCGAGAAAGGTTTAAGGCGGGAGAGGGCTTTAGATACAAAGGGGGTAGAAAGAAGACATCCTTGAGAAGACCACAAGAGTCGGGATGGTGCATAGCGAGAAATAGGGCTGAGAAGTAAGGAGGGGCAGAGGTGTGTAAAGCTTTAAAAGTGAGGAGGAGAATTGAGTGTGAGATGCGAGATTTGATCAGAAGATTATAATTCAGCCATAACCTCTCCCACTTTGGAATTACTGCAGCATTATGTTCTTTGTCTGTCTTCTAATGAAGTTGTTTCTAAAATAAATTTGCATACTACATTTTCAACGCGTTAAACATTTTGAAAAAAAGAAAATGTATTGTATGTTGGAGAACGCCATTTTAAATCCCCTGTGTGAAACATATGTATAACAGTAAAGCTCTAGAGTGGAACTACATATGGACCCTAAAACATTAAAAAATCCTTTTTTTGAGTCAGCAGAAGGGACTGCTGCTTTAAAGACGCCATGTAATTCTTTATCTTCATCTCTAGCAGCTGCAACATTTGTTTATATAACTCAAATTAGACTTAAAACAGGTCTCACTTACTCGCATTCTTGCTCTTATTAAAAGAACCATATTTCTTGTGCTATGAAAGGCCTTTACATTGTCTATTTTTTAGTTTATTGTTGCTGTGACAACAGTCAACCTTTGTCACATCTTTCCACAGTAAATCCTTGTGTTGCATTTCATGGTATGTGCACTTTTAAATATCCATACATGACAGGGGAATGCTACTTGCTAGTAGGATTAAGCAACATAATTGTGCATTAATCGAAACAATGTGTAACCCTGTTTCCCCCCCAATCTCATATAGGGTCTATCAAGGGGAAAGCTGCTCTGGTTACCCATCTTAGTGTGGTGCATACCTGCTGGTAACAGGGGGCCTGGAGTCTCCCGCATGGTGTTATAGGGGAGGTCAGGACAGGCTTCTGAGGTCTTGCCCGAATCATACTCACGGTGACAGCGCCTCCATCTCTTGCAGCCCCCAGAGATGTGGGGAGAAATCTCTGCAGGAGAACTTCCACTTCCCCTTCCTGATAGATTTCAGTCTCAGGCAAGGATCTTGAGACTAGATGATCTTTATTATGGTTGCTCTCTCACACAATTAAGTGTAGTTTACAGCTTACACCGGATCCATTCTTTAGCAATCAGGTCTTCACCTTTAGGATGTCCCTGGACCTATTCTCCCAGCCACCAGCCACCAGAAGAAGTCCTTGCTCTTCCCTTACTCCCTGGTAGGGTAAGGGGATTAGTCTTCCACTGCTCCCCACAAGGAGGGCCTCAGTAAACAGAACCCTGCACTACTGGGTTGGATAGACTACAACTCTATCACGGAAGAGGCAATACTGACTAAATAAAGGAAGTGCAACTCCTTAAGTTAGTTCCAGTAAGAATCAGTCCCCTGTCCCTGATTTGTGCAAGCAGGCCTGCTGTCCACCTTCTCTGACTAACTGAGCTGCAAAGTGGGGGGACATCCCATGATTACTCCAGGCAAACCTACCCTTACTAGGTATTATTGCCAGGAGGAGGGCAGATTTATAGCCCAAAACCAGCCAGCGCTACAAATGTAACTTTGAAATTAGGTTTTCTGAAAAAATCTTTCACATGTAGAGTTTGATTGAAAACAGTTTTACGATTTTGCTCTACTAAGTAAATATGCCCTTTGTAACATGCTTAATACACAAAGAATTCCCGGATCACATGTTGGATTATTCCTGTCAGTGCCTGTACTAGATAAGACTGTAGAATGCATTTTTGTTTTTTATGTAGTGCTACCATTTTTTCCTGAGATCATATGATATTTTGTGAATAATCGCTAGGCAATCAAGATGTTGAAATTCATTACTTTTTGTTTATGTAAACACATTCTGTTCAAACATCGCCAGTTGTTATTCTTAGTAAATTTAAGTTTACGTCTTAAATCTGGAAGAATGTAAATTAAGAAAAAAAATGACATTAAGGGCATATTTTACATTCATATGATATATTTATATTCCTCGTACAAATCTAAATGAAACTCTATTTTGAAGCCAACAGACAGCTACACTTATTATCTATTAGGTCTTGGTCTTGGCCATTTTCTTTTGCATTGTAATTTCACGTATGCAAAACTGAAATATTTATTATTTAAACCACACTCATGACAATGCTGTTACAGTACCGCATCTAGCATTATTGAAGGCTTATCAAAACTAACAAATGCATGCAGCTAATGTAACGAGCGTTTATGATTAATAGCTATGTATACATTTATTTTACTTGTCACTTTTAGTTTTACATCAGTCGTTGCTTTCATGCTTTTATAGCTCCATCCTATTGTTTATGAAAAATGACATTCTAGAAAGCGTTTGAAAAGGATTAGCTGTACTTCTTGTTGCAGGGACTTGTCCATTGTAGTTGGCTTTGCAATGTTGGGTCGTTGCAAGTGAAAAGTTACACCAAGTCTGTTTTCCTTCCTGGAATTCTATGAAACATTTGGTTTTGCTATCCACACAGGGCATCTAATTCTGGATTGGCAGGGTCGTAGAAAATCATGACGTGTTTAAAAAAAACAAACAAAAAAAAAACATTAAAACCAGATCATATGATCTCTGGAAGTCACTGACCAGCATCGGCAGCATTGTAACATGAAACTGTAGTTTTCAGGGTTTATGAGCATATATGCATGTTATAGAAGACGCTGCCATGGGAGGATACAGGATGAAGTATCCATGAAGGAAAGTTGTATGTACAGTAGTAATGGAAGAAGAATCCAACCACTCAATGGTTTTTGGTGAAGGATAATGGTAAACACCCCTTTCTCTTCCCCACAGACCATTGCAGTGCCTGGATTCTTCTTTTACATGATAAAACATGGGAAATAATGTATAGGTCACTATTATCAAGAAGGCAGCGAAACGTTAGTACAATCCTAGTTCGATCAAGAGGTCTCTACTTTTTTTTTTTAAAGAGGCAGTTTCAGTAGATACAAAAATCTATTTATTAACATTATACCAATGATACCTCGTTAAATAAGTGCAAAAAACCTTCAGGCAAAATCTTCACTGTTTTTTCTTTGTTTGGGAAACACAAGTGTTTACTTTAAAGGTGCAGTTCCACTTTGGACCACAGTGAACTAACCACTCATTTTAATTAAAAACAGGTATTTGAAGGGGCATGGCCAGGAGCTGAACGAGCTGGTCATAGAACTGTATAGCTCCGCAAACAACCCGGCAGAAACCCCCAGGAACCCCACTATAACCGAGGGAAAACCCCCCTAGGAGACTGCCCAAAAGCCCCCAGTGCAGATAACCCGGTCCCTGGTCCCACACATCAACCCAAAAGGGGAGAAAAAGCCTTACCCGTGCGGAGGATACACAGCTCCCCTCTCCCTGGTGAAACCAAGATGGCCGCCGGGACCGCGCGGCTCATCTAAAGGGCCGATCCTAACCACGGCAAACGGCCAAAAGGTAGGGAGCAGCCCTGTCGCTGCCACGGACACTGGGGCTGGTCAATCCCGGCAACTACCACAAGAAATAGTAGCCCCTCTCCTGAAAACGCGGCGCATCCCTGCTTTCCCGCCGAGGCTTGCAAAATGGCGCCGCCTGGTGTGTGAGCTATCTAGCTTGCCTGCGTCAGACCGAGGTGTGCGGTCCCTCGAGGGGGAGATCAGCGAAGGGCTTGCAGGATACAGGAGGGGATCCAGAGCAGCGGTGGGAGCGGAGAGAGGGGAAGGGGGAGCTCTGAGGAGGTGGAGAGGGAAAGGTACCATGCGTTCCAGCCTGAAACGCAGCAGTGTCCCAGCCGGATTCAAAATGGCCGCCACTGCCTTGAATTAAAGTTACAAACACACACAAATAAAGTCAGTGACTGAAAATTGGAAAACAGAGCTTGGTAAAAACTATTCAAACACACTCTCTCCCCAATCCGACTCAGCCCCAATACCTACCCACCTACCTACCTAGGAGAAGGTCAGCACCCCAAGTTTCGCACAGCGGAAAAGACGAATAACAAACAAAGAGCGGAGTGAATGCGCACCGCGCCCTCCCCCTTCCCTTCCCCCCCTACACCCAAAGAGGTGAAGCAGAGAACCAAGTAACTAGTCCCATGGACTAACAGAATGCCCAAGTGTGGAGGTGCATATGTAAGATAGCTGCGAGCCTAGAAAAACAGACAAGAACCACCTTCAGCTCCCCATATCCAAGATAAACCAACAACCAATATAGAAGAGGAAGACCCGGACCTGATTGTTCTCTACACCCCACAGCTGAACACAGACGGCATGGCCCCTCCTAAAAAGACAGGGAAGCCAGAATCTTACACGTTCTTCTCCAGAAAGAACGTGGCGCCCACACCAACGGGCAAAGAGAAAGCCGCACAAGCCCAAGATCGCTCAGACTCGGACTCAGGGTCAGAAGCAGATAGGCACCCAGATATCAGGAAAGAACTAAAAACCTGGGTTAAAGAAATTAAACAGGCGTTTCACGAGGAGTTGAAAACCGCAATGAAGAGCCTACACACCAAGATCGTAGAGGAGCGGACGACAGGACTGGAGGAGGACATGAAGACAGTTACCGAAGGACAAGAGGCGACAGATGAGGACATAACCCAAATGAGAAAACAGATCTCCCGCCTCCAAGACGCCCAGGAAGAGGCCGAGAACAGTCGCGGAGGAACATTCTTAAAATCCGCAACATCCCGGAGATAGTCCTTAACGAGGAAATCAAGCCATACCTAAACAGACTTTTTCGGAGCATACTCCCAGAAATCGCCGAAGCAAAGCTGGAACTCGACCGAGCCCATAGAATCTACAGGCCGAGAGAATTCGAAAACAGAGGGTCCAGAGACGTAATCTCAAGGTTCCATTATTTCTCTACCAAAGATGAAATCTATACCAAAGTCAGAAACCTAGATAAAATCTCCTTTGAGGACATGGAACTGCAAATTTTCCCGGACCTCTCGCCAACAACCATGGCCAAAAGGCGAGAACTCAAGAAAATCACAGGCTACCTGAGAAGCAGAGACGTCAGGTATAGATGGGGCTTCCCCTTCCGTCTCCAAGCCACCAACAAAGGCAAACAGGCCACCCTACGAACCCCAGAGGAAGGCCCAGAATTCATCAAAGCGCTAGGACTGGAAATCCCAGAAGAACTACGAAGAGATACAGGGAAATCTTTCCCACGACCAAGATGTGAAAGGTGGTCCAGGGTGACAACTAACCCAGGATAACCCATCAAGCCCCAAGAGCTGAGGCTTAACAACCAGAACACGGCAAAACTACGAGAGTACAGGAGAGACATTCCTACCTCAACTGTAATCCCCAACCCCGAAACTGTATGCTGTTCCAAATACAAAGACACAAACTAGCGGGAGGAGGGAGGGAAAAAGGTTTTATAGAAGGGAGGGAAGAGGAAGAGGAAGGAGAAAGAAAAGGGAAGAAAACACAGTACAACTAGACAACTGAGAGCATAAGGTTTAAGCCATTATTAAGCCTCCATAGATTTGACCTACTGTCGCGGCCAAGTTTATTCGACCATTTGCCCGGTCTCGGCCGCGACAGTAACCGGGCGCGAGCCGGGGTGTCCCGGGCGCGCGCCGAAGCCTGGGAGGAGCGGCCCTGAGATCGGGGCTTCCCCCTCTCCGGGTCCGCCGGGTCCCCCGGAACCCCCCACCGCCGTCCCCCACATCGCGGGATACCAGGGCTCCATCGGTGACGCGCGGCACGCCGAGGGGATTCGGCTAGCAAGCCGGGACATCTCCCGGCTTGCGGAACTAGCCGAGTTCAAATAAAATGTCGCCTCTGTAGCTCAGATAGTCGAGGGAAAAGAGAGAGAAAATAAATTTTTGTTCTTTTTTCTTCTTTTTCTTTTTTTTTCTTTCTTTGTTATATTTACTGTGCTTAAACCTGTTTAACATGTTTGACCCAGAAGTTTGATTGTTGTATTTCCCCCCACCACATCTGTGTTTTAGTTCCAGTCAGTCATAGCAGAAAAGAAGGTTGTTCAACAACACGACTAGCCGCCGGAAGTCCAAGCAGAGCTGACTACAGTTTACAGATTACAAACCATACTCTCCAGACTGCAAGTACCACATTGCACCCCACACACACTTTCCCCCTTTTTTCTTGACCCTGCATGTCCCCGACACCCCAAACGAGAGTCAAAGGCCCAAAGCAACAGAGGGCACTACCCCACTCAATGTTAAAATTCCCCAAGGTTATTTTTGTTCCCCCCCAATGTTCTCCCCAGTTCATCCACGCTGGAGTACATCTAAAGGCACGCAACATGGCACAACCAAAACAATAGTTGGGATACGGTCCCGCAATCCGAAAAACCTCCACAGGGCACCCCCTAACAACAAGCTCCCTCCGGCAAATACCCGCGCGCGAAATTTTAAACCAACATATGGCTAAAGTACTAAAAATAACAACGCAGAATGTCAGGGGACTGAACTCTCCCATGAAAAGGAGACTATTTTTCAGAGACCTCAAAAACAGACAAAGCGACATACACATGATTCAAGAACCACCCCTGAATAGAGCAGACATGACTAGGTTAAAAGACAAAAAATTTCACCAAATTTATCACTCACCAGCGACAGACAAAAAAGCGGGAGTAGCCATCCTGATTAGAACTAGTATCCCCTTTGTAGTAGAAAAAATAAAGAGAGACAAGACCGGGCGACTGTTAATTGTATCCGGTAAACTAGGCACGACAGAACAAACACTTGTAAGCCTATATGCCCCCAACACAGACCAAGAAAGCTATATTAATGAGGCTTTCGAGATGCTAAGCCAATATAAGAAGGGTTACTTAATAATTGGAGGGGATCTTAACGCAGTTACAGACTACAATAAAGATCAGGCAAAGCTCGAGGGCAAAGAGCAATCCTGGAGACGGAAAAGCTCAACCGCTCTAAAACAAAGCATAAGACTGGGTGGGCTGGTCGACGCATGGAGGCTAATGAACCCCATAACCAAAGGGTTTACTTTCTACTCACCCCCGCATAAACAATACACTCGCATTGATTACATACTTGTATCTAGGGAACTGGCGGAGAGGATAATAAAGGCAGAAATAGACAATATAACATGGTCAGACCACGCCCCGGTTACACTAACCATAAGAGACCTACACCAAAGACCAACGAGCACACAATGGCGAATGAACGACTTACTGCTCAGGTTACCAGACACTAAAAAAGCTATAAGAAAGGCTATACAGGACTACTTCGCAATCAATGACAACGGGCAAATCAGCGACTGTACACTATGGGCGGCGCATAAAGCTACGCTCAGAGGCAAGATAATCAGTATTGCCTCCCATAGGAAAAAGGAGAAAAACAAAAGGATAAATAAACTAAATAATAGTATTAGAGAAAACAAAACGAAAATGAAAAAAAAAAAGAGAAAATGAGATGGACAAACCAGATCTTTTATGAAAAAAACAAAAAGGCAGACAGGCAATTGGCGGCAAAACTCCGCAATAAAACAGCAAACCTCAATATATACAGCATAAAAACCAAACAAGATAGCCTAACACTCAATCTGGTTGAAATCAATAAAGAGTTTGTCCAGTATTACAGTAACTTATACAACTTGACAAACCCCGATAAAGCTAACAAGAGGCTCGAAGCAAAGCTAGACGAATACATAAAAAACACAAAACTATCCAAACTAGACGAGTCAGAATCAGCCCAACTAGGAACCCCGATAACAGCGGAGGAGGTCTCAGCAGCCATTAAATCCCTCAAGAATTCCAAAGCCCTGGGCCCAGACGGGTTCACTAATTTCTATTATAAGAAATTCGAACACACGTTGAAGCCATATTTGATCCGCTGGTTCAATAAGATCCTAGACGGAGAAGCACCACCAAAAGAGTCCCTAAAGGCCTCTATCATTGTAATACCAAAGGAAGGAAAAGACCCGACGTTATGCTCCAGTTATAGGCCCATCTCTCTGATAAATACAGACATAAAACTATTCGCCAAAATTTTAGCAACCAGGTTGAACAGAGTATTAAATTCCTTGGTACACCCTGACCAAGTGGGGTTCACCCCAGAACGGCAGGCCTCTGATAACATCAGGAGAGTAATCAACATTATCCACAACAGTAACAAAAAACAACGGCCTACCCTGGGTTAGACGCGGAGAAGGCTTTTGACCGAGTGGCCTGGCCCTTTATGTTCCGGGTGTTCAGAGAGATGGGCCTACATGTAAACTTTATTAAAGGCATTAAGGCGCTATATTCCAACCCAATAGCCACAGTACGCACCTCAGGTTACACATCAGAACCATTCGCAGTTTCTAACGGTACCAGGCAAGGGTGTCCACTCTCCCCAATGCTATTCGTTTTGTGCATAGAGGTATTAGCCTCAAGAATATGAGAGAACCAAGGGATAGAGTGTGTCCCTATAGGAAACAACATATATAAAGTGTCGCTATTTGCGGACGACACTTTACTCTCCCTGACTAACCTAGATACCTCATTAAAAAACCTATTTGACACGCTAGACGAATTTGGCATACTCTCAAACTTCAAAGTGAACAACACGAAATCAGAGGCTATAGGCCTGCACATACCTCCAGAACTAGAAAGCGCACTAAAGAAAAAATTCCCAATAAAATGGATGTCAGACAAGATGAGATATCTAGGAATATACATTACGAGAACATATGATGATATGTACAGGGCAAACTACCCGAATCTTATTAAAAACTTGAAAAAAGACCTGGAATCCTGGTCAAGATATCAGATATCGTGGACGGGTAAAATAATATCAGTGAAAATGAACTTATTATCTAGAATACTTTATCTATTCCAAGTGCTCCCAGTAATGGTTCCAACCTATGTAATAAGAGATTTGGAAAAAGAGATAAGTAAATTTATATGGAACGGTAGAAAAACTAGGATAAAGAAGAAACTGATGGCTCTCTCCCAAGCAAGAGGCGGCCTGGGCCAACCAGACTTAGCAAAGTACTATGAAGCGGCTAGACTAAGCCCGCTAATCTATTGGTCCGCAGCCCCAGGGAAAAAGCCGTGGGTAGATATAGAGAGAGCGGAAGCAGGGACAAAGGAGTTAGCGTCTCTTCTATGGGTAAAAAAGGGGAACAGACAAGCAGCCTATAGAGCCCATCCAGTCTTACTGCATTCCCTAAACATCTGGGATAAAAACTGCAAACACAGGCAAATCTCCTCCATCCCCTCACCCCTAACACCCATTGGATCCAACCCCGAATTCACACCAGCTCACAACTCAAATATCTTTAAGCAATGGGACGAGAAAGGGCTCTCTAAGTTAGGAGACATGCAACAAGGAGGAAAAGTTAAATCATTCATGGGAATAAGAGAGGAATATAACATCCCAACCACACAAATATTCCAATACATACAACTGGCCCACTATGTTTCCTCAATTCAACCAAGTGACACTTGGAATAGGCCACTCACCAAATTTGAGAGCCTATACCAAAGAGGTCAATACAATAAAGGGACGATTGCCCAACTCTATCAGGTACTTTTAAAACAATATGATGACCAAACAAGCAAAAATATTCTAGACTGGGAACACGACATAGAAAACTCCCTAGAGGAAGAGGACTGGGCAGAAATCCACGAAAGGACAGCTAAAGCTTCCCGATGCTCCCTAATCAGGGAAACAAACCTGAAAGTCCTACACAGATGGTATTACACACCAGCCCGCCTCCATTCCTTTTTCCCGCTAACCTCCCCAATGTGTTGGTGTAATTGCGGTCAAATAGACACATTTAAACATATATGGTGGTCCTGCTCCAAAATCATCCTATTCTGGGGAAGAATTAGACGCCTAATAGAAGAGACAACAGGGGTAGAGCTAACATGGGACATAGAAACAGTACTCTTACTAAAACCGACTGACGGACTTGAGAGAAAAATAGATTCTTTGATAATGCAGATCCTCTCCGCAGCCAAAACTCTAATAGCAAGACATTGGAAACAGAACGACCCCCCCCCCCCGATCAATGCGGTATTGCACAAGATAAACTACATAATGACGATGGAGAGACTTACAAGCCTAATACACGACAGACACAACTCCTTCCTGACAACATGGGACCCCTGTGAGACCTACATATGGAAGAACCCAATAGGAACCATAAAATAGTAAGGAAACCAGAAACAACTACTAAAGGTTAGGTAGATCTAGACCTAGCATAGGATGTGACAAGTATCATGAAATGTTTGCTTCCTGCATGAAGCCAGTGATGGATGTTACCCCACTGCCCTATCCCCCCCACCTCATAACCCTTTTTTTTTCTGTACCCCCTCCCCCCCATTCCCTTCCCCCCTTTATATGTTACCATGTTTCCTGAAAAATAAAAAAAAATATACGTTAAAAAAAAAAAACCAGGTATTTGAAATAATAAACAAAATCTACATTTTTTTTAAATAAAATTTCTTGTCAGAATATATCTTTTTTCAGGGGCTCAAAACAAACAATGATTGTCAGTATTGTTTGTTCCACTGCAGTAATAAGGTAATCAGATTTTATGGATGCCCCACTTCATGGCTGAGCAGCAGTTAAGAAAGATGATGAGAGAGATAAAGCACATAGGCCCAGATCTACCGAGGTCCTTCATCTCCTGGCTAATAACGAGACTTATCAGAATCATTAACGGACATTACTGTATGTTCCCTGATGTTAACACACATTGACAATGCCAATTTTATGCAAAAAGAATGCCTGTTATCTCCTCCGCATTAGACTTGCATTAGCTTCAAATAACATGGCTCACGTTAAGACTGGGAGTCATCAAAGCACGATCTGCGCAGTCAAATCGGTGATAGCTACCATTAAAGTCAATGGCAAAGTTCCAAGTTGCTTTATATACCATATACAGTAGTATATACACTGGCGACACACTTTATTCGAGCTTGGCTAGTCCCACGAATTCGGGTATACCCGGGTGTATTGAGGTTTGTGACTGTTTTCTGCCCGAGTGCATTGAGTTATTTTTCAGGCAGGGATTGAAGCATTTTATTCCCGCTGGCTGCAATACTGCACAGTATATATATATATACACTGCATTACAATTCATGAATTTATGCCATCTGGTAGACACGCGAAGCATTGCAGCCTATTAAATCCTAATCATCATCATTTAACAGATCAGCCGCCCATCAGCCAGGCATGAACCCAGGCTGGGAAGGCAAATGCAACGGGGCTTGTCAGAGGTGAGGAGCGGCGCATTCCAGGTATCTGCCAAAATAAAGAAAAACCTGGCGCCAAATAGTCAGTGGAATGTCCTGTATTCCTCAAGGGATCCGCACACTTGCTCGACAGACCATGCAAAGAAAAGAACACAAACAAACAAAAATCATAGCGCAACACTGTAGGGTAAGCAGTACTGCACTAATACACACAAACAGTTAAGAATCCTAGCGATTATTAAAATAATTATTTATTAAAAAGAACTATGCCAAGACCGACAATGGCAAATACAAGGAACCGCAGGTCATCCGGAGCACAAAAATTGGAGCCCTACTTACATACAGCAAGGTTTAAGCTCGCATGGTAGGAACAAGTCCTAGGTAGAGATGATCTCCCTGGCGGGTGATGCCTCTGCTCCACTGCGGCTCAGACACCAGTCAGTCCTTACGATGGTAACCGGAACAGCTCCGGCCGTGGGGGCTGGTGTGCGGGGTCCACAGCTCTGCACCGCGTGTAGACACACGCCTCACTTCCTCCCACGGAGCAACAGGAAGTCTCTGCGCGCCCGCGCGCGATAGTGCCCGTTGCCTTAAAGGAACAGCTGGCAGGCTGAAGGGAAAGTTGGGCTCCAAGGCCAAATGTCCTTAAACGTCCAAAGTCAGTCAAATAGTGGCTGTGCCACTAGCCCTACGCGTTTCGTAGATGTCACTCTACTTCCTCAGGGGCTGCAGCAGTACTTTGCGCAGACACACTGAACCTCTACAGTGACTGGCTGTTTTCGGTCATGTGATCTGTTTCCTTCTCAGCCGGCGTTTCTGGGAGTTGTAGTTCTGTGTCCTATTACTCGGCACGGAACTGTGGGAGGTATCTGCCAGGTACATACCGGGTATTTGCTCGAATAAAGTGTGTCGGTGCAGTAGACAGAATGTCCTACCGCTCAACCCACATACCTGAGTATAACATAAAGGGTAAACATAACTGAGGTGCATAGGGAAGATTCAGATAGGTCTGAATCTATGAGATATGTTGTTTGCTTTATATACCACCACAAACACACCTTTTATACAATACATGTGTAACGATTGCTCGCCACAAACTGGCCTGAACTGCAAGGCCGAGGTGGGGATATAGAAACACCTACCTGGACCCGCAAAGTAGCATCCGGAATGCAGATTCGTTGTCGCGAGTATCCGAGTTGGGTTTGGAGAAGTGAGGAACGTAAATAGACTCGCCGTGGTCAGAGGTACTGTAGGAGAGGGAATGGATCGTTTGGGTCACTAGCCGTAGTCGAGGGTTGGAAAGGGGTGGTTGGTCATAGACAGGAGCCAGGGTTCTAGTAAGGAACTGCAAGATAAGAACAGCAGGACAAGGCAAAACAGTGTCCTTGTGTCCAGCATTAGGTAATATACTATTATGCTGAGCTGATTTGCAGAGGCAATCGCTAAGCCTATAAAGGAGGAACAGCCAATTGCTGAAGAGCTGCACAGCAGAAGTTGATACTAGAACCAAAGCCTTGATTCATTTGCACAGCAGGCACTGATGAGGAACCAGCAGCAGTATGGTCTGGATTAAACTCTGGAGCGTACCCTACGCCTGATCCTCACAATGTGGAGACACCTGCACACAAAAAGGAACACACCTGAGATACAGTACCTGGGTTATATGCTAATTTGGTTATGGAAAGTATATTTTAATAACTTAAATTAGCATATCTCTTGGGTATCACGTGTGTACTCCTTTTTGTCCACAGGCATCTCTCCATGTGTTGTATGAAGGTATATTTGGGATGGTATATAATGCAAGTTAGACTCTTACAAAAAATACAAGAAGTTAATCTTATGGAACATATCACAAGTCTGTTAAATTGATCTTTTCATATTCTCTAAAAAAAATTAAAAAAAAGTAGAAAGCGCACTGAGAATATGTATTGAGAAAAAGTCTTACAACAGGACTACGTGGTAATACAGAAAAGGTGTATGCAAAAATAAATTACAACGTGTCTAAAAAGAGATGAGAGCGAGGACAGGGAGATCCAGACAGACATCAGCGGGAGTAGATGAAAAGGGTCCGGACCACAGTCTTCGTCAGCTGTGCATGATACCTCTGTCTACCAGTTTATGGCTCCACCAATGGAAACTCGCGTAGCAACCCCACGGGACCGCTGCACGTTTCGCACCATGTGCTTCGTCAGGAAGTCACATGATGGGGTTGCTGATGAGTAATGTAGTCGTTCTGAGCCAATCGCATCCAGCCTTGTTAGATTGTATTATTTGTCTGTAAGATTTGACTGGGAATCTGCACAATATATTAGAATTTGATCATACCTTATGGTCGGTAACACTGCCGTCACAAAATCCACTATGATACTGTCTGAACGTGCGTGTGCTGATGGAGTGCCCGTAAAGAGACTAGTGGCCCATCAGGATTAACCCAGCGGGGGTCGCTGCTTCTGAATGGGACACCCACTATGTGAATCCTACCGGACCTCATCAGTCTGTAAGAGATGTGCAGTAAGAGTAGACCGAATCAGTCACTTTCACTGTGCACCTCTAACAGGTGATTGCACTGCTTTTTATTTTAATAACACAGTATTGAAGCAGGGAGTCTCAGAGCTAAACCATGTTAATTTCAGCCCTGGGGACCCCCTTCTTCCTGAGTTACAAGCCCCAGTATGGTGTGTCGGTATCTCCACCATGTTTAAATGTCCCGTGTCACATGCTGGACACTGGGAATTGAACCAGGTTCCCCTGATTCAAACTCGGGGTCATTGTTGAGTTGGTGCCTTTACTCACTGAACCACTCCTTCACTCTAAGGCCTTACTGTCTCTTCTCCATTTTTACCAACCTTACTCTCTCATCTATCATGCCCTGCTCCTCTTTGCACTCTCTTCTCTCGTCTCTTTGCACTTCCTGCCTTACTGTGTCTGCTCCCCTCTGTGCACACTAAACTCCCTCCTCTGCTACTCCTTCTTTTTTTTTTTTTTTTTTAATATACTGCTGCTGGGTCTTTTGGGGTTCATTCACTAGCATGTTGCTGGTTTAGGGATTAGAAGGTTCCAATTTATCTTGTTATTACTGACCGGCTGGTCATTGGTACCTCTGCAAACTTTTGTACTCTGTGTGACCTGCATTATAGATATTTTTTCCTTCATTATTGCCATCCCTGTTTTTGTGTCCCTGGACTGCTGTCACAAATTTTTGGGTCCATTCATATTTCTTCTGTTTACAGGAGGTTTTGTTGTCTGGTCTGTCTTCATGTTTGTCATTTAGTTTATTTTGTTGCGTTAGATGTAGATTCACAATAAAATTGTATTTTGGTTATCTTACCTGTCCGCATCTGACTTTATTTGGTACAAGATATGTCTGAGTGCTTCTCATAGGGGTTTCTGTGTTCTTTTGTGTGTCCCATAGTTTTTGTCCCCATTTATTTATTTATTTATGAAATGTTTTACCAGGAATTAATACATTGAGAGTTACCTCTCGTTTTCAAGTATGTCCTGGACATAGAGTTAAGACAAATAATACATGGTTACAAATACAGTTCCATAAGTGAACAGGGTATACATTATATACAATACATTGCATGCACAGTTAGAGAAGATGTATATTATAGGCTTATGTAACAGTTACAGACCATATTAAAATGTGAGACAGCCTTAGTTTTGAAAGAACTTAAACTGGTGGTGGATGTGAGTCTCTGGTAGGCTTTTCCAGTTTTGGGGTGCACGGAAACAGAAGGAGGAGCGGCCGATTCTTTGTTGATCCTTGGGACCATGAACAGTCTTCTGGAGTCAGATCTCAGATAAGTGCTGCATGTGGTAGGGGTGAGGAGCTTGTTCAGATAGCTGGGTAGCTTGCCCATAAAGAATTTAAAGGCAAGACAGGAAAGGTGAACTTTGCACCTAGACTCGAGTGACAATCTAGTTCTTTGAGCATTTCGCAGTGGTGTGTGTTGTAGTTGCATTGGAGAAAGAAATGCAAATTGAATTGTATAGGGTGTTAAGTTTGCTAAGGTGGGTTTGGGGCGCCGAGCCATATACTATGTCTCCATAGTGTATAATTGGCATTAGCATCTACTGTGCGATACGCTTTCTGACCAGGAGACTTAGGTAGGATTTGTTCCTGTAAAGTACAACCTAGTTTGGCATAGGTTTTGCATGTCAGGGTATCAATGTGCATTCCGAATGTTAAGTTGGAGTCAAACCATATGCCCAGGTATTTAAAGCTAGTAACAGGAGTTAGGGTGGTGTTAGCGGTGATTCTGATCTGGAGCTCTGGCACTGGAAGCTTTAAAAATGTAGTCTTTGTCCCAAATACCATTGTTAGTCTTGTCAGTGTTCACAAATGGTTTGTTTTGGGAAATCCAGTTTTCGAGTCTCAAAAAGTCAGACTGAAGTATGTGTAGAAGGTCAGAGAGGCTATGGCTGTGTGCATATAGGATTGTGTCATCTGCATACATGTGTATTGAAGCTTCCTTGCAAGCTGTGGGAAGATCATTGATGAACACTGAGAAGACTAGGGGCCCCAGAACAGAGCCTTGCGGGATGCCACAGGTGGGTTGGAGTTAGGGGGGTTGGAGTTAGAGCCTGAGATGGACACATGTTGGGATCTACCTGGTAGGTAGGACTGAAACCAGTTTAAAGCATGCTTCCCTATTCCAGAGCTCTGGAGTTTGATAAGCAGGATAGCATGATCAACAGTATCAAAAGCCTTTGCAAAATCTAGGAATATTGCACCAGTGAGTTGACCCTGTTCCATTCCACACTAGATTTCATTGCAAACTTTTAGCAGGGTAGTTACGGTAGAGTGTTTGGAGCGAAAGCCAGATTGGAATTGGCTAGGGAAATTTGTCTTGGTGTAGTAATCGCTTAATTGGGTAATCGCTTAATATGTTTTACTATGCCAACAACACATGTCGCATACATATTGTCAATCTGATTACTACATGGGAAATATAGTTATGAGTTATCTCTGTTTTCCTATGTTTGAATATAGGGCGAAAGCATGCCAGATGGCAGCTTTGATATGTAATTGTACAATCAAAGGAAGCTCCTTGAAAGGCTTTGTGATGTACTGTACTCCTCCGGTCCCCTGTAGAGAAGTTAGACAGAGATGAGAAAAACCTGTACATCAATGGAGGTGACTCGCCCTCATTGCATATGCAGCCAAATATCACAGATGGACACTAACAATTGTGACCTGTTAAATGTAACATCCCTACAGGAAAGGTCTCTGCCCCAATAAGCATTTTACTAGACAGAATGGCACCCAGGTCTCTTGTCATATTTTTTTATAAATGGGCTGGCCAATTAGGACCAGGGGAGGGGTATACTAATAAGGGGCTGGGTAAATCCTGCTTCTCGCATTACCTGTCAACCTGTGATTGGGACAAGGTAATTGTTCACCAATAACTGAACTGCTATGTTAGGAATGGGGTCCTGCATCTATATTATTGCTTGCACCCCTTATTACTGTGCTTGTCGTGACTGTAACAACCAAGGAGCTGCTATTCGACTGAATATCTCATTATCCAACCCCAGTAAGTGTAAATATTTCTGTAATGTTATTTGCTTGATGTAATGTCTGTTCTGCTCATAAGAAATAAACTCATTCAGTTTACTATATTCTAATCTTGTTCAATCTGGCCCGGTTATTATATATAAGTTCTGTTCCACCGTGACAGGCTTATATGTTAATTGGCACAGTCATAGCACCGCCATAGCACCGCCAGTCCTGCAGCATTTATAGGGATTTTGTCTGGCCTCTGACGCTTGTTCTGTTAGACGGTTGTTCTGATTGCGGTATTCATTGTGTGTATATGTGTGTGTGTGTGTGTGTGTGTAATATATATATATATATATGTTACATGTTTAGCAAGCCTAAGTGTATTCAGTGCCTCTGCCAAACGTGGTCACATGACCTCGACGATTACAGCACTGAGATTAATGCTGATGGGGATCCCATTCAGAAGCATGGACCTCCCACAGCTCCATCGTGGCAGACACTTTACCAGACACCACAGAATTTATCTTGTTCATCCGCAGTAAGTCTTGCTACATCTGTATTTAAGATTGTTGCTCTAGGCTAGAAGGTAGAGATGGTTATAGTTACAGAAGTTAATTATCTTTTGGGTGGGAGTCAAGGGAATTGTTTATTTTAATGTTTAAAATTGTTGGTTAATAAACTTATTGCTGTGGCTTTATCACCATATTTTAGTTCTCAAGTTATTTTTAGTTTGTTATTTTGTTATACAGTACATACATGGGACATGCATAACACCCTTAACCAGAGCACCTTATGGAGATTGGTACTTTAACATCCATCAGTGTCAGTTCTGCTAACCCTCCTTTCACCAAATGTGTTAACTGCAGGGCTGAGCGAGCCAGTGACTTATAAAATATGTTTTAATAGGAATATGAAGTTTAAAGGATAAAAATACAGGTGATTACCAAAATATAAGTAAAAGATAGGTCTTCATTTTTAAATAAAGTTACTTTTGCCTAATCTACTGTAGGCCTTTTTGTTAGTAGCTCTGTATGGGACTTCAGATTCTTTCTCCCTCAGTTATCATAATTTCTGAAGACCAAAAAATATATTTTCTGTTCAATATTTTTCTCTCCTTTTCCCCCTCTCCCCCCCCGTCCATTCCATAAACACATTAAAGTAGGACTCTAGGGTGGGTTTTTGGTAATGGCATTGAAGCAGGATGTCTCTGGAGCTGTACTGCGTTAATTTCAGATTCTTGCTTCCATAGGGGAGGCTGGTATCTCTGGAAGCAACTCAGGTAACAGCTCTGACAGGGCTTGTTGGGGCTAACATTATGGCGGCTAAAATATTACGCGCTGCAGACTCGCCACCCGCTCAACATCTGCCGCTCGCCTCCGCATCCGTGAGTCCAGAGATCCCATTTCATCACGTCCGGTTTGTGATATCCGGTTTCGGCTTGACAGAGGGAGGGAAAGGGGGGGGTGAGGGGAAACCGCTGATATTCTTGACTAAGCGATTCTAGCGAAACGCGTTGAGTGTTGATGTTACACCGGTGATAGCAGAGAATCTGGAGAGCATTGGCAGCAGTTCCCCCTTATGTGAAACCGAAACCGGATATCACAAACCGGAAGTGATGAAACGGGACCTAAGGACTCACGGAGGCGGGCGGCAGGTGGTGAAACTTCAGCTCACCCAGTTCACGGGAGACCACTTTTACACACATGCCCATATTGATTTCACTTTATGTAAGAATTGAATTGTGAGGTTATCGTATTATAAACTTTTATGTTTCCATCTACACTATTACATATACAAAAAGCAATATCCCCGGCGCTAGTGAGTTAATGTTCACAGTACCATATTACAAAAGACAGTCCTTGGTAGAGAAACAGTCCTGGTAATGGGTGAATTAACCAATAAAGGTCTGAATAACTTAGGTGGTCAAATATATAACTTAATGAGATATCGCTCACCACCACTGAAGATAATGTACACGTGGAAATTCAATTACAGCTGGTGCAAGGGGATAGTAATGACAGACAAAACATATAAGGGAAACAGAGAGGTATTCCCAGAAAGATCCCCAATCACTGCACAACAATGCTGAACATAATAAATCAGGATTCAAATACCCACTAGCAGTGTAGTGAAATGGGCTGTATGGGGTACCATCAAGTAACCGCTCCCAACACTGTGGGAGGACAGTTACCACCAAATGCAGGTATAAAAATAAAAAATAGAAGTAATTTTTATCTGTCACTGAAAAGCTATAAAAAACAGTAAAAGATAATAAAAATATACAATGATAGTATTGACCCAAGAATAATAAAAAATGATAAAAATTTAAAACTAGACATCCAGAAATCCTAAGGATCTTTCAAAAAAGCAGCCAAATCGAAGTCTATATTGAGGCCTAGGGGAGACAGAGTTTTATGGACGTATATCCAATAACTTTCACGTTTGGATATAATACCAAGTCTGTCTCCCCCACACCAATTGGACTTCGGATTATCAATGCCCATGCAGGTTAGGCCCTCAGGATTCTGGTTGTGTTTTATTCTGAAATGATTAGAAACACTATGGGTCTCAAGACCCCTTTTGATGTTATATATGTGCTCAGCAAAACGCCGCTTAAGGGGTCTCCCAGTACGGCCTACATATTGCAACCCACATGGGCATTGTAATAGATAAATGCAGAAATCGATCTTACAATTAATAAAGGTCTCTATATCATAACTAATTCCAGTTACATTGGATTTGAAACATTTACTTTTAACACTATGTTTACATCCAACACACTTCGAACAAATATAGTACCCCTTAAGGTCATTGAACCAGGTAGCATGACGGTCTCTAAGATTGTCAAGAGGACAACTAGGGGACAGCTGGGACTTTAAATTCCTGGCCCATCTATACACTATTTTGGGCTTGTCTGGAAGGCAATTCTTAAGAATTGGGTCCCTCTGAAGGATACCCCAATGTTTTTTGAAAACCTGGGATATAATGGGAGCGAGACCACTATACTGGGTGATGAACATGGGGAATTGATCACGATCTTGGGGTTTAGATCTCGATGAATCCTTATAGACAATGGTTTTCCTATCTATTTTGTCTACCTCAGAGATAGCAAAATCTATATCACGCTTCCTGTATTCTCGTTCCAAGAATCTGTCCCTAAGGTCATTGACCTGTTGCTTATAAACCATATCATTAGAACAATTACGCTTGATTCTCAGGGCTTGGCCCTTGGGAATATTTTGAAGCCACTTAGAATGGTGGTGGCTAGACGTAAATAAGTATTGGCGTCTACTTCCTTATGATAGGTTTTAGTTTGGATTGTGTTTTTATCTATATAGAGGGCAAGGTCAAGGAAGTTGATGTTAGTTCTGTCATGACTAAAAGTAAACCTCAAGTTTAATGCATTATTATTGAGATATTCCTTGAAAAATTCAAGTTCCTCAAATGACCCCTTCCAGACACACAGAATGTCATCGATGTATCTTTTCCAGAGCACCAGGTTTGCACCATGAAGGATGCTGTGGGCAGATCGGTCATTTCACCGGGTTCTAACAACTTGGTGACAAAGTCCCCACTCACACCCTTCAAAAAACCTTCAACATTCTATTCAAAAGGAATTAAGGGAAACTATATTGATACGTTTGCAGAGATGGTGATCTCTGATCTAGAAAAGGCAAGCCTGAATTTCAAATGCCCCAGGCAGAATTTGAGCAGAGAAGAGAAAGAAGCAGTCAAGTCCCTTGAATGCAATAAAAATATAGTCATTAAGGCGGCAGACAAAGGGGGAGGGGTGGTTGTGATGAACTCCTCTTATTATAAGGAGGAGTCATTGAGAATTCTAAATGATAGTACCATGTATCAGAAATTAGATAGCAATCCAACAGATCTCTTTAAGGAGGAACTGGTGGTTCATTTGGATCAGGGACTTTGGGATGAAATTATTACCAAACGAGAACTGGAATTCCTGACTATAGAACAACCCAGGATTCCGGTTTTCTATTTCATCTCAAAAATCCATAAAAGTCTCACCAAGCCCCCCGGAAGACCCATAATATCTGGGATCCGTTCCCTCACTTAGAATCTTTCCCAATTCTTAGATTTTCTCCTCCATAGGTATGTCATACAGGTCCCTTCATATTTAAGAGACACGTCACACGTATTAACCACACTAAAAGAACTAGTGTGGACTGATGAATGCTGTTGGGTTACGTGTGATGTGGTATCACTTTATACAGTGATAGATCACGAAATAGGACTTAATGCCATCAAGAGGGTCCTGGAAAGAGATACCACCGTCGATGAGAAACTAAGACTGTTCATTTTAGATGGAATTAGATTCATCCTAACTCATAATTATTTCTGCCATGATCGTGACTTTTACCTCCAGACATGTGGCACCGCGATGGGAATCAGGTTTGCACCAAGTTATGCAAATTTGTTCATGTCCATATGGGAGGAGGATAAAATATGGACCTCCAACCCATTTGGTGCAAACCTGGTGCTCTGAAAAAGATACATCGATGACGTGCTGTGTGTCTGGAAGGGGTCATTTGAGGAACTTGAATTTTTCAAGTAATATCTCAATAATAATAATGCATTATTACGTAAGTAATTGAGGTTAAGTAAACTTGAGGTTTACTTTTAGTAATGACAGAACTAACATCAACTTCCTGGACCTTTCCCTCTATATAGATAAAAACACAATCCAAACTAAAACCTATCATAAGGAAGTAGACGCCAATACTTATTTATTGGCGTCTAGCCACCACCATCCTAAGTGGCTTCAAAATATTCCCAAGGGCCAAGCCCTGAGAATCAAGCGTAATTGTTCTAATGATATGGTTTATAAGCAACAGGTCAATGACCTTAGGGACAGATTCTTGGAACGAGAATACAGGAAGCATGATATTGATTTTGCTATCTCTGAGGTAGACAAAATAGATAAGAAAACCATTGTCTGTAAGGATTCATCGAGATCTAAACCCCAAGATCGTGATCAATTCCCGATGTTCATCACCCAGTATAGTGGTCTGGATCCCGTTATATCCCAGGTTTTCAAAAAACATTGGGGTATCCTTCAGAGGGACCCAATTCTTAAGAATTGCCTTCCAGACAAGCTCAAAATAGTGTATAAACGGGCCAGGAATATAAAGTCCCAGCTGTCCCCTAGTTGTCCTCTTGACAATCTTAGAGACCGTCATGTTACCTGGCTCAATGACCTTAAGGGGTACTATATTTGTTCGAAGTGTGTTGGATGTAAACATAGTGTTAAAAGTAAATGTTTCAAATCCAATGTAACTGGAATTAGTTATGATATAGAGACCTTTATTAATTGTAAGACCGATTTCTGCGTTTTTCTATTACAATGCCCATGTGGGTTGCAATATATAGGCCGTACTGGGAGACCCCTTAAGCGGCGTTTTGCTGAGCACATATATGACATCAAAAGGGGTCTTGAGATCCATAGTGTTTCTAATCATTTCAGAATAAAACACAACCAGAATCCTGAGGGCCTAACCTGCATGGGCATTGATAATCCGAAGTCCAATTGGCGTGGGGGAGACAGACTTGGTATTATATCCAAACGTGAAAGTTATTGGATATACGTCCATAAAACTCTGTCTCCCCTAGGCCTCAATATAGACTTCGATTTGGCCGCTTTTTTGAAAGATCCTTTGGATTTCTGGATGTCTAGTTTTCATTTTTTATCATTTTTTATTATTCTTGGGTCAATACTATCATTGTATTTTTTTTACTGTTTTTATAGCTTTTCAGTGACAGATATGCCAGTTAGGGAATGCTTAACCCCAACAGCGTTTTTCATTACATTGTTAGCTGCTTGTGTCCCTAGTATTCTGTCAATCATAGTGTACCCGCCTATTTGTGGGCGAGTCTATGAATCTTGCGCTGTATTTAAGTAGTTCATCCACTAAGCTCCACCTCCCCCTGAGGAAGTGACACACGGTCACGAAACGCGTAGGGAGGAGGAGCTTAGTATCTTACGTGCGTGCCCATCCACTGCTGATCCCATCCGGTGCTTGAGAAGTGACCCGCGCCGCTGACGTCATCAATCGGCGAGTCATGTGTTACTGTGTGGGTCTCTGGTCTAGCCGGGTTGGAAGCAGGTTGCGGACGGCATTTGTTGGTGGCACCCTTTACCCATACAAATTGTAAGTGTGGGTAGTGTGTTCATTTTTAATGTATTAAAGTGTAGTTACATATTACACTAGGCTGTGTTTTGTATTTCCTTGCACGCTTGCTGTGGCGGCGTATGCTGGATCCGTGAGGGCACAATCAAGCACCAGGGAAACCACCCCGTTCAACCACGTGGGGTTCATGGATATCGAGGTGAAAACGTGGCACACTACAGATTCTCTCCCCTGAACAAATAAGATTCCATTTTAGACCATCTGGATTACTTTCTGAGGACAACCTAAGTTATTCAGAACTTTATTGGTTAATTCACCCATTACCAGGACTGTTTCTCTACCAAGGACTGTCTTTTGGAATATGGTATTGTGGACATTAACTCACTAGTGCCGGGGATATTGCTTTTTGTATATGTATTATGTTTTGTTAGATTTGGAACTGTCTATTGTTTGCTGTCCCCTTGGCAGCTGGTTTTTCACGTATTTAGTTTTTGCACTTTCACATATTTTGTTTAGTGTATACTATCACTTCACAATTGCCAGTTGGATCGAGCGCTGATAAAGAGTGTTATTAGTTAGTTAGTTTGTAGTACATCTACACTATTGCTGTGTTTTTCTCTTTACATGAGCACATCACCAAAATCACCCACTTCATATCAAGATTACCACTGATTTGGATTTTGTTTTACATATCCCTCCTGCATTGTGTGTAGGACCATTGGAGGGTACTTTTTTATTTTTTCACCATTCACTTACGTTACTACTCGATATAGTATTTCTTTATTTTTGTACAGTCCCCCGCTCCCCTTACCTTTTGGAGAGTACCAAGTATCTCTGGAAACAGGGGGTCCCTGAACCTGATATGAATGCATTTCAGCTCCGGAGACCCCTGCTTCAATCCTGTAACTAAAAATAAATAAAAGAAACATAAACTGCAACCTTGAGTGATGCTGTAAGATGCTCTTAGTTTTATACATGATAGGAAGCTCAATGAACTCTAATTGTAGCCTCTTGCTTACTCCTAAAGTCTTGATTTAGAACTGTGTAATCCAAGGCGTTTTGCTTTATTACACATATAATATATCAGACAATCTTTTGTTAAACGATTAAAGGCAAAGATATCCCAAATATTGTTTAGAAAAGAGCTCATTTGTTAAATAAACATTCAATTGGCATAATAACCTTTTACCCTCTTAAAAATCCAAGTACTATAACAAAGCTTCCTGCAGTTTTACTGCAGGGTATGCCAGCACGTACACCAGGGGTGGGGAACGTCCGGCCCGCGAGCCGTGTAAGGCCCGCGAGATCATTTGGTCCGGCCCCCTGGAAGCATTGAAAAAAAAAAAAAAAACATTTTTTTTTTAAAAAACTCCCCCTCTCCTGATTGGCTGCCCGTGCTGTCACTCTGCCAAGATTTTTTTTTTTTGGCCCGTCTCTTCCTACAGCACTGCCCCCTCCCTTCTCTCCAGTAATGCCGGGCTAGGCTCCGCCCCTCTGTCCCTCCCTTTAGACTCCGTGGACCTGCCAGTCTCAGCTGCACTGGCCATGCTGCTCCAACAGCCCATCCACGGGCCCCAGGTAACCCACATACCCCCTCCCAGACACCTTACCCACCCCAAGGCGGGAGAGGCCTTATTATTGTGTGTGTTTGCAGAGGAGGGCTTATTGTGTGTGTGTGTGTGTGTGTGTGTCACTGTGTGTGTATCTGTCACTGTGTGTGTGTCAGTGTCACTGTGTGTGTGTGTGTGTGTGTTTAAAGAGGTGGGCTTATTGTGTGTGTGTGTATGTGTGTGTGTGTGTGTGTGTGTGTGTCAATGTCACTGTGTGTGTGTGTCAATTTCACTGTGTGTGTGTGTGTGTGTGTGTGTGTGTCAATGTCACTGTGTGTGTGTGTGTGTGTGTGTGTGTGTGTGTGTCAATGTCACTGTGTGTGTGTGTGTGTGTGTGTGTGTGTCAATGTCACTGTGTGTGTGTGTGTGTGTGTGTGTGTGTGTCAATGTCACTGTGTGTGTGTGTGTGTGTGTGTGTGTGTGTGTGTGTGTGTGTGACTGTCACTGTGTGTGTCACTGTCACTGTGTGTGTCACTGTCTCTCTCACTGTGTGTGTATGTCACTCTCACTGTGTGTGTATGTCACTCTCACTGTGTGTGTGTGTGTGTGTGTCTATCACTCTCACTGTGTGTGTGTGTGTGTCACTCTCACTGTGTGTGTGTGTGTCACTCTCACTGTGTGTGTGTGTCACTCACTGTGTGTGTGTGTGTCTGAGGGAGTGTCAGAGTGTGTGTCTGAGGGAGAGTGTGTGTCTGAGGGAGAGTGTGTGTCTGAGGGAGGGTGTGTGTCTGAGGGAGAGTGTGTATCTGAGGGAGAGTGTGTGTCTGAGGGAGAGTGTGTGTCTGAGAGAGAGAGGGAGAGTGTGTGTCTGAGAGAGAGAGGGAGAGTGTGTGTCTGAGATAGAGAGGGAGAGTGTGTGTCTGAGAGAGAGAGGGAGAGTGTGTGTCTGAGAGAGAGAGGGAGAGTGTGTGTCTGAGAGAGAGAGGGAGAGTGTGTGTCTGAGAGAGAGAGTGTCTGAGAGAGATAGAGAGTGTGTCAGAGAGAGAGAGGGTCTGACAGAGTGGGTCTGACAGTCTGAGAGATAGTGGGTCTGACAGTCTGAGAGATAGTGGGTCTGACAGTCTGAGAGATAGTGGGTCTGACAGTCTGATAGATAGTGGGTCTGACAGTCTGATAGATAGTGGGTCTGAAGGTGAGAGAGTGGGTCTGAGAGTCTGTGAGTGGGTCTGAGAGTCTGTGAGTGGGTCTGAGAAACTGAGCGAGAGAGTGGGTCTGAGAGAGAGTGGGTCTGAGAGAGAGTGGGTCTGAGGGAGAGTGGGTCTGAGGGTCTGAGAGAGAGTGGATCTGAGGGTCTGAGAGAGAGTGGGTCTGAGGGTCTGAGAGAGAGTGGGTCTGAGGGTCTGAGAGAGAGTAGGTCTGAGGGTCTGAGAGAGAGAGAGTGGGTCTGAGAGAGAGAGAGTGGGTCTAAGGGTCTGAGAGAGAGAGTGGGTCTGAGGGTCTGAGAGAGAGAGTGGGTCTGAGGGTCTGAGAGAGAGAGAGTGGGTCTAAGGGTCTGAGAGAGAGAGTGGGTCTGAGGGTCTGAGAGAGAGAGTGGGTCTGAGAGAGAGAGTGGGTCTGAGAGAGAGTGGGTCTGAGGGTCTGAGAGAGAGTAGGTCTGAGGGTCTGAGAGAGAGAGAGTGGGTCTAAGGGTCTGAGAGAGAGAGTGGGTCTGAGGGTCTGAGAGAGAGAGTAGGTCTGAGGGTCAGAGAGAGAGAGAGAGAGAGAGAGAGTGGGTCTAAGGGTCTGAGAGAGAGAGTGGGTCTGAGGGTCTGAGAGAGAGAGAGGGTCTGAGAGAGAGAGTGGGTCTGAGGGTCTGAGAGAGAGAGTGGGTCTGAGGGTCTGAGAGAGAGAGTGGGTCTGAGGGTCTGACAGAGTGGGTCTGAGGGTCTGAGAGAGAGAGTGGGTCTGAGAGTCTGATTTCCCAACCCCCTGCCCGATTTCTGTGTGTGTGTGCGTGTGCATTTGCGTGTGCATTTGCGTGTGCACAGACACCAACCCACAGTCAGTCATAGTCACCCACCACCCAAGAGTCAGTCAGTCACCCAAAGAGAAGCAGTTCCAGCCATCACATTAGTGGTGAGTTCATTAAATGTTTCACCAAATACAGCAGGCTAATTTTTAAGTTGATAATTTTGGATGGCCCTCGAATGATTTTATAAATATCAAAATGGCCCTTGGCAGAAAAAAGGTTCCCCACCCCTGACGTACACAGTAGTTTTGTTTTGGATGCTTTCCAAATATTTTGTTGTTTTGCTGTTTATTAAAATAGTATTTCACATTGTAAATCATTTCAGTTATATCTATTCTTTGTTAAACCATACTTTTTGCCAGGTCTACCGTTAACAATACTGTGGACGAACATCTGACATTTTCTGTACTTCCTTGATCTAGTTTGTTTTGCCTTGCTCTGAAAAATGGCTGCAGTTAAAATGTGGGTATTAATGGTCTAAGGAAATTCAAAGAACATTACATATTCTGAATTGCATTGCAGGCCTTTTCAGCAATAAAGACGTTCCATAATCCATAAACTCGTTGCTTTATACACACACACACACACACACACACACACACACACACACACACACACACACACACACCATCTTTCTGAATCATATAAAACAAAGTTAGCACATTTACATAAAAGAAACACTGTGTAAAGCAGTGCATAACATTTGTCATATTTAGCAAGGTCAATGAAATAAAGACATTAATATTTGTATTTGTGTGTGTGTGTGTATGTTTAAAAAAATGAAATGCACATTGCAATACAGAACCAGGAAAATTTTCTTTGAAAAGATACATCAACTAAGTAGGACTAGGATATAAGTAAGGGGAAAAGTTACATGCCACCATACTAGAAATTGTAGGTTCTTTTAGGCTTTAAGATCAAAAAAAGTCTCCATCCTCAGATTTGGCGAAATTGCTTTAGGAATAACATCCTGTATCCCTTTTGATCACCTTTTATTATTTTGACTTCTGGGTGACTTTTAATTAGCATTGCTATACTGTTTGTGGGGTTTCTCTTACAGAATTGAAACCAATCTGAATCGGTGTCATTTAAAAATATCTTCCCTACAGATGTAATATTTGATCTGACCACAATATGTATAGTACACATGAAAGTTACCCTGGTCCCAGGGTGATTGCTCCGGAACACAAACAAAGTCTGATGTAAAACCGCAATGTCTCTTTGTTGTCTCTGATCACAACAGCAGCACTCAGTAGCAGCAGTTCAGATATATTGGTATTCCTCCTCTCCTTCCCTCCAGTAATGTCTCCAGACAGGATGGTCTGGATGGGGCCTCAATATCCCTGCCTTCACCTCCAACAGGGTAGGCCCTGTGGGTGAGGCTAGATCTCCTGCCCCTCACCCCCTGAGCAGGGTGAGGGCATTGATCCAACTCTATATAGGTCTGACCTTTTCCTCTCAGTCCTACAACACTTCAGACCGCACACTCTCCTCAGCTCCCATCTGACTCTCCCAGACTGACCAGCTAACCGCGCAGCTGTCACAGGGTCATCTCTCCTTTCTCTGGTGCAGCAGACACACTGCTCTCCAGAGACTCCAAACTCTCACAGGCCTGACAAACCGGACTCCACTCCATGCAGAACTGAACCTCCAACAGACTCTCACAGAACTCAACTAGCACACCACACACACAGACAGCCCACTAAATAGACTCAGCCCCGCCCCCTATGATGTCAGCAGGGCCTCCCCTCTGTCTAGCCTGCACTGTGCTCAGGGGCCTGCCTCTACCACAGAGGCGGGGCTTGGTGAGGGGGGAAAACCCATGGTCACTACTGGCGCCTGCCCTTACCAGGGCTTACTCCAGTAGTAGAAGGATAAGTAGCCCGTTCTGTTTACAGGGGGCTACAGCTCTATTAAGAAAAATCTCTGCATAAGAACTGCAATCCCCAACAAAAACCAGCAGGTCCCCTGGAGCTTATCCACGGTCTTCCGACATCTGGGGATTCTCCGCCCAGTAAAATTAGATTTTTAAATGTTTTGTAGTTTTCTTACAACTGCAAACAAGGCGCGAGATCGCCAATATAAAGCTGGGACATCTCCTAATGTCACTGATTTCTGTTGGCAGCTGGACCAAGCCCTGACCCTGCGGCAGATATTTTTGCCAAACTGCGTTGGTCCCGGAATTCAGGAGACCACCTCCGACGAACTCCCAGGTTCAGGTTTATTTGAGTTTGAATGTCTTACACATCTCTAAGAACACATTGTATGCCATAATTTCTACATCATGTTTCCTTAAACCAATTCTAACATGATATTTGTGAAAATAACATTTAGTTTTCCTTAGCTAGAGAAATCTACAATATATAAATGCATAAAAGAAAATAAAGCCATTCAATTGATATTGCTAACACGATCCAAGTACTCAAGTCTTAACCCTGCGACAAAGCATTCCCTATGGAGACTTGCAACATGACCTTTGAGACACACACGATTAAAGAAATGGTATTGACTTTAGACATACAGTAGATTATGATTAATCCCAATACATTTCCAAGTTTTAGCCTGTCTATGATAACACAATATATAATAGGTTTATATCGTCTTACTTCCTTGTGAAAGCTAGCGTTACCACAGCTATATAAACATCCTTGACTTTTAATTGACCTAAACCTTCTTAAGAGTCGTTTAATGATCCAAAATCTTTGTGTCTTCACTAAAAAAGGATCTTAAACTGATAATGAATAGCTCTGGCATTTTACTGGTATTGACTTGCCCTATGTTATTTTACAATATTATTTAAAAATTACATTAACAAATATGGTTTTAAGAAACATGTATGGTACAGTATATTTGGCCTTGGAAATTGAGAATTTCTTGTAAGAAAATAAATGAATGTATTTATCTATTGAATTATTTTTTAACCCTCCCCATCTCCTTTTTTAAAGGATGGGAACTGGAAAGTCCCCCGGCGCTAAACTGTGCTATTTTAATGCAATGTTTAATGTAATGGTGAGACAGTATGGTATATTTTTAGATATAGTACCCCTTGAACAGCAATGACTTTGTAACGCTCGTGCTGCCCGCACACCTGACAAGACCACGGTACTGAGGTGGAGAAGGGAGAACCCAGCAGCAGCGGGGGCGTGCCCGGAGTGTGGTATTGAGCGAAGCCGGATCTTGGGCTGTAGAGGAAGGTTAGGCGGGTACTTGCCGGATCCTGGGTTAGAGAGGGCAGCGTAGTCGAGTCCATAAGCCAATGGTCTGGGAGTAGAGAGAGCCACGTAGTGAGTGTCTGTTTGCCGAGTCCGAGGAGAAGAGAGGTTAGCATAGTCGAGTGTCCATTTGCCGAGTTCGAGGAGAAGATAGGGAAGCGTAGTCGAGTCCGTAAGCCGGGGGTCAAGGTCCAGAGAGGGTACTTAGACAGGCCAGGTCAGGAACAAGGAGACTGGAAAACACATAAAAGAGAGCCAAGAACAACAGACAGCACGAAGCTACAGAAGATTATGCAGAGCACTGACTGAACGTGGGGACGGGAACTAAATGCAAAGCAAAGGCCAATGGAGAAGGGGAGGAGCGGAGGTGCTTCCCCAGAGCTGCAGGGATAGGGAGATGAACCCAGGGGGAGGATTAGGGGCGGTTGCGCTGCTTGAGCGCGTTGCGTGGTGTCCCTCGATGGCTGGGTGCGGAGACAGGCGCAGGAAACTGGCTACAAGAAGTGCAGGTCCGCACACGCCCTGTAATGCTGTCGGGCTGGCGCACGTGGCCCAGGTGGGACCTGGCCGGCGTGGGGAAGTAGGAGGGACCTGCTTGCACCGCAGCAGGAGGGAGAACCGAGGCAGTGACGGCTGCGGGGACCGGGGTGAGTGAGGAGGGGGCACGTTGTGCAGAACGTGCCCCCTGATCCCTTACAGACTTCAAATAAGCATGTCCTGTAACTGCTGGTCAGTCTCTCACATCGGTTTTGAGGAATTTTTTCCCCTTTCTCCTTACTGAACTGCTTCAACTCAGTGACATTTCAGGGCTTCCTTTCATGGACAGCTCGCTTCAGGTCCTGCCACAACATGTTATGGGGTTTAGGTTTGTACTTTGACTAGGCCATTCTAAAATGCACAATTTATTCTTCTGATGCCATTCTTTAATAGATCTTCCTGTATGTTTAGGATAATTGTCTTGCTGCATGGCCAATTTTAATTTCAGCTTCAGCTCATGGACAGATGGCCTGACATTCGCCTATAGAATCTTCTGATACAATGCACAATTCATGTTTTTGTCAATGATGGCAAGCTGTCCCTGTCCTGAGGCAGCAAAGCAGCCCCAAACCATCACACTCTCACCACCATTCTTGAAGGTTGGGATGAGGTTCTTCTGTTCAACACAGTTTTGGTTTTCACCAAACAATGTTTCTCATTGAGGCCAAAAAGTTCTACCTTTGACTCGTCTGTCCCGAGAACATTGTTCCAGAAGTCTTGTGTCTTATCTATGTGTTCTTTGGTGAACTTAAGACGGGCAGCAATTTTCTTTTTAGAGAGTAGTAGTTTCCTCCTGGCTATCAGTTGTCATGAACACTCACATTAGCCAAGATGAGAATAACCAGCAGATCCTTGAATGTTACTCTGTTGTTCTTGGGGACTTCCTGCATGATTTGCCGTTTTTGTCTTGGAGAGAATTTGATAGGACGACTGCTCCTTAGTGACTGTGGTCTTGAACTTTCTCCATTTGTTCACCAAATCACCAAAGCCTCCCAAACTTACACCTGAAGATCTACCTAATTATTTAAACACCCAATTGTAATTATCCCCTTTAATTTGGCTGATAAAAACATAGTTTCACTTACTTTTGAACATATCCTGACGGTTAATTACTCATTGTTTTTTCTAATTCGTACATGAGTAAGCAAATAGAACAATGTCCAAAATAACAGTGCATCTAGATCTCAAGTGGAGTGGTAGCAATATGTAGCTTTATAAGCTCTGAACCTGCTTGAAGTAGGATTTGTAAATGTAAATGCGTAATGCTAAAGACCAATAACAGGAGAATAATATTAAAAAATAAAGGATACTTGTGGAGGGACCCCCAAAATTAATGCTGTGTTGAAGACAGGTATTGGGTGTGTAGTCCTGGATGGTAAACTAACCACTATGGTAAGACTTATATACACAATAACACCAGGAACCATAAGCATATAAATCACCTAGATTATACAAAATGTCCTGAAATCCATAATGTGGAAACATGTAGCAAGTAAGTGACTCACTTTTGAAGCTGCAATGTCCATGTAACCCAGAAATGAGGGGTCCTCACGTGTGGCCTCCGTCCGGTAGATAAATGTAAGAAAAAGAGGCCTCTTTCTTTGAAGTAGGATAAGTAGGATTATAATGGCCCTTCTGAATTGTATATACTGTCAACAATATATATATATATATATATATATATATATATATATATATATATAATATATATATATATATATATATATAACAGTGGTCGACAAATCACCAAAAAATCTACTCGCCGAACAAAAAAAAAAATCTACTCGCCACTTAGTACCACACGTGTGCTGCTTGGGCCAATAGGAGCTCGCCACGATGTTAAATCCACTCGCCCGGGGGCGTGCAAATGTATAGGTTTGTCGAACACTATATATATATAATATATATATATATATATATATAATATATATATATATATATATAATATATATATATATATTATATAGTGATCGACAAATCACCCAAAAAATCTACTCGCCGAACAAATTTTTTTTTTCGCCACCTAGCCCCGCCTCCAGACCCGCTTTTTAAAATAAATAAATGAATAAATTCCTAGTAAGAATAACATTCGTTTTTGACATTAGTTTATTTATTCTATTACATTATACTACAATTAGTCCTTGTTACGTGTATGTGTGTGTAAATGTCGGATTTAGAAAAAAAAGCCAGATGTGAATGACTAGTTTCCTGAACCCCATAAATAGTGCCTGGATGTCACTATATCTAAAGCAGCAATCCCGTCTGGGATATTACCTGATCCGCAGTCCTTCAATGTCCAGGTACCCTCATTCCCGCAATGTTATACTTTGGAGGGGAGGTGTTCCTTACCTGTCTTCTGGTTTAGGGCGGGATTCCGATGTCTTCCGTGTGAAACTCGAGAGTTAGATCTGGAAGAAAGCAGTATAGGTTATTTCGGTGTAGGTATAGGGCAGTTAAGATATATAGGGTATATAAGAGATCCAGAGTGTGAGAGAGACAGAGAGAGAATGGGTGAGAGAGAGACAGAGAGAGAGTGGGTGAGAGAGAGAGTGGGTGAGAGAGAGAGAGTGGGTGAGAGAGAGAGAGTGGGTGAGAGAGAGAGAGTGGGTGAGAGAGAGAGAGAGTGGGGTGAGAGAGAGAGAGTGGGTGAGAGAGAGAGAGTGGGTGAGAGAGAGAGAGTGGGAGATGAGAGAGAGAGTGGGAGAGAGAGAGAGTGGGAGAGAGAGAGTGGGAGAGAGAGTGGGAGAGAGGAGTGGGAGAGAGAGTGGGAGAGAGAGAGAGAGTGGGAGAGAGAGAGTGGGAGAGAGAGAGTGGGAGAGAGAGAGTGGGAGAGAGAGAGAGAGGGAGAGAGAGAGAGAGAGAGTGTGTGTGGGAGAGAGAGAGAGAGAGAGAGTGTGTGGGAGAGAGTGTGTGGGAGAGAGAGAGAGAGAGAGAGACACACCACACAGACAGACAGACAGACAGGTACACACACACAGACAGACACACAGACACAGAGACACACACACACACACACACACATATAGAGTGGGAGAGAGAGAGAGAGTGGGAGAGAGGAGAGAGAGTGGGAGAGAGAGAGAGAGTGGGAGAGAGAGAGAGAGTGGGAGAGAGAGAGAGAGAGTGGGAGAGAGAGAGAGAGTGGGAGAGAGAGAGAGAGTGGGAGAGAGAGAGAGAGTGGGAGATGAGAGAGAGAGGAGGGAGAGAGAGAGAGAGAGTGGGAGAGAGAGAGTGGCGAGAGAGAGAGTGAGAGAGAGAGAGAGTGGGAGAGAGAGAGAGAGAGTGGGAGAGAGAGAGAGAGTGGAGAGAGAGAGAGAGTGGGAGAGAGAGAGTGGGAGAGAGAGAGTGGGAGAGAGAGAGTGGGAGAGAGAGAGTGGGAGAGAGAGAGTGGGAGAGAGAGAGTGGGAGAGAGAGAGAGTGGGAGAGAGAGAGTGGGAGAGAGAGAGAGTGTGGGAGAGAGAGAGAGAGAGAGAGAGTGTGGGAGAGAGAGAGAGAGTGAGTGTGTGGGAGAGAGAGAGAGAGTGAGTGTGTGGGAGAGAGAGAGAGAGTGAGTGTGTGGGAGAGAGAGCGAGAGAGAGTGTGTGGGAGAGAGAGAGAGAGTGTGTGGGAGAGAGAGAGAGAGAGAGAGTGGGGAGAGAGAGTGGAGAGAGAGAGAGAGTGTGGGAGGAGAGTGGGAGAGAGAGAGAGTGTGGGAGAGAGAGAGAGAGAGAGAGTGTGGGAGAGAGAGAGAGAGAGTGTTGTGGAGAGAGAGAGAGAGAGAGAGAGTGTGTGGGAGAGAGAGAGAGAGAGAGAGAGTGTGTGGGAGAGAGAGAGAGAGAGAGAGAGGAGAGTGTGTGTGGGAGAGAGAGAGAGAGAGAGAGAGAGAGTGTGTGTGGGAGAGAGAGAGTGTGGGAGAGAGAGAGAGAGAGTGAGTGTGTGGGAGAGAGAGAGAGTGAGTGTGTGGGAGAGAGAGAGAGAGAGTGAGTGTGTGGGAGAGAGAGAGAGAGTGAGTGTGTGGGAGAGAGAGCGAGAGAGAAGTGTGTGGGAGAGAGAGAGTGTGGGGAGAGAGAGAGAGAGAGAGAGTGTGTGGGAGAGAGAGAGAGAGAGAGTGTGGGAGAGAGAGTGGGAGAGAGAGAGAGTGTGGGAGAGAGAGTGGGAGAGAGAGAGAGTGTGGGAGAGAGAGAGAGAGAGAGTGTGGGAGAGAGAGAGAGAGAGTGTGTGGGAGAGAGAGAGAGAGAGTGTGTGGGAGAGAGAGAGAGAGAGAGAGAGTGTGTGGGAGAGAGTGTGTGGGAGAGAGAGAGAGAGAGAGAGTGTGTGTGGGGAGAGGAGAGAGAGAGAGAGTGTGGGAGAGAGAGGAGAGAGAGTGTGGGAGAGAGAGAGTGTGGGAGAGAGAGAGAGAGAGACACACCACACAGACAGACAGACAGACAGGTACACACACAGACAGACACACAGACACAGAGACACACACACACACACACACACACACATATAAGACACACACACACATATAGACACACACACACACACACACACACACATATAGACACACCACACACACACACACACACCATATAGACACACACACACAGACACACACACAGACACACACACACACAGACACACACACAGACACACACACAGACACACACACACACACACACACACACACACACACACACATAGACACACACACACACACACAACGCACACACATAGACACAGACACACACACAGACACACACACATAGACACACACACACACACACACACACACACACACATATAGACACACACACACACACACACACAGACACATACACACACACACACACACACACACACAGACACACACACAGAGAAAGAGACACACACAGAGAAAGAGACACACACACAGAGAAAGAGAGAATGAGAGACACAGAGAAAGAGAGAATGAGAGACACAGAGAAAGAGAGAATGAGAGACACAGAGAAAGAGAGAATGAGACACACAGAGAAAGAGAGAATGAGACACACAGAGAAAGAGAGAATGAGAGACACAGAGAAAGAGAGAATGAGAGACACAGAGAAAGAGAGAATGAGAGACACAGAGAAAGAGAGAATGAGTGAGGGAAAGGGTGAGGGCGACAGGGAGAGGGCGACAGGGAAAGGGGTGAGGGCGACTAGGGAGAGGGAGAGAGGGTGACACTCACAGACACACACTCACTCACAGACACACCACTCACTCACAGACACACACTCACTCACAGACACACACTCACTCAGACACACACACTCACTCAGACACACTCACTCAGACACACACAACACACAGACACACACACTCACAGACACACACACAGACACACACACTCACTCAGACACACACACTCACTCAGACACACACTCACTCACTCAGACACACCACTCACTCACAGACACACACACTCACAAACTCACTCACAAACACTCACTCACTCACAAACACTCACTCACTCACAAACACACTCACTCACTTCACAGACACACTCACTCACAGACACTCACTCAGACACACACTCACCCACAGGCACACACTCACTCACAGACACAGACTCACCCACAACACAGTCACTCAGTCACACACACGCACGCATACACACACACAGTCACTCAGTCACACACACACACGCGCACACACTCACTGCCTCACACTGTAACACACTCTGTCACACACACACACTCACCCACTGTCACTCTCACACTGTCACACACACACACTCACCCACTGTCACTCTCACACTGTCACTCACACACACACACCCGCAAGGCAGGGGGGGTCACACATGGCAGCAGTGGGGCCTCTGCACTGCAGTGGGCCCTCCGCATGGCAGGAGGGCCTCTGCAAGGCAGGGGGGGCCGCCCCCCCCAAAGCGGACACCCGCCGCAGCACCCCCCCCGAAGCGGAAGCCACCGCAGCACCCCCCCCGAAGCGGAAGCCACCGCAGCACCCCCCCCCCCCCCCCGAAGCGGACGCCGCACCCCATCCAGAGGCGGACACTGCCGCTGCCGCAGCAGCCTACCTCCTGCCCCGGGCAACAAGCGGGGATCCCCCCAGCCTACCTCCCGCCCTGGGCAGCAAGCGGGGACCCCCCAGCCTACCTCCCGCCCCGGGCAGCAAGCGGGGGACCCCGCCAGCCTACCTCCCGCCCCGGGCAGCAAGCGAGGATTGGGGGCAGGGGGGGGGAGGAGATCGGGGGGCAGGTGGGGAGGAGATCGGGGGGCAGGTGGGGAGGAGATCGGGGGGCAGGTGGGGAGGAGATCGTGGGCAGGTGGGGAGGAGATCAGGGGCCAGGGGGGAGGAGATCAGGGGAAGAGGGTAACCCAGAGCTTGCCAGCCGGCCCTCTTCCCCGCTTCAACCCAATCAGGGAGGGGGAGTATTTTTTTTTTTTTTAAATTGGCGCGAGCAGGGGGAATTCATAGAGCCGCAGCACGGCGGGGCAGCGGCCTAAAATCCACTCGCCACGGGCGCGTGGTTATATGTATTTTGTCGAAAACTATATTTATATATATATATATACTATATATATATATATATATATATATGCCAAATATAGCTATATGCTCATCTGTATGTCTTAGGCAGGTCTGCAACCCCGCCTTTCCCCATTATCACCCAGCATACAGCCACTTCCACTGCAGCAAGGGATTCTGGGAAATGACATGCAAATGAGACACACAGTGTCACTTTTTGCCTCAATAACCATTTTTAACATGGTTCCCTATAGGCTTAAGCTTGCTGCATGGTCACAGCTTTGAGCACAGCCAGGGTTAAGGTGCATACCCAGAAAACCACCCACAGACAGCTGTTTCGACCCTTGATGGGTCTCATCAGTGTGGGGTTGATTTTACTGGGAATGCAAGAGAGGCTATGGGATAGGCTAAAACTATAATACTGAGTTAAGTTATGGTGAGTAAAAAAAGTGACAAAAACCCTCCACAGGAAAGCAAAATATGCAAATATAGCTGTATGCTCACCTGCATGTCTTAGGCAGGTCTGCAACCCCGCCTTTCCCCATTATCACCCAGCATACAGCACTTCCACTGCAGCAAGGGATTCTGGGAAATGACATGCAAATGAGCACACAGTGTCACTTTTTGCCTCAATAACCATTTTTAACATGGTTCCCTATAGGCTTAAGCTTGCTGCATGGTCACAGCTTTGAGCACAGCCAGGGTTAAGGTGCATACCCAGAAAACCACCCACAGACAGCTGTTTCGATCTTGATGGGTCTCATCCGTGTGGGGTTGATTTTACTGGGAATGCAAGAGAGGCTATGGGATAGGCTAAACCATAATACTGAGTTAAGTTATGGTGAGTAAAAAAAGTGACAAAAACCCTCCACAGGAAAGCAAATATGCAAATATAGCTGTATGCTCATTTGCATGTCTTAGGCAGGTCTGCAACCCCGCCTTTCCCCATTATCACCCAGCATACAGCACTTCCACTGCAGCAAGGGATTCTGGGAAATGACATGCAAATGAGCACACAGTGTCACTTTTTGCCTCAATAACCATTTTTAACATGGTTCCCTATATAATTTGTGTGTGTATGTGTGTATATATATGTATATATATATATTAGTGTAAATAATGACAGTCCTGTTGGTCTGTGGAACAATCAGAAACTGTATATGAATAGCTCCGACTCCCTCCTCATTTTATAAACACTCCCTAGAGCCTAGTACAATGCTTCTTTGCTACCACTCATGGATCTCTAATTCATAAATCATTTTGTTTCAAAAGACAAGGAATTAATTACTGTAAACCCTATTGGATATTTAAAAAAATATTTGGTTTTGATTCGAGGGTTAAAACTATGGCATTTCTGTAATTATCATTGAGGTTCACAAACTTTTTCTTGCTAATGTAGATTATCTGGGAAATTGGGATAGACACAACAAATCCACGTACTGTAATAGGGTTCCTAAAAGTGGTCAAATTTTGTATATAGGAAGTTATACTAGAACAGATTAGAAAATCCTATTTGGTGAAGTTTGGCAGAAAAAGAAAAGCTTAAAATCCTAGACTAATTATAGCTAAAACTGACAGACCTTATATATACAAACAAAAGTATTCTGGAGCGCACAAAAAAATGTATATGTGGGGAAAAAAAGTGTAGTTATAACAGGAAAAAAAGTGTTAAAAATGTGAACGTGAACCAAAATCAATAAATATTACAAATAACCTCCCTTTGAGATATATGAGAGAGAGAGAGAGAGAGAGTGGACAATAGCAAAGACTGCACGGCTTTATTTAAAAACGGCTACAAGAAGCCTAAAATACACTTACATGCACTCACATATTGACATGTGGTTTAAAACGTTATGAGGATGCCGTCCGCAACTTGCATGGGAACTCCCTTGACTTCTCTGGTTGAGATCAGCGCACTCACTGCTTCTCTCCAGCTGGTCTGACACGTCTGTGTTTCCCACTCTAGAGGGCTGCGTTCCGGTACACAGCCAGCTAGCGTCACACACTATGCGCCTCCTGAGTCTCTAGGAGTCCCTTGCCGACGGCACAACCAAGCTCCTCCCACCCTAACGCATTTCGTGACGTGAGGACGTCACTTTCTCAAAGGAATGTGGAGCTACTTCATATCTCACAATGTATACACCAAAGGAGGTTATTAACCCCTTGTGTTGTAACTATATGTTGACCAGTCTATAAAAAACCCTTGTTTGTCACGATTCAATATGTATCTGAGGATAATATTACCCAGGGATTCAGAGGCATACAGATTATGTGGCAAACAAACAAATATACTGAGGCAATGTATTACAGTGAAAACATACAGATAATGTGTTATAATAAATCAATAAAATAATGTAACTTATAAAAAATACAATGTACAGTATGTACAATTAATACTATTCTTTCAAGAATTAAGCTAGGTCAAACTCTATGTTCAAACCATTAGGTGCCAGTGTTTTTAGGGTGTAAATCCAAAACCTCTCTTTCTTGGACACACTGTTTAACCTGTCACCTCACCTCCAATTGGGCTTTGGGCAGTCTATTCCTTTACAAATCAATCCTTCGGGATTTTGGTTATGGACTAATTTAAAATGATTGGAGACACTATGTGTCTCCAGACCCCTTTTTATATTGTAGATATGTTCAGCTAATCTACATTTAAGGGGTCTCCCCGTTCTCCCCACATATTGAAGTCCGCAGGGACATTGTATCTGTATGTTTTCACTGTAATATATTGCCTCAGTATATTTGTTTGTTTGCCACATAATCTGTATGCCTCTGAATCCCAGGGTAATATTATCCTCAGATACATATTGTGACAGAAACCAGGGGATGGTAATAAATTCCATATATAGGGCTCCCAGGATACTGAACAGTTTCTATCCTGTTTGGCCTGGGAGTGCAGCCTTATAATACATGCACTCCATCCCACAGTTTGGCAAGTGCTGGAACTGAGGGATGAGAGATCCAGACCAGAGTTTGTCTGCTGCCTGATTTCTGTCACCTGTCATGCTAATTAGAAATCAGGTATGTAAGACTGATTTCCTGTTTGCTCTCCCCCCTCCCCAAGAGCCTGGAGGCTGAAAGGCTGCTGAACTACAGTGGGGAGAAGCCTCTTCCCCAAACAGGTTCAATCATTCTGTTCATTTGTCTAAGACTGCAAAAGTACCTTGTTTTGTTGTTGCAAGTGGAAAAGCCACTTCCACCCTGAATTAGGGAATATCTAAGTTAAGTTATCGCTCAGGTGAGCAGCTTTTGTTTTTGATGTGTTTCTGTTGTATGCACTGTGGCAGTCTCAGTGCCTGGGACTGAATAAACCAGGCATAGCCTGTTTAAAGGAACAGTATGTGACGCCTCATTATTTAACCTACCCTAAAAGACCGTGTTCTAACAGTCCCGGACAAACGGCGGAGCCCCGGAGTAAGCCGTTTGTCACATATGGTGGAGAATGCGGGCAGAACACTAAAAGAACTTTAACAAGAAAAAAAAAAAGTTTTTTTTTCTCTCTCCAAAAGAGATGGAAGACGTGGTGAGTGCGCTGGTACACAATGTCGCTGTCCAGAAAGGCGCGAATGAAGCCCAGCAAAAGATTAACGCAGCCCTGCAACAGGCGAATGAAACCCAGCAACAGCTGTTAATAGCCCAGCAAGAGACTAATGCAAACCAGCAACGGCTGTTAATAAACCAGCAAGAGACTAATGCAAACCAGCAACAGGCGAATGCAAATCAGCAAGAGACAAACCGCTTGCTGAGAGAGGAGCAACAACGGTTCGCTCAGGGCTTACAGCAGGAACTCGAGATCCTGAGGGGGACTATCAGTAACCTTCCACTGGCAGAGGCAGCCCCAGTTCCGAAAATGACCAGGGCAAGCCACTACCTTCAGAAGATGGGACCCTTGGATGATGTGGAAGCCTATCTTCTCACGTTTGAACGCACGGCACAGAGAGAGGGATGGCCAGAAGCTGAGTGGGCTGGTCTGATCGCACCCTTCCTAAGCGGCGAACCCCAGAAGGCTTACTTTGATCTAGAGCCAGCCGAAACTAACGTCTATGCAAAATTGAAGTTCGAGATCCTCGCCCGCCTCGGCGTAACCACGGCTGTTCGTGCCCAAAGGTTTCACGCATGGTCCTTCACGATGGATAAAGCCACCCGAAGCCAGATGTATGACCTCATCCACCTCGCCCGGAAGTGGCTACAACCCGAGATCAACTCAGCAAGCCACATCGTGGTACGGTTGGTCATGGACCAGTTCTTGAGGAAACTTCCCTCTGCCTTACGCCGTTGGGTCAGTCGGAGTGACCCCCACAATGCGGATGAGCTTGTGGCCCTCGTAGAACGGTACAATGCAGCAGAAGAGCACCCGCAACCCACAGTCGTGGAGCAACCCCACTACCCGAGGTTCCAGGACTCTTCCAGAGACCGTAAAAGGGTACCGGGGTTAAGGGGCGCTGAAGAGCGGCGACCACCTTTACGCAGCACCAGCAACAGTGGCTCGCACACTAAGGGCAATAGCCAACATGGGGAGCCGGGAAAAGGCTCTAAGTGGGACACAGACTATGTACCTAAATGTGTAAATTTTCATGAGAGGGGCCACACAGCAAAAATCTGCCCACTAAATGATGAACCCATGCAATGCAACCAATGCAAAAGCGTGGAACCTTATTCGCTGTGGTCCCAATGTATGGGCCCTAGCCCAGAGGACCCCTTGAATAACCATCTGTGGGCATTTGTAAAGGTTAATGGTAAGAGGGTTCGGGCACTTCTTGACTCTGGGAGCATGGTCACACTAGTGTCCAAATACCTGTTGCCCATTAAGAAGAAACAGGGAAACAGTTCACAAAGAGTGGCAATATGTTGTATACATGGGGATAATCACGAATATTCCACTGTTGATGTTTTTTTTTTAAACAGAGTTTGGTTCTTTAGATTTCAAGGTGGGTATTGTACCCAAACTGGCACATGATGTGTTAATAGGGACCGGCTTTCCCCATTTTCTAAAAATGTGGTCCCCCGCTCAGAATAGCGCCCAGAGTTCAATAGCGGACCATAACGAAGTATTAGAAGAAACAAATCCTTTCCCTTTTTCAGAAATGGATGTTGACGAGGGCCCAAATAAGAAGGGGGAAAAGGAGGAGTGCTGTGAAATTCCCTTCCCCATCACTACTTTGGTAGGGAATACCCCAAATCAAGATGTTGATCAGACACTTACCACCCCAGAACCGGATAAGACCCTCGCTGACCTAGAGGTCAGTCCTGGGAGTTTTAAGAAGGCCTAGTGGGAGGATCCTATATTAGCGGTAGCAAGGGGAAATACACGGGACCAGAATAGTACTCCTGGCCATCCAGATAGGTCACTTGCTTACCCCTACTTAGAGGTAGAGAACGACCTAGTATATCGGGTTGATAAAAGGAAATCAGTTACAACTAAACAATTGTTGGTACCACGGACATTCCGGTACATAGTATTACACCTCGCACATAGTCATCCATTGGGGGGAAACCTAAGGGTGGAAAAGAAAAAAGAAAAGGTTCTCCGAAGCTTCTATTGGCCTGGGGTTCTGGCAGAAATTACGAATTATTGCTCCTCATGCCCAGAATGTCAGATCACCGCCCCGTTCAAAGCATACCGCAGCCCATTGGTACCCCTCCCCATAATAGAGGTACCATTTGACCGGATTGCTATGGATCTAGTAGGACCCCTAATAAAGTCTGCTAGGAGACATCAGCATATATTGGTAATATTAGATTATGCCACCCGATATCCGGAGGCAGTTCCCCTACGTAGCACCTCTGCTAAAAACATAGCAAAAGAGTTAATAGTTCTGTTTTCCCGGGTCGGAATTCCTAAAGAGATTTTATCTGACCAGGAAACACCATTTATGTCCCAAGTAACAAAAGAGCTATGTAAACTCCTAAAAATCAAGCATCTCAGAACCTCAGTCTATCATCCACAAACAGATGGTTTAGTGGAAAGGTTCAATAAAACCTTAAAGAGCATGTTACGGCGGGCGGTCGATAAAGATGGGAAAAACTGGGATTGTTTGTTACCGTACCTGTTTTTTGCCATTAGGGAAGTTCCCCAATCATCCACAGGTTTCTTCGCGTTTGAACTATTGTATGGCCGACACCCAAGGGGCTTACTGGATATAGCCAAAGAGACTTGTGAACACGAGGTTACCCCTTACAGAAGTGAAATAGAGCATCTTGCCCAGATGCAGGACCGCATTGCTGCAGTCCTACCCATAGTGAGGGAACACATGGAGAAAGCTCAAGATGCACAGAGGAATACGTATCATAAGGGTGCTAGGGTCAGAATTTTTTTTCCAGGTGATAGGGTACTAGTTCTGGTTCCCACCGTGGAGAGTAAATTCCTTGCTAAATGGCATGGGCCATATGAGGTCTTGGAAAGAGTGGGAGAAGTAAATTATAAGGTAAGACAGCCAGGTAGGAGGAAACCTGAGCAAATTTACCATATAAACCTACTCAAGCCCTGGAAAGATAGAGAAGTCTTGTTAACCCTAGTACCCCCAGGTCCGTCAGAGAATCAAGAAACTGACCCAGAGGTTAGCATAGCTGAAACCCTGTCCGTTCATCAGAAACGAGAGGTTCAGAATTTAGTGAGAAGAAACAAAGAAATCTTCTCAACACAGCCAGGTAGAATTAGCGTAATTGAACATGACCTAGTCTCTGAACCGGGGGTCCGAGTTAACCTTAAACCGTACCGAATCCCAGAGGCCAAAAGAGAGGCTATAAGTTTAGAGGTTAAAAAATGCTAAAACTAGGCGTAATTGAGGAATCACAAAGTGGGTGGAACAGCCCTATAGTCTTAGTCCCAAAGCCAGATGGTACAACAAGGTTTTGTAATGACTACTGGAAACTAAACGCGGTGTCAAAATGTGATACTTATCCTATGCCCAGGGTAGATGAACTTGTAGAGAGACTGGGCAAAGCCCGATATCTCACAACCCTAGACCTAACAAAAGGGTACTGGCAGGTTCCCCTCACAGAAAGGGCAAAAGAAAAGACAGCCTTCTCAACCCCAGACGGCCTCTTTCAGTATAAGGTTCTACCTTTCGTCTTACATGGAGCTCCCGCCACATTCCAAAGAATGATGGATAAAATTTTAAAAACACATGCTCGGTATGCTGTTGCCTTCCTGGATGATGTGGTAATCCATAGTGAAGATTGGCAATCCCACCTTCCAAAGGTCCAAGCTGTGCTCGACGCAGTTCGGTCTGCTGGACTAACTGCTAACCCCGCTAAATGCACTATTGGTCTGGAGGAGGTCCATAGTAGAGAAAGAGTGTCTCGCAATAAAGTGGGCTGTAGAGACGCTCAAATACTACCTGTTGGGGAGAAAATTCCGGTTGGTCACAGATCATGCACCCCTTACCTGGATGTGTCAAAACAGGGAAAAGAATGCTAGAGTGACCAGGTGGTTCCTAAACCTACAACCCTTTAAATTTTCTGTGGAACACAGGTCAGGGCACAAACATGGCAATGCTGACGGGTTGTCAAGGATGCACTCCCTAATATCCATGGTCGCTCATCCCTCGAGGTCTGAGCTGGGGGGGAGGATATGCGACAGAAACCAGGGGATGGTAATATATTCCATATATAGGGCTCCCAGGATACTGAACAGTTTCTATCCTGTTTGGCCTGGGAGTGCAGCCTTATAATACATGCACTCCATCCCACAGTTTGGCAAGCGCTGGAACTGAGGGATGAGAGATCCAGACCAGAGTTTGTCTGCTGCCTGATTTCTGTCACCTTTCATGCTAATTAGAAATCAGGTATGTAAGACTGATTTCCTGTTTGCTCTCCCCTCTCCCCAAGAGCCTGGAGGCTGGAAGGCTGCTGAACTACAGTGGGGAGAAGCCTCTTCCCCCAAACAGGTTCAATCATTCTGTTCATTTGTCTAAGACTGCAAAAGTACCTTGTTTTGTTGTTGGAAGTGGAAAAGCCACTTCCACCCTGAATTAGGGAATATCTAAGTTAAGTTATCGCTCAGGTGAGCAGCTTTTGTTTTTGATGTGTTTCTGTTGTACGCACTGTGGCAGTCTCTGTGCCTGGGACTGAATAAACCAGGCATAGCCTGTTTAAAGGAACAGTACGTGACGCCTCATCATTTAACCTACCCTAAAAGACCGTGTTCTAACAGTCCCGGACAAACGGCGGAGCCCTGGAGTAAGCCGTTTGTCACAATATTGAATCGTGACAAACAAGGGTTTTGTATAGACTGGTCAACATATAGTTACAACACAACATATAGTTACAACACAAGTTACAACATATAGTTAAAACACAATACTCCTTGGGGGTATAAATTGTGAGATTGGAAGTAGCTCCACATTCCTTTGAGAAAGTGACGTCCTCACGTCACGAAACGCGTTAGGGTGGGAGGAGCTTGGATGTGCAGTCGGCAGGGGACTCCTAGAGACTCAGGAGGCGCATAGTGTGTGACGCTAGCTGGCTGTGTACCGGAACGCAGCCTATCGAATGGGAAACACAGACGTGTCAGACCGGCTGGAGAGAAGCAGTGAGTGCGCTGATCTCAACCAGTGAAGTCAAGGGAGTTCCCATGCAAGTTACGGACGCCATCCTCATGACGTTTTAAACCACATGTCAATATGTGAGTGTATTTTAGGCTTGTTGTTAGCTGTTTTTAAATAAATCCGTGCAGTCTTTGCTATTGTCCACTCTCTCTCTCTCTGGGGTTCCACGTGATATGGGAGATCCTTAAACCACAGAGCCATAAGGGATTGAGAAAGTACTCGGGGGGTTCGTGGTACCAGTGGATGTGAAAGGGGATCAAGTACAGATTGTCTCAACTGTATTCAGAAAGAATTCATCTTGTAAGTAGGCATTGTCTACATTGGCAATTTCTATTGTCTAAAGGGAAGCTTTTAAGATCAGGAGTACTGCGCAAATGGTGTGCCTTTTTTATCATTTCTAGGTGGATTGAGAAGTTGCAGCAGTGAGGATTATCTTCCGTCATCATCTTCAGGATTTGGACTCTCTGGGGGAATCTCAAGAGACTGTCCATAGGAAATAAAAACATAGTGTCATTTTGAGCGCCAGGTATCCTTTTTTCCTTTACCATACAATTGTATGCAGGTTGGAGGTAACTTGCATTGTGGGAAGCCTTTGGCAGCTCCGTCCTTTTGTTAACACAATTGGTTTTCAACATTTATTGTTTAATTTTTTTGCACAGTATTATAGTATTTGTTGCACTTGTAATTCACATCACAAGGTCAAGCACTGTTTAGTTAGGGTTATCCAGTTTATCAAATAATGTTAGCACCTAGAACGATAAACAATAAAATGCATTGACAATCACATACAGAAATTCCAATTTGCATTCCAATTAACACACGTCCGTGTTCCAACCATATTGTACATGTGCATAAACGTAATGCCCATGCACACACAAACTTTAAAATAAATTCACTCCACATAATAGTTTGTGGGATTGTTTTATCATAATGATAGTAGCATGATTGAAGAGGCATCTGCTGCTGCTGATAAAGAATCTACTGTAGGCTTAGGAGTAACCAGTTCACTGATAGTGAATTAGATATACTAATTAATGGGATAGTTTGTAATCAATCAACAACAAGGGGTTTTGAGCGAGGTCTCTCTCCATAGTAACCAATCATCCCAAACTATTAGGTGAATTGTGTTACACAATCGGCACAGCAGACCAAAAATTTATTTGGTACCAAATTCTGCAGGATTTAAATGCACAAAGGCATGCTGTTCAGACAGTTGATATGCTCAAAAACCGGTGGGCAGATAGCAAGCGAAAGCTGAAGAAGAAGCTGGCCGACTATACTGCTGAGACCACACGCACAGGCGGGGAACTACAGTCAGACCTAAATTTGTCCTCATATTATAGGATAATGATGGAAGTCATCTCCAAAGCTCAGGTTGTTGGCCTTGCTCAGTGAGGGACACAGGAGATCTACCTCAACAGCAACGTGGTAAATTCAAACAAACAAATTGTATAATACAGTGTACATCAATATAATGTTTAAATATTTTATGGGTATTCTGTATTATCAGCATTTTGCGTACCATGCCATTAATTATCATTTAAGGCAGCTAGCGACTCAGAATAGCCGGCATCATTGAGTTATTACTCATATCATGCATATTCTCCACACTAGAAGTCTCCAGCAAAACATTACCAATATCTGGTGTTTTATTTTTGACATCCTCTCCTCTTCATCCTCCGCTTAGCCCACCTACTCCACCTGAGTACCAACCTTCATTCAGGCATGGAAGATCACATGAAGGGGGTTTTAGTCAGGCTGCACCCTCTGCTCGAAGAAAGAGGATAAGATAAATGTGTTGTGAATATATTTTTTTGCTTACCTGCTATATTATATGCAAGTGGCATTGTGACATGTTATGTTTCCGTATGTTTTGTTATTTTACAATCAGTGCTTGCACTGTATGAGTGATAACATTTTTAAATCCCAATGACTGTTTATTTGTAGTCACTGGTATGTATGGTACACACACATAATGTAGTTACATCAATAGATATTACTGTACCTTGGATGCCAAATCTGGCAACCATATCCTGCATCACCAATAAAAAACACAATTATTTTAAATGCTATCAGCGGAAACTCTTGTTGTCTTTACTAATGTTTTTATACTTTTACTCAAGACAATGCTGTTTTTGGTCTCACACTTAAATCTATTTTGAGAGAGGACTAAATACCAGACTAAAAGGATATATTTGGGTTCAAAAGTTTTCTATAAGTTACACATCTATATTTCTTATAGACAATATGTTATCTAATGTTCTTTGAAATAAAGTTAGGATAATCGGGGTCTAGCTTGGAGTAATGCCAAGTTTTGGAGTGACTTATTTAGTCTTAGTTATTTCCACGCTCTAACATTAACAAACGTTCGTACAATTGCGATTTTAGGATTACAATTCATTAGAATACCATTTGCATAGGAGTAGCACTAACATCCATAAAAAAATCAAACATTCCCTTTCAATGATTAACTCTAGGTTAACGTAAGGTTATTTGCTTTAGTACATACAGTAGGCGTTCTAAGTATTGTAACGTTAATTAAGTGCTAATCTCCTCAGAACAGGGTATTACCAGCCAATAATGCTCTGGCTGGAAGAGTAATGCCCTGTTATTGGCAAGTAATGCCCTGTTCTGATGGGGATTATTACTACTATATGCTAAATGTAGGATTTAAAAAAATAATCATAAATAATATAGACATTTTTGTATAGTTTGAGTTTTATAAACATGATATTCTACATTTTCTAGAACTTTTGTAAATACGTCTACATATTCTTTTGTGTTTTTACTGTACTTGTCTATTAAATAAAAATTGTAAATACACTACTACCACTCTTTATATATAAACACACCCACACATACACACTACCCTACCACCCATCCTCACTGTAGCTCTCTATCTACACAGACATATACACACTCACACAGTACAGCCAGGGCCGGCTTGATGGTGGTTCCATCGGTGCCATCACATTGAGCACCACAATCTTCCCCACAACAATTCAACTGATTGCTGTGTGAGAGCACTGGTCCTCTGTAACTGTCTCTTACCTTGTCCGGCGGCATCTCCTCCTGTAAGGTACCATTATCATTGCGTCAAATGCCATCGTGTTGCAATTACAGCGTGATGTTACATGGTGTTGTTACTGTAACGCTCGGCCTGCCCACAAGCCAGACGAGACCCCGGGACTGAGGTGGAAAGGAGTAATACCACACACCTAGCAGCAAACAGGGGCACGGCTGGCAGTAGCGTAGGTGGTCCAGGTAACAAAAATAGAAAGGGTACCGTATTTGACTACTCCAGCGTAGGCAGGTAAAGTCCGTAAGCCAATGGTCGTGGAATGGAGAGAGCAGCGTAGTAGAGTGTCCGTAAGCCGTGTCCAGGGGTTATAGAAGTCTGCAGGGTAGTAAAGTCCAAAGCCAAATCCAAGGGGTTCCAGAGAGCAGCGTAATCGAAGTCCAAAGCCAAAGGTCAAGATCCAGGGAGGTCAGCAGAAATCCAGGAACAGGAACTGAAAGACAAAAGGGGCCAGGCAACAGCAGACAGCCCCAAGGTACAGAAGCTATACAGAGCAAGGAGGAAATGGTGAGGGGAGACTAAATAGGGGTCTGGGGCCAATCAGAGCACAGTGAGGAGCGGCCCGGAGAAGGACCTTAAAGGGGAGAAGGGACTGGGAGGCGGGCCTGATGGAGCAGGGGAGCGTGTGAGGTGCACGCTGCATCTGAGGAGGTGGTGTCAGGCGCTCGGCGCCAGTAAATGGCAGCCTGGGTCGGCGCGCGCCTGTAGGGGTGACGCGTGCGACCCGGAAGTGCGGGAGCGGCCGAGGGGAGAGCCGCGAGGAGTGAGACACGCTGCCGGGGAGCCTGGGCGGCACGGAGATAAGGTAAGGAGGTGCTGGAAGCGGGTGTACCCGCAGCGCGGATCCTTAGTTACATCACATTGCCATGACAACGTGACACATCGATGTCATGAAGCTGCGTTATTTGAGAAGGAGATGCTGCAGGAGACGAGGTCAGAGGCCCCCCTGCACCGAGCCCCTTGATTATCCCAGCTGGCCCTGACTACAAAAGATGACTGGGGCGCTCCCTCCAAATCAAATGATAATATAGTGATAGTCAAAAATACCAATGGACCATACTAGCCCATGCAGGGTGGTTTTGATTGCTGCTCAACCCCAGAACAAGGATCTTCCCGTGATCCTCGTAGTATAGATATGTAAAAAGAAGAATAGGGGGCACAATGCAAGTTAAAGGGAGTCAAGAGATGTCCCTATCATACAATTGACAACACACAATGTAGGTAGTAATGAAGGGAATAAATATATATTAATCAGTGTGCTCAAACGGCCAAGTGTGGTACTGGACAGAGGTAATGGTATCTTTCACAGCTGCCAGCTATCATCAAAGACCTTTCCTTAATGGCGCTCAACAGTCTGACGTGAAACACTCATCTGCGTCCTTACACGAATCTTCCTCCGCTCCCACAGTAGCGGACGTTTGCTGCGTGTACAGGAGCGGTCTCATGTGAGTGTACTGTTGCTCACTTTTTACTTTAATAAACTACACCCGTATACATATATACTACTGTGTGAGCGGTGGAAGATTCGTGTAAGGACACAGATGAGTGTTTCGCATCAGACTGTTGAGCGCCATTAAGGAAAGGTCTTTGATGATAGCTGGCAGCTGTGAAAGATACAATTACCTCTGTTCAGTACCACACTTGGCCGTGTGAGTACACTGATATATAAATATATACTAGCTGAGAGACCCGGCGTTGCCCGGGAGTACAATTTCCCACTCCCCCTGTCTGTTTCTCCACTCTGTTTGTGTCCCCCCCCCTGCGCAGCTCCGTTCCCCCCCCCTACAGTGTTCTACACACACACACAGGGTCGACCACACACACTGTCCCCCCCCCCCCACACACTGTCCCCCCCACACACTGTCCCCCCCACACACACACACACTGTCCCCCGCACACACACACACTGTCCCCCGCACACACACATACTGTCCCCCCCCCACACACACTCCCCCCACACACACACTGCCCCCCCACACACACACTGCCCCCCACACACACACACTGCCCCCCCCACATGCAGCCCCCCCACACACACTGCCCCCACACACTGCCCCCCCCCACACACACTGTCCCCCCACACACACACTGTTCGTACCCCCACACACACACTGTTCGTACCCCCACACAAACACAAAGCACCCTCCCCTGTATTCTTCCGCGAGGAGCGGCGGGTGGTAGTGAAGTGACCGGAGGGAGGGGGGTTGGTGGGGGAGGTGAGGATGGCACCGCTCCTCGGTGGGTGGTAGTGAAGTGACCGGAGGGAGGGGGGTTGGTTGGGGAGAGGTGAGGAGGCGCCGCTCCTCGGCAGGTGGGAGTGAAGTGACCGGAGGGAGGGGGGTTGGTGGGGGCGAGGTGAGGACGGCGCCGCTCCTCGGCGGATGGGAGTGAAGTGACCGGAGGGAGGACGGTTGGTGGTGTGGGAGAGGTGAGGACGGTGCCGAGGAGCGGCGGGTGGGAGTGAAGTGACCAGAGGGTGGGGGTTGGTGGTGGGTGAGAGGTGAGGCCTGCGCGGTAGTGGCGTGACCGGAGGGTGGGGGGTTGGTGGTGGGGGAGAGGTGAGGCCTGCGCCGAGGAGCGGCGGGTGGGAGTGGGGGGTGAGGAGTGTGAGCAGTGAGGGTTAGCTGCTGTGAATCATTCCCAAAGCTCAGTGAGGGCTGGGAGAGTGTGGCAGTGGTGTTGGTGTGTTGGCCGCAGGCCAATGAGAGGTGTGCAGGGGCGGGTGGGCCAAGGGAGCCATCTCATTGGCCTGAGGCAGAGTGACGGGCCAAAGGTCCAATGTGATTGCCCCTAGACACATGGAGACACAGGACAGACAGACACACATACAACGGTTTGAGAAATATATATATAAATATATATATTTATTTCCTTCACTACTACCTACATTGTGTGTTGTCAATTATGTGATAGGGACATCTCTTGATTCCCTTTAACTTGCATTGCGCCAACCTATTCTTCTTGGCTCTGACTACAGCCACCTCTCCAAACTCACACATACAGTAACTCTCCCGTGCGGAGATCTCTCTCGCATGCAGGGAGTGAGAGGAGTCAGTCAGAGCCAGCTTGAAATTTAGCAGGGTTTGGTGCTGGGGGAGAGCGCAGGGCCTCTTGCCTGCATCAACATCTCCCCATACTCATCATTTTGACAAAGTTGCAGAGTCATATGATGTTGCAACATCAGGTTGTCATGGTAATGGGATGCCTCAATGTCACCGAGATGAGGAGATACTGAAAAGGAGAAACAGGGTAGAAGGTAAGAGGCAGTTACAGAGGCCCCACACTCTCCCCTGGCAATCAGTTTAACTTTTGTGAGGAAGAGCGCAGGACTCGGAGCGATTGCACCAACGGCACTGCCATCAAGCTGGCCTTGGAGTCAGTGTCTAGCTGCTGCCTGCTTTCCTTTACCCTCCCCTGCTCTCCCTCACTGTATAACAATTCGAAGCTGGTTCAAAACTTGGCAAGATGCCAACAATTCCTGGCCATTACTGGATGAATAATGTCCGGAAATTATCAAGTAGGATTTAATTGAAGGAGTTATCAGTCTTAACCTAAATTATAGGCTTACATTAGCTAATAGCCCGATAAATAGCCTGACGGAACATAGTACATTTGGTCCATAGAGCAGTAGCAGAAAACTCGGGCACACACGGGTCTTAATGGCAGACGACTAGATGTTTGACACACATAGCACACAATCAACATTTCGGACTGCTCGTGGCCCTTTATTATGTACTGATACATTTTCACTTATTGTTGTGAAAATAAATGAGGTCCAATGTGATTTCCACATTAATCATGCAATTTTTGGGTCCAAAATTGTATTTTTCTAATGAAAATCTGCTACTGTGCTTAGGGCCGTGAGCCAATTACAGTGCTTAAGGTGTCCAAGATTGCAATATAAGATTATAACATGTAACCAAAACTATATACTTACACTCATAGTGCATTTGCTGCTTTGGGAGACAGTGTTTTTCAACATGGGTACCCCGGGCATCCCTAAAGGGTTCCCTGCAATTTTAAGGTCATTTGAAAATTGTATCAAATACAGTAGAATTTACAATGCATCTGATCTGAGACGGGCTATTGGAGAGGGTTGGAGTTCCTTATAATGTTTTTGATCTGAGACTTGCTATTAGAGACAGTTGGTGTTCCTTACAATGCATTTGATCTCAGACGCGCTACAAAATAATTATATGGTTCCTTAATAATAATAAAAAAAGGTTAAAAAAGCTGGGGGTAATATGTAACACATTTTAAAAACATTATAAAGCTGTGCTTGTCAGTACAGCCCCACAGTATGTTGGCTAAACATACTGCTTTTGTTTGTTGTTGTGGTATAATTCTTTTGAAATGCATTTGTTTCTTTGCTGTTTTTTGGGCTAGAACTACACGACATGCAGCACATTATGAAAAAGAAAAACCAATTTAAAAAGGTACTATAAAATTGCTTCCTTCAGGATGAACTTTATTTACAGGGCATGTTTCCTGTTAGTCTAAACATGTGGTGTTTTGAAAACATATTTGTCTTTCTTTGTGTTATTTGTTGCTGGATGTCCTGCAGTGCTCAAAATGTAAATTTTAAATTCTCGACCTTGATATAACCTCTAAACCTATGTAATGGCGAAACATTCACTGCAACTAGTAATGTCCCCATGGCAATCACCAATGAGAAGATCTTTATATTAATCAAACTTTTCTTTAAATATACAACAACTTACCTGTTTCTGTAATCCCCCCCACCCCCCAATTTACAAATATACCATTTTAAACTAAAGAAATACTTTGTTAAAAAGAAGAAACTTTCATTAAAAGTTTGTTTTAAACAAGTATAGTGTCAAACATTTATTTAAATACGGTTGCTAGAATTTAACAGAGGCAAGTGCATTTTTTTCATTTGAAGTCATCTATGTATCAAGATACAGAACTACTGCATGCATCTTAACAAACAACATTAGTTTACTTTTTTTTATTATTATTCAAGTGTTAAATTTGACAAAGATTCTTAGCAAGAAAAATGTATCCCAATTTGATTTTGTTTTTAAGTCAAAGAAAAGGGAGATAAATGAAATACTGTACATGGGCCCTAATGGGCTAAATTCTGTTAAGCTATTTAACATGTTAACCTACAGTAAATGAATATCATTCTAATAGTAACACCAATCCACAATAACGTAAAGTTAACCCAGTTTTACTCATTTAAATAGTGGTAGCCTTCATTTTTACGGTTAGTGATAATGAGTTGAGATGTGTACAAATTAGAGTCTCAAATCTTTTCGAGCAACATTTATTTTGTTGTGTGACATACAAGGGCGGTTTTGACTGTAACAAATTTTGGCCAATGACCACATTGTGTTTTCACTTAGCTCCTCTTTCTGCAACCGTCATACCATCAGCCCGCGATGTGTAGATATTTCATTTGGAATGTTTATAAATTTGATTCTCCGCAAAGTTCCAGACCCTAAATTATGGGTTTAAGGAGAGAGACCTATTTTACTCGTATATAGCCCTAATTTAGCTTTCCTCCCCTCCCACCCAAAAAAAACTCCATATTTCTGGGTCTGGAACTTCTGGACGAGTTGAATGTCACAATATTGGTCAATTTCTGGGCGAATCGAATATGTGGTTGCGGCCGATGGTATGGCATTCCCGCAATATAAATATATATATTTTTTTATATGCCTACCCCTATAAGTTTATTCACATGATTTATTTTAGCATGTTTCCCATGTATCTTAAGTGTTCAGAAGTATGTCTCGACGTGTTGTATAATGGAAGGTTTGGGGAGAGAGAGAGCAATAGTGTATCTATTTCAGTAGAGTTCTCATATATATAGGCCTATGCTAATGAGTTGTATCCCATGTGTTGTTATTGTATTTAATTAGCATCTTAGGGAGAATAACATCTGTTAGTGTCTTAAGTAATGTCATGTTCTGTGCCCTGATTTATCAGAGTTTAGTGTATCTGTAAACTTAATACACTATACATTGCAATATATACATTTCACAACGTCTCATACTTAACACATTGCTCTGCTTCACTTACTCTATGCAAGTAACTTGCTGGCATGTTTTACATTTAAGTGGTTAAATCAGCAAAATGTGAATTCTTATATGTTTTATTTATTTTTAAACAAATCAGTTCTGTAGTATTGGTTAATAGTGATGTGTTTTTCTTAAACTCTTAATGCCATATTAAATTAGTTTTTAAGCATCTGTTGAGTTCTATAGCAGGTTTTAGCACACCTCCCAAGCAGTGCAAGATAGTTGCAACTATTTCCTGCTTGTGATAATTTGTTGCCAATGTTCCCAGCAGTTTGAGCTGCAAACTGTAATAATAGATAATGTTACTTTAGTAATATAAGGATACATTGTAGCTGCTGAGTTACACTAGATCAGTGTTTCCCAATTACATTTTGTCGTGGAACCCTTTTATATTTTGTAAAACAGAATGGAACCCCTTAAATATTTTTAGCATAGCACATGAAAAAAAATCAAAAAAGAAATGAGCCGCATGCGAAAACATTTTTTGGTTCAATATAATTTTTAAAAGACCCCTACCACCCCAATACATTTTTAAAAGAACCCCACCGTCACAATACATTTTTAAAAGACCCCCACTGCCCCAATACATTTTTAAAAGACCCCCACTGCCCCAATACATTTTAAAAGACCCCCACCACCCCAATACATTTTTAAAAGACCCCCACTGACCCCATACATTTTTAAAAGACCCCCACTGCCCCAGTACATTTTAAAATACATATCTCCCCCAGCATCCCTCATCATAATCATTTTCTCCCCTGCACCCCTGATCATCCTCATACCCCCCTGCATCTCACACCCCCGCCACCATGGCTCTCCCCACCCACCCTCCGCCACCATGGCTCACCCCCCCTATATGCCTACCTGGTATCCTGCCCTGCGGTTTCCTGCGGCGGGATGGCGAAGGAGGTGGGGCAAGAGGAGGCGGCGGCTAGGCAGCAGGAGGCGGCGGTGGGGCAGGAGAAAGCAGCAGCGGGGCAAGAGGAGAAGGCGGCAAGGCAGGAGGAGGCGGCAGTGCAGGAGGCAGTGGCAGTGGGGCAAGAGGAGGCGGCGGGGCAGGAGGAGGAGGTGGCAGTAGGGGGTGAGGAGGAGGTGGGGCAGGAGGTGGAGGTGGCAGTGGGGGGTGAGGAGGCGCAGGGCAGGAGGGGGAGGTGGGGCAGGAGGAGGCGGCAGTGGGGGGGTGAGGAGGCAGCGGGCAGGAGGAGGAGGTGGCAGTAGGGGGTGAGGAGGAGGTGGGGCAGGAGGAGGAGGCGGCAGTGGGGGGGGGGTGAGGAGGCCGCGGGCAGGAGGAGGAGGTGGCAGTAGGGGGTGAGGAGGAGGTGGGGCAGGAGGAGGAGGTGGCAGTGGGGGGTGAGGAGGCGCAGGGCAGGAGGACGAGGTGGGGCAGGAGGAGGAGGCGGCAGAGGGGGGTGAGGAGGAGGAGGGGCAGGAGGAGGAGGTGGCAGTGGGGGGTGAGGAGGCGCAGGGCAGGAGGACGAGGTGGGGCAGGAGGAGGAGGCGGCAGAGGGGGGTGAGGAGGTGGCGGGGCAGGAGGAGGAGGTGGCAGTGGGGGTTGAGGAGGAGGTGGGGCAGGAGGAGGAGGTGGCAGTGGGGGTTGAGGAGGAGGTGGGGCAGGAGTGGCAGTGGGGGGTGAGGAGGAGGCATCAGTGGGGGGTGAGGAGGTGGCAGGGCAGGAGGAGGAGGCACAGTGGGGTGTGAGGAGGAGGCGGGGCAGGAGGAGGAGGTGGCATTGGGGGGGGAGGAGGAGGCGGGGAGGAGGAGGAGGTGGCAGTGGGGGGTGAGGAGGAGGAGGAGGCGGGGAGGAGGAGGAGGTGGCAGTGGGGGGTGAGGAGGAGACACAGTGGTGGGTGAGGAGGCGGGGCAGGAGGAGGAGGTGGCAGTGGGGTTGAGGAGGAGGCGGGGGAGGAGGAGGCGGGGAGGAGGAGGAGGTGGCAGTGGGGGGTGAGGAGGAGGTGGCAGTGGGGGGTGAGGAGGAGGCACAATGGGGGGTGAGGAGGAGGCGGGGCAGGAGAAGGAGGTGGCAGTGGGGGTTGAGGAGGAGGCGTGGGAGGAGGAGGTGGCAGGGGAGGAGGAGGAGGTGGCAGTGGGGGGTGAGGAGGAGGTGGCAGGGGAGGAGGAGGTGGCAGTGGGGGGTGAGGAGGAGGTGGTAGGGGAGGAGGAGGTGGCAGTGGGGGGTGAGGAGGCGGCGGCAGTGGGGGTTGAGGAGGAGGTGGCAGTGGGGGGTGAGGAGGAGGTGGCAGGGGAGGAGGAGGTGGTAGGGGAGGAGGAGGAGGTGGCAGTGGGGGGTGAGGAGGCGGCGGCAGTGGGGGTTGAGGAGGAGGCACAGTGGGGGGTGAGGAGGAGGCGGGGCAGGAGGAGGAGGTGGCAGTGGGGGTTGAGGAGGAGGCGGGGGAGGAGGAGGTGGCAGTGGGGGGTGAGGAGGCGGCGGGGCAGGAGGAGGAGGTGGCAGTGGGGGGTGAGGAGGTGGCGGGGCAGGAGGAGGAGGCACAGTGGGGGGTGAGGAGGAGGCGGGGGAGGAGGCAGGGCAGGAGGAGGAGGATGGGCAGGAGGAGGAGGAGGCAGTGGGGGTTGAGGAGGAGGCGGGGCAGGAGGAGGAGTTGGCAGGGGGGTTGAGGAGGAGGCAGGGAAGGAGGAGGTGGTAGTGGGGGGTGAGGAAGAGGCGGCAGTGGGGGGTGAGGAGGAGGCGGCAGGGCAGGAGGAAGAGGCGCAGGGCAGGAGGAGGAGGAGGAGGAGGAGGCGGGGCAGGAGTAGGAGGTGGAAGTGGGGGTTGAGGAGGTGGCAGGGCAGGAGGAGGAGGTGGCAGTGGGGGTTGAGGAGGAGGTGGGGCAGGAGGAGGAGGTGGCAGTGGGGGTGAGGAGGAGGCGGCAGTGGGGGTTAGGAGGCGGCGGGGCAGGAGGAGGAGGCAAAGTGGGGGTGAGGAGAAGGCGGGCAGGAGGAGGAGGAGGCGGCAGTAGGGGGTGAGGAGGAGGCAGGGCAGGAGGAGGCGGGGCAGGAGGAGGAGGCGGGGCAGGAGGAGGTGGCAGTGGGGGGTGAGGAGGCGGCGGGGCAGGAGGAGGAGGCGAGGCAGGAGGAGTAGGCGGGGCAGGAGGAGGAGGTGCAGGAGGAGGAGATGGGGCAGGAGGAGGAGGAGGCAGTGGCGGGGCAGGAGGAGGTGGTGGGGCAGGAGGAGGAGATGGCGGCGGTGGGACAGGAGGAGGCGGCGGTGGGGCAGGAGGAGGAGGTGAGGAGGAAGCGGGGCAGGAGGAGGAGGCGGGGCAGGAGGAGGAGGCAGCAGTGGGGGGTGAGGAGGAGGAGGCGGCAGTGGGGAGGATTAGGCGGCAGTGGGGGGCAGGAGGTGGTCAGGGCAGTCATGACTGCACGCACGTACACACTCTAGGAAGAGCTGCACTGCTAGAGCGCGATCTTGAAGTCCTGACCAGAGAGCGGGCTGGGGGGTGGGGGGGTGGATGGAGAGTAGCCATGGTGGAACCCCTGGGACTGCTCCGTGGAACCCCAGGGAACCCCATTTGGGAAACAGCACTGATGAAGGATTGATTTGAAACTGAGAGGAGGTGAGGAGGAGGCGGCAGTGGGGGGTGAGGAGGCGGCGGTGGGGGGTGAGGAGTAGACGGCAGTGGGGGGTGAGGAGTAGACGGCAGTGGGGGGTGAGGAGGCGGCGGCAGTGGGGGGTGAGGAGGCGGCGGCAGTGGGGGGTGAGGAGGCGGCAGTGAGGGGTGAGGAGGCGGCGGCAGTGGGGGGTGAGGAGGCGGCGGCAGTGGGGGGTGAGGAGGCGGCAGTGAGGGATGAGGAGGCGGCGGCAGTGGGGGGTGTGGAGGCGGCGGCAGTGGGGGGTGAGGAGGCGGCGGGGCAGGAGGAGGCGGCAGTGGGGGGTGAGGAGGCGGCGGGGCAGGAGGAGGAGGTGGCAGTGGGGGTAGGAGGGGGAGGCGGAGGCGGGGCAGGAGGAGGAGGTGGCAGTGGGGGGAGGAGGAGGAGGCGGCGGTGGGGCAGGAGGAGGAGGTGAGGAGGAAGCGGGGCAGGAGGAGGAGGCGGGGCAGGAGGAGGAGGCAGCAGTGGGGGGTGAGGAGGAGGCGGCAGTGGGGAGGATTAGGCGGCAGTGGGGGGCAGGAGGTGGTCAGGGCAGTCATGACTGCACGCACGTACACACTCTAGGAAGAGCTGCACTGCTAGAGCGTGATCTTGCAGTCCTGACCAGAGAGCGGGCTGGGGGGTGGGGGGGGTGAATGGAGAGTAGCCATGGTGGAACCCCTGGGACTGCTCCGTGGAACCCCAGGGAACCCCATTTGGGAAACAGCACTGATGAAGGATTGATTTGAAACTGAGAGGAGGTGAGGAGGAGGCGGCAGTGGGGGGTGAGGAGGCGGCGGTGGGGGGTGAGGAGGAGACGGCAGTGGGGGGTGAGGAGGAGACGGCAGTGGGGGGTGAGGAGGCGGCGGCAGTGGGGGGTGAGGAGGCGGCGGCAGTGGGGGGTGAGGAGGCGGCAGTGAGGGGTGAGGCGGCAGTGGGGGGTGTGGAGGCGGCGGCAGTGGGGGGTGAGGAGGCGGCGGGGCAGGAGGAGGCGGCAGTGGGGGGTGAGGAGGCGGCGGGGCAGGAGGAGGAGGTGGCAGTGGGGGTAGGAGGGGGAGGCGGAGGCGGGGCAGGAGGAGTAGAAGGAGGTGGCAGTGGGGGGAGGAGGAGGAGGCGGCGGCAGTGGGGGGAGGAGGAGGCGGCAGTGGGGGGCAGGAGGTGGTCAGGGCAGTCATGACTGCACGCACGTACACACTCTAGCAGGCACCGGAAGAGCTGCACTGCTAGAGCGCGATCTTGCAGTCTTATCAGAGAGCGGGCTGGGGGGTGGGGGGTGGATGGAGAGTAGCCATGGTGGAACCCCTGGGACTGCTCCGTGGAACCCCAGGGAACCCCATTTGGGAAACACTGCACTGATGAAGGATTGATTTGAAACTGAAATGCAGCTATTATGTTAGGCACACAAACAGGATTTGAATAGATTTTTAACAGGAGCACCAAACGATTGCGCTTAGATAAGAATTATACATTGTCACAAGCTTTACATATAAAAATAAGGGGAAAAAAGGGGGGAATGTAGTATTGCTGCTTTAAGATTTGTTTTACTTTAGAAATGTTTACAGAAAGTTTAAAAAAGTTGACAATGTAATTAAATATAGTCAAATGTAAGTACTGGAGCCGGTGGGAATTATGTAAGAAACCCTTAACTTTAGGAAACCATAAATTGCGTGTCATTCTGAAGTTTTATACAATCAGATTATATGCAAACAGCATAATCTGATGAGATTCTGAAATTAGATTCTACAGTCTATTATGAAGCTTATTAGGAATGATAATAAAATCTTTTGAAAATTGCATCATACCTATATGATATCCACCTCTCTCTCTCCCCCTCACGCCTCCATCTCTCTCTCGCTCTCTTCTTGCCCATCTCTCTTTCTCCCTCACACCCCCACCTCTGTTTCTCCCTCACACCCCCACCTCTCTTTCTCCCTCACACCCCCACCTCTCTTTCTCCCTCACACCCCCACCTCTCTTTCTCCCTCACACTCCCACCTCTCTTTCTCCCTCACACCCCCACCTCTCTTTCTCCCTCACACTCCCACCTCTCTTTCTCCCTCACACCCCCACCTCTCTTTCTCCCTCACACCCCCACCTCTTTCTCCCTCACACCCCCACCTCTCTTTCTCCCTCACACCCCCACCTCTCTCTCCCTCACACCCCCACCTCTCTTTCTCCCTCACACCCCCACCTCTCTTTCTCCCTCACACCCCCACCTCTCTTTCTCCCTCACACCCCCACCTGTCTTTCTCCCTCACACCCCCACCTCTCTTTCTCCCTCACACCCCCACCTCTCTTTCTCCCTCACACCCCCACCTCTCTCTCCCTCACACCCCCACCTCTCTTTCTCCCTCACACCCCCACCTCTCTTTCTCCCTCACACCCCCACCTCTCTTTCTCCCTCACACCCCCACCTCTCTTTCTCCCTCACACCCCCACCTCTCTTTCTCCCTCACACCCCCACCTCTCTTTCTCCCTCACACCCCCACCACTCTTTCTCCCTCACACCCCCACCACTCTTTCTCCCTCACACCCCCACCTCTCTTTCTCCCTCACACCCCCACCTCTCTTTCTCCCTCACACCCCCACCTCTCTTTCTCCCTCACCCCCCACCTCTCTTTCTCCCTCACCCCCCACCTCTCTTTCTCCCTCACCCCCACATCTCTTTCTCCCTCACACCCCCACCTCTCTTTCTCCCTCACACCCCCACCTCTCTTTCTCCCTCACACCCCCACCTCTCTTTCTCCCTCACACCCCCACCTCTTTCTCCCTCACACCCCCACCTGTCTTTCTCCCTCACACCCCACCTCTCTTTCTCCCTCACACCCCACCTCTCTTTCTCCCTCACTCCCCCACCTCTCTCCCTCACGCCCCGACCTCTCTCTCCCTCACGCCCCGACCTCTCTCTCCCTCACGCCCCGACCTCTCTCTCCCTCACGCCCCGACCTCTCTCTCCCTCACGCCCCGACCTCTCTCTCCCTCACGCCCTGACCTCTCTCTTCCTCACGCCCCCACCTCTCTCTCCCTCACGCCCCCACCTCTCTCTCCCTCACGCCCCCACCTCTCTCTCCCTCACGCCCCCACCTCTCTCTCCCTCACCCCCCACCTCTCTCAAACCCCCAGCTCTCCCTCATGACCCTACCTCTTTATCGCTCTCCTCATGCCCCCACCTCTTTCTCCCTCACTCCCCCACCTCTCTTTCTCCCTCACTCCCCCACCTCTCTTTCTCCCTCACTCCCCCACCTCTCTTTCTCCCTCACGCCCCGACCTCTCTCCCTCACGCCCCGACCTCTCTCCCTCACGCCCCGACCTCTCTCCCTCACGCCCCGACCTCTCTCCCTCACGCCCCGACCTCTCTCCCTCACGCCCCGACCTCTCTCTCCCCACGCCCGACCTCTCTCTTCTTCACGCCCTGACCTCTCTCTCCCTCATGCCCCGACCTCTCTCTCCCTCATGCCCCCACCTCTCTCTCCCTCATGCCCCCACCTTTCTCTCCCTCATGCCCCACCTCTCTGTCCCTGAACCGCCCCCACCTCTCTCTCCCTCATGCCCCCACCTCTCTCTCCCTCATGCCCCCACCTCTCTCTCATGCTCCCACCTCTCTCTCCCTCACGCCTGACCTCACTCTCCCTCACTCCCCCACCTCTCTCTCCCTTACTCCCCCACCTCTCTCTCCCTTACTCCCCCACCTCTCTCTCCCTTACTCCCCCACCTCTCTCTCCCTTACTCCCCCACCTCTCTCTCCCTTACTCCCCCACCTCTCGCTATCCTCATGCCCAAACCTCTCTCTCTCCCCCTCACGCCCCGACCTCTCTCCCTCACGCCCCGACCTCTCTCACTTACTCCCCACCTCTCTCTCCCTCACGCCCCGACCTCTCTCTCCCTCACGCCCTGACCTCTCTCCCCCTCATGCCCAAATCTCTCTCTCTCACTCATGCCCAAACCTCTCACTCTCCTCTGCCCACCTCTCTCTCTCCCATACATACAACTCCCCATACACAATAACCCCATACACATACTCTGTCATAAAAATAACACCCTAAATAAATAACCCTCCAAACACACAACCCCATACATACATAATACCCCACTCATAGTCATAATACCACACACACACACAAAAGGAGAAAAGGATGGTGTATGGATAGCGCTAATAAAGTGAGTGAAAGGTGTTCCCTCTAAGGGGATTAACCCTGTAGTGGGGTACTAGGCTGCCTGGTGGAAACTGATTAGTACAAATCAGATTGGAACATGCAAACAAAAGAGATACCGGCGCCTTACGAGTCCAATGTAGTGATTGTCCTGGAAGTCCAAAACGTAAGAAAAACCGTCCAAAGGAGCAACCCTTCAATTCCTAAACCATCGGATGATCAGATGCGACTTTTTCCGTGCGTTGCATGATATAAAATAGAAAAAAGAAAAATATAGTGCAACACAGCCAACATAGGATAGGTTAATCAATGACAATGACTAACACACCTACATGACAATACAAGACAAACATAGGACATACAATGGCAAGGCTGAGAATAAAAGCTAATTTAATACAAATTAAAACAATAAAATTGAAAATATGTGAATGACAGAGAGACCGTCAATCCGGTGGAGTAAAACCGGAGCCCTAATCACAGGATGGCTGATGCAAACAGGCAGTGGATGTCGGGTGTGGAGAGATGCAAGTCCTCCTCTGGCTGCACAGTGGCGTTCAACGGCGTGATCCTGTGCTTTCCCGTGTTCTTCAGGCGGATGTTACGTCACTGGTGGGCGGGCCTTGAGGGGAAATGTCCTTCCTGCTTCTAATCCAAAACTGGAGCGTTCCTCTCGTCAGTTCGTCAGAACAAGCTTACGAAAAAACCCTATGCGTTTCGTGCGATTGCGCACACTTCCTCAGGGGGATGAGGAACATGACTCATATCCCTTGAGGAAGTGTGCGCAAGCAAATAATGTGATGTTGCCCACATAGGTAACAGAGGTCAGTTTCCCTGAGTTTACTGGGTATCTACAAAGCTAAATATATGCAAACATAATGGCTGTTAGAGCCCTCATTCGCATATGGCTAACTTGGTGGTAGCCAGCTAGCTCTGGGATAAGACACCCTGGCGCTAGCTGGCAGTAACTTGTTTTGCATTAGCCATATTCTAAGGAAGATGACTCTTCAGAACTTTACCACTTCTGTGTCTCACTTGCTCTGCCTCTCTTTCACATCCTCCTCATACTGTATCTCTCGTGGTTCCTCCTCCTATGACATCATCCTCCCTTATATCCAGTCACAGAAATCCCTTTGTGGATTCAGTCAATGGCCGGAGGGCTTGTCCATCATTATATATCAAAAGAGTTTGTAGAAAGGAGGGAGGGTGTTACACTCTCACCCTGATGGAAATGTTGGTGTTCCCATCAATCCCATAGTGGTGTCGTATAGAACTAACATAATATAACTCAACACAACATTTCTATCTAAAATGTATTCCTATTTAGGCACAGATCAAGGCAGAAGCAGGTGTTGTCATATAATTACAATCCCCACATATTGAGTCGTTGGTACATCCAGGGCCGCAGATAGATATCCCAGGGCCCAGGGCTACTGTTCTGACTGCCCCCCCCCCCCCTCTGTCGGCAGTGTTGCTAGCCCCATTTCACGCCTTGGGAGCCCTCTCTATTTCCCTCCCTCTTCCCATATATTTCTCTCCATCTCACCTCTCACTCTCCCCCCCTTCATCAATTACCCCACGCTCACTCAATCCCAGCCCCCCCGCCTAACATGTATTTTTCTTCCCTGCTTCTCACGCTTACTCCCTCTTTTCCTCACTCACCCCCTCTCTCCTCTCCCTCATTCCCATGCTCACTCATTCCCTCCACCCCACACAATTCCCCCCCCCACAAAATATATACCAAAAAACTTCCCACTCCCCAATGCAAAAAACTTATACCCCAAAATACATGCAAAAAAAATCCCCAGCCCCCCAAATATATACAACCTCTCCCACCCCCCAAAATACATATAAAAAAATTCCCAGCCCCGCAAATACATACAAAAAACTGACCTACCCAATACAATATATATATATATATATATATATATATATATATATACCCCAAAACCACAATGCATTTAAAAGGGACCCAATACATTTAAAAAAGACCAAAATATATTTAAAAAATAAAACTATACATATACAAAAAAAAACATAACCAACCCAAATAAAAATACCCCAAGCCCCCCAAAACATATAAAAATACCTCCATGCCCCCAATACATAGAAAAATACCCATCAAGCCCCCCAATACATGTACAAATTCCCCCAAGCCCCCAATACATATAAAAAGTCCCCCAAGCCCCCCAATACATATAAAAAGTCCCCCAAGCCCCTCAATACATATAAAAATTCCCCCAATCCCACCAATACATATAAATATTCCTTCAAGCCCCCCAATTCATATAACAATACCCCGAAGCTCCCCAATACATATAAAAATACAGACATACCTTGGGTCAGGCCGGGCCTGATGTCTGCGGCGGTCTGCTGGCTGGTTCTGCAAATTTTCCATGACCTCTGGCCAGGCTTTGCTGCTGGTCATGGCCGGGCCCCAGCTTTCAGCTGCCTGCAGGATCTTTCCTCTCTCTTTCCCATGCTGACCAGCTTCCACTGCCGGCACGCGATGCAGCTCTCTGACGTCAGCACGTGGCATGCCAGAAGCTGGGCCAAGCTTCTTCCGGCATGCTGACGTCAGAAGGGACACCTTCCCCGGCTGTCACCCCCTCTCGGCGGCCATGTCTTTGGTCAGAAGATCCATTAACGAACAGCGTGGGTGAAAGTAGACATGTGCAGCTACATTATGTATGTGATTATTGCAGAACTCCAGGTTGCATTTTTTTTTTTAAGTTAGATTGAAGCAGGGAGTCTTCGGAGCTTAACTAAATGAATAATAAATCCGGTGATCCCCTGCAAGATACTTATCTCCATAGAGGGTGCCAGTATCTCCCCATGTTTAAACTTCCCTCATCATGCGGACCAATTGGAAGCCGCAAGTGATGACGTTGGGGCTTCCTATTGGTCCTCAAGACTAGGGACATATAATACCGCCTTTATGTTGGGTTCAATGAGCCCCGTCGGAGCTGCCACCCGCGGAGATACTACCACCCCCGGCCTACGGCGATAAGTATCTCAGAAAATAGTGGGTTCCCAAACTGAAATGAACACAGTTCAGCTCTGGAGACGACCCCCTTCTTCAATCTGATAATTAAAATAAATAAACAAAACAAGAAAGGCAACCTGGAGTACTGATTTAAGGGGAATACAATATAAATGTAACAGTGTTTCCCCCACTCTCTGGGAGATTCCCCTGTTGCCAGGTGTTTGGTGCATGCTACCTGTTGGCTCACATGATGCTGAGTGGTCCGCTGATGTTGAGGGGGACGTCTGGACCGGCTTCTGGGGTACATTACAATTGTTTATTCCTGGGTACACAGTGCCTCCATCTACTGCAGGCTCCAGATGTATGGAGGAATCTCCTACAGAAGAACATACTCCTCTCCCCCCAGAAAGATTACACACTAGGCAGGAGGTATAGATAACTGGAACCGATTTATTGCTCCTTTGCATAAACAGTATCATAGGAGTCCTGCCCAATACAGTTCTCTGCAGGTCTCCAACATCTGGAGGGTCCCTGGACCTCCATTCCAGGCCAAGGACACCCGAAGCAGTCCTTACTCTTCCCTGCCCCTCTAGCAGGGACAGGGGAATGGTAATCACTCACTCTCCACCAAGGGGAAGAGGAACAGGGGATGCCAATGCACAAGCAATCCTGCGTGATACCTGCCTCTCTCAACGGTTGAGACACTGCCTAAATTTGGTGGTGCAGCTCTTTAAGTACAGTGAGAGGAAGGTACAAGGTCTGAACCCAGTATTCGGGAGAATACAGGCCTTGTCCCATCTCCTCCCCTGTCACTCAAGGGAGTTTCCTCTGTGGGGGAAAACCCATAATTGGTCCTGTCACTGCCTGCGCTGTTACCAGGGCTTGCAAGACAGGGAGGACAGACTGGTAGCCAAACCAGCATGGCTACATAAACAAAAGCACAATGATAATGGCAGTATGGAAAGTAGAGTCCTGCAACCAGATATAATGTACATAATATGTATTCTTCTACCACATAGCTAAAGTCCTGCTGTAGTACAATGGTAATAGAACTAGTCACAAATAAGTGCACATTAGCACCAGTGTACAAAAACGTGGCTAATGTATAATGGTGCAAGATAAATGTATACAAGCAGCATTATATAACTGGAAGGAAAAAAAAGCGTTAAAAATAATGTTTTGGCAAGGGGCTTATGCTTCATAGTTTGTATTTATTACACACGTCATTATACTAATCATCTATGATACTATGCTAAGCCAATGAAAATGCAATAATGGCCATCACACTTAAGTGAATTAAGCCCATTAAATAACATATAGAATGTATATAATAGAACATATGATACCTAGGGCACCTTTGAGCTAACAAAGTAATCTCGAATTATAAAACGCTAAATCGCTTAGAATTTAAGGACAAGTTACTGTAGATCTCCTCGTGTTATCTGGAGCCAGGTGGCAATGCTCTCTGATCTTGACTTGTTGCCAATGATTCGCACTCACACACACACACTGTCTCTCTCACTTTCTCTTTCTTTGACATGTTCTCACTGACACCCAAAGGCCTACCTATTTCTTGCAGCTGAAGATAGAAGTTGATTTGACCTCCTTTCCTGGACTACTACCTTAAAGCCAACACAAACAAACATGTTCTTTTTAACTCATTTTAATTACAGAAAAGCAGAATAGGTGGTAGTGCACTGTGATATTATTAGAAATCCATTTATTATATTAAAAGGTATGAATGAGAACTTATATCAAGACAATTGCATGAGAATATGTTGTAAGATTTAGAATACATATGTAGCCAAAAGAGCTGAATTCTAGTAGAAATCTAGTGCAGGTTTGAGGCATAAAGAAGTAAGAGGTTGGCTAAAGGACATAGTATGAAAGGTGAGTCTGAAGTAGTTTGGAGTTTCTTTGTCTCAAGAAACCTATGAGGAGAAAGGGGGCAGAGTAAGTGATCAATAAATACAGTTACTCTCTGCAAGACTTCTCTCCAAGACCACACTCTTTACATGTAACATCTAAGCAGCATGGGAGTGAACAATGGTTTCTCTATCATTGTACCATCTGAGCACGTTTGCCATCATTGATTGAACTTTCATCTGTAAAGTAAGTAACACTGTAAGAATAAACTAACTTTGTCTGCTGATCAACAATTTTCTGAAGTATTGGAATCTTTCTGAATAAGAAATAATAAGTGGAATGATTATTTAACAGATATAAGGGACCTTCTTAGAACATTGGAATTCTTTTCATCCTTTGATCCTTTTTTCAAAATTATTTCTACATCAGCAGGAATAAAGAAAAGGGATATTAATTGTGAAATTAAATTTCCTGACGTTTGTACAGGTTGCCACCCACCCCATCCTTCTATTTGTTTATTTATTTTTTTTCAAAATCCAGATTTATATTTTATGTTCAGATCTGAATTGTTTTCAATGTTCATATTCCAGTTTATTAGGAATGTTAGTATACCATACAGCTCTCATTTTCACAGCATGAATGGTTTATACACCTCAGTATATTTTGGGCTTTACATAAACACATTGCTGTAAGTCTCAAAGTCACTGGGCTAAATCAACCAGTCTTACTTATTGGCTTAATGTAGCCGAACATTCCTGATGCTTTCAATACACTAACACTTGTCATATTTATTGAGCATTGTAGAGACACTTTGTATTCACCAATAAATAGTATTTTGACAGCATTCACACATTTGTCACATCTTAATAATTACAATTTATTATTTATAATGTACCCATTCCATGCATAAAAAAGATAACTATTTCTTACCTGGGAATGTGTTCTCATGAATTAAAGTAATTTATATTGCAAGATAATGGAAAACAAATTTGAAGGACATAAAACATAATGTTAAAATGTCAGCCTGTTTTCAGTGTGTAGCTACAGTATGCAGTGCCAAGGCTGAAACAATGTGCATTCTTCTCACAGAGCCCATATTTGGGATCTAGATTTACTCAAACAGGCTTGAAACCCTGCCTTGTTCTTTAAAAAAAAATCTAATCCAGCTTTCGCATAAGTATCACATTAGGACAGTGATTTTCAACCAGGGTTCCGCGAGCACCCCTCAGGGGTTCCGCGGCCGCAATGGAGTGAGAACTGGGACAACTCTCCCAAGCCGGCGGTGCAGTGGCACCCGATGCAGCAGTGAACCAGTGGCTTCCTGGCTCAGTAGCAACCCTGTCACTGCTGTGGTTCCTCTTCTTCCTGTCAGCGTCGGAAGTTACGTCCAACTTCCGGCCGACAGGAGAGAGCTGCAGACCAGCACAGCAGGACATCCTCGTCCCAAGGTAAGAGGTGTGTGTGTTATATGGGGAGGGGGGGGAAGAAGGGTTATTGTGTAAATGGGGTTATTGTGTGTCTGGGGGGTATTATGTGTATTATGTGTATTATGTGAGTAATGGAGGAAAAGAGAAGGGGAGAGTGTAAGGTGGGTAGAAAGGGGGAGAGTAAATGGGGAGGGGGTAGAGAGGGTGAGGGGGAGAAAGAGGGAGTGTAATGTATCTCACCACTAGGGTTGCCAAGTTGTTTCTCCAAAAATAGTGGACATAATGGTGAAAGGTGTGACGTGCTCGAGAGACACACACACACACACAACTCGCTCTGCTCCATACTCTATCTGCTCTCTGCTCCATGCTTTTCCGCCTCTCCTTAGCCCCACCCTCAGGCTCCTGACATCTCTTCCTGATTGGCTGCATTACCCAGCAGTATCAAATCAGGATGGAGGAAGCTGCCCAACCCCATTGCAACAGCCCGGCTCTCCCCCTGCTCAGGGAAATTCCGTGGTCACCGAAGCCGGTCAGGTCACTATGCCCAGAGAGGTAATGCTAGATACATACAAGTCCAGTATTATCTCAATTTTTTTACTGGGCAGTGTCCAAATACAGGACAGTCCAGTTTAATACTGGACACCTGGCAACCCTACACCACCACTTGTCCCTATAAAACCTTCAGATGACTAAAAAGTATTTTTAAAGTATGACATTTTTCTATCAGAGTGCAGTAAACGACAATTTAGAGATAAATAAGAAAGACTTTGTGAAATAATACAATCTTCAATCTAACAAAAATATAATCTTCTAACAATAATACAACCACCATCATCTTCGGGCTGGATCGTGCAGTTTCTCGCACCTTGTCGCGGTCTCCGGGCCAGTAAATTTGACTTCATCTGTATGATTGGCATACAGCCACTTTGTAGTAAAAATCAGCTTTTCATGATTATCATTTACATTTAAATATTTGTTTGTCATTTTATGAAACGTTGTGAATGGTTTGCGTTTTATTTTTTATCATTTAGGCCCAAAGTTACTAAACTGTGTTAAGTGGTTAACTTTGTCACAATACTGTAATTGCAGTACAGATACATATAAATTAGGTGGAAAAAAGAAAAGCAAACAGCGCACTGAGGATCAGTTTTAAATATAGGTTTTGTATTAAAAAAGTAATCAACAAGGACCACATAGAATAAAAACAACAATAACAACAATATAATCACAAAACTTATATAAATGTGCAAAAGGAAGGGATGTAGGCAGATCTGAGACATAGGATGGATTGCCAAAGTGATTAGCAAGTATGTGGGTCTGGACCACGAACACCGTCAGCCAGATGGAACGCAAACCCTATCTCAGACTGTTCTGCGACACCACCAATGGAACGCGTTCAGCAACTTCACATGACCTCTACATGTTTCACGCTTGCGTGCTTCGGCAGGGGGTCACAGAATGATGGTGTTGCAGAACGGTCCGGGATAGTGTTGGTATTCCCTCACAAGGCAAGTTGTCCTTTTAAGAGCCATAGAAACAACAGTGTAAAAGTCCAGAAAATAGTGCTCAGCTGTAGGAACCTCACAAACACAACGATGAGTGCAATAATGGCAGGCTGGGCAGCTTTATTTTGGGGTTTGCAGGCTTGTGTAAGAAGAATAGTAGTTCGTAACCAGAATAATAAAAAGATTCTTAGCCTAGTGAGACATGCCGCAGTACTCACAAAAACGGCAATTAGGAGGTAATTTATGGCATAATCTAGGACAATATAATCTCCAAAGCCAATTATTTATTCTTCCTTCAGCCTTCCGTCCTCCATTAGTCCCAGGTGTGCTTCCGCAGCAGAAAATCCAAAAACAGTTGGTAAAAAACGAAGCACTAAACAAAAGCCGACATCACAGGGTGGTCCCAATAAAAAAGTTTCAAGACTCAAGAGCAAACAACAACGCACCACCTACATGTTTCGTGCTACACCTTGATAAAGTGCTCGTGTAGCACGAAACAGTCCATGAGACGTTAATAAACCTTGTTTTTATTGGGGCCACCCTGGGATGTCTGCTTTTGTTTAGTGATGGTTTTTTTGCCAACTTTTGGGGGATTTCCTACTAGAAACAAAGTGGCACTGATAAATTTAATGTGTGAAATCTTTAAATAAATAAAAATGTCCTAGAGCTGGGTTACTGATGGGTAATAGAAACCGTCAAACAATGATGACAATTATTTTCCAATCTTTTCTTTAGAGAAAAAGCATAACTCACCATGACAATAATGGGCTGCACCTTTAAAGCTTTGCTATTCTGTTAGGTTTATATAGCTGGAAATCACATCACGAAGATGCAGCACTTTGTGGGTGGAAAGGCAAACATACAGTAAGTGGTAATGACAGCTTGTGAGCAGAGGCACTTGGCGTTTACGTTAGCAGACCAATTTTAAGTTGCTTCTCATATGAACCATCTCCTGATGTCAATGAGCTTGAGGAATATTCCAAATGCTTTACAAAACCATTGAAGATATATTTGTGGGAAAAACATTTGTACTGAACCATTACAAATAATCTAGTCCGGAGGAGCTCAACGCCATGTCTCCAAACTCCCCCTCCCCCCCCCCCCCAACCCCAAACAGGTCAGATATTTAGGATATCCCAGCTTCAGAAGAAGTCAAACACTGAGCCTCTGAGACACCTGTGCTGAAGCAGGAACTGATTGAGCCACCTGTGTTGAAGCAGTGATATCCTCAAAACCTGACCTGTTGAGAAGGGGGGGTGGGGGGGAAAGCTTGAGGACTGGAGTGGAGCACCAGGGGTCCAGTCCATAAAAGGTAAGTTTTGTAGCTTGTGCTCACATGCAACACAGTATTTTAAAGGAAGGTAATAAACGTAATTAAAATAGCTTCTTTGTTCAAATCTCTCTACTAAGTAAGGATACATTTAGCATTGGCTTATGATCATTTTGAATAATTTGCTAAATAAGAGCAAAGCAAGAACAATCTACAAGAATACTGATAACATAAATATTTCACAAATTATACAAACATAAGTCATGTTAATATAAATATGTGTTTTTACTTGACAGTAGGCGGTCAGAAACACTGTTTAAACTTGTTGCATTACAATTCAAAAACATAAAGCCGGGTCCCGGGTTTTGTGTGTGTTGGTACAATGTATGGAAATATTCTTCTTCTGAGGTCACCAACATTCTAAACTTGAAATTATGAGAAAATAAAACGAAACAATTAACATGTATTTCAAGCATTTAGTAAGAACAAGTTAATTTCAGACAGACTTATTCGTAGCTCACAGACATCTGTAATATTGGGGGATACACGTAGGGTATTATCTACGTCAATAAATTTGCATTGATCTTTTGCTTAAATTTACAGCTCTGGATATAAATTCAAGACGTCCGCATTATAAATATTTTTGTTGTCATAAATAAAGGCAGTCACTCCCAGACTAAAATGAACTAATATCAGTGATATGTTTGAGGCTAAAAGCACTGCAGGTACAGTAGATGTCTTTAACTAAATGATTGTATTTTTAAAACCATGTTTATGTTCATGAAATGGTCTCAAACGTTGTACAACTTTTTATCTGCTGTATATTGTTTTGTATGAAGACTACTTGTGAGGATCTACAGGTAATTTGTTGATCACTTTTTTTTGTTTGCAAATTAATTACAATGCCCTCATTACCATAATTTACTGTATTTAAGGTGTGGTTGAAACCTTTCACAGCTTCAAATCACAAAGCCATTACGACCATCCTCACACTAATGGCACCCAATGGGTTGAAACGGCTGTCTGTGAGCAGGGTCACTGGCCATGCACTTCTTTAACCAGGCATAAACTTATTGGGCCCGTATTAAAATGGGTAAGAAGCAAAAGGTGACACTGTGTGCTCATTAGCATGTAATTTCCCAGAATCCCTGGCTGCAGTGGAAGCACTGTATGCTAAAAGGGGGTTTGCAGAGCTGACTGAGACGTGAATGTGCTCGCAAGGGATATTTTTTATTTGCATAACAAATGGTACATAAATATGTATGTCAAACGCCACACACTGATTGGATTACATTTTGACAATATCTGGGATAAGTTTCTACATTAAGATTGATTAATATTGATACTATTTTTAAAGTGATACTGTAGTTTGAGAAGTAATTACTGGAGATGATGTACATTTGTGAAAGGTGAATTAGTCACATAATGTCACTATTGATTTGCAAGCATGAGAAGGCTGTAATACATTTCTTTAATCAGATTACATTAAAGCTTATGAATCAGGTAATCAGATGGATGAGCCCCAGCACCAGAGGGCCACAGCCCCACCGGCACGTCGCGGTCACGTTCTTGAGTCATCACTAATGACGGGAACAGAGGAGAAGGTGCTGGGGAAAGCTCAATTTTAAGCTCCTGGACACTTAATATTTCAAATGTTTAGATCTCCTGAATGGAGCATTCGATTTAAAAAATAAAAACAGCGTTTGAAAAGTCAAGATCTAAGAAAATTGTTTATGAAAAATTCCAATCAGCACAGACTGCTGTTTTAATTTATAAAGTTATCCTTGCAAGAGGTTTGATTTCCTCTGGCTGCTCCCTTTTGTGTGATGTCACTCTGTATTCCATAAATGCTTGTGCAACCAGAGTCCCCACTCCCTACCCTCTTAATTTTATTGGTGTTCTCATATGAACAGGGTAAGGGTAAAAAAAATAAAACACTTGATTAGTGAACACCTTACAATTTAGATGACCCTAAGAAATTCTACTGGCCAACTGTGGGGGTTGCATCTTTAAAGAGGCAATCCAAGTGGGTGATTTTTTGGAATTTTCTTTTAGCACAGGATTGAAGCAGGGGGTCTCCGGAGCTGAACCCCATTTATATCAGCTCCAGGGCTTCCCTGGTTAATGAGATACTTACCTCCATAGTAGGTGCCGGTAGCCACTCGGCTAGCAGAGATCACGTAATGGAGGTGTTGAAAGCTCCCGCGCTCTGTGGACCAATAAGAAGCTGTGACGCCATCAGGTGCGGCTTTCTATTGGTCCATGTGACGCGGCAGCTTTCAACTTTAAAGAGATACTGGCACCCCCATCTGAGGTATATATCTCGGGAGGCAGGGGGTTCCCAGAGCTAAAATTAATGGTGTTCAGCTCCGGAGACCCCCTGCCTCAATCCTGTGTTAAAAAAAATAAAAATAAAGCACATGGATTGCTCCTTTAACCCATTCAGGCATAGCCCTCACACTAGTTTTAGTAATGTTTTAATAAACACTAAAGAACTAGCATAGAAAAAAAGTGCTCCACCTAATATAAATTCTCTGTGGGGAAAAAAAAGAACCAATACTAATGGTGCAGCTGACAATATAAGTGCTAAAACCAAGTGTATTATGGGTGAATAAACTAAGTATTAATTAAACTAAACCTAGTAAATGTTACATGATGGTGCCCAAAAAGGAGTGAGGACCCAATATAGTGTATGGAATTGTAAATGTACCAATACAATACAAATTAGAATGGCAGCCAGAAACAAATATCAAGTCTATCCAATGACTGGAACAGACAACAAAGTTAATCACGAGAAAAGATTGTCCTTGGCACACAATAGGGAAAAATGATACCAGTCCTTGACCACAAAAATAATGTCAATTTTTCGCTTAGAATTGCTGGTCCCACTTGGACTCCTCAGAGCATTTTCTATGCTTGCTGTGGTAGATATCTCTGTTTTGTCCACTGATCTAAACACAATGCTTGTTTTATATAGTGTTGATTTTTAGGGTTAAACCCAGTTAATTCTCCTAATTATTGTGATGAGGGAGTGAATGGGTTAAACATGTTTAGGCTATATATAGCAATCACGGACAGTAGTACTCCATTATCTCTGAGGAAGTGACGTGCCATGTCACGAAACGCATAGGGTGGAGCTTGTTTTATGTGAGTCCGTCGGCAGTGGGAAGGAGCAGACAGCGTGGTGGTGACGTCATCGGGGGTGGAGCCCAATCTGAGTCATGGCCGCGAGGAGTAGTGAGGTGTGTGGATTCGACCCCAGGTGCCAGCACTCAGCTAAGAGTACCCAAGCTACAGATGGCACTTAGTAGCTGTTCTTGTCGCGCAATTACAATGTGAGTTCAATTCTTGTGGTCTTGCGTTTTTTAATAAATGTTATTTTTGGTACCGTACTATGTCTATTTCATGCATTTTATGGGCACTGTGATCCACTGAGCTTGTGGAAATCAGTAATTTAACTCTTCATCTTAAAACTAGAGACACTTCCAATGTCTGTTTGCCACTTAACTGTTGTAAGTAGCCATCTGTAGAGTGAAAGAATCCATCTTATAGAGGTTACTGCGCAATCGTTTGTTTTTTCTTCTATGTTCACAGAACTATCCAGCTCTGAGGAGTCCAAGTGGCACCAACGATTTCAAGTGAAAGATTGACATTATTTTTGTGGTCAAGGTCTAGTATCATTGTTCCCTTTTGCGCCAAGGACAATCTTTTCTCGTGATTATTTTTTTAATATTTTAATGATATAAGTATTATTAATCCGATTTGATTTTAAAACATCCAGTAAAAACCAGCACAACTATCAGCTTCTGCTTAGTTCCATTCAACAGATATTTGTGGCCATTTTTTTGCTGTCATGAGAACTGAACTCAAAATAAAATGTCAGGAGAGAAAAATTGTAAACACGGTAAGTACTGAAAAAGCAATCATCCTGTGCATAGTAAGGGTCGTATCATTGCAATGAAAAAAAAAAAATGGTCATTTTGGATGCCTCTACAATATATTTACTATGAAAATGTTATTTTAAGCCGTAAGGCTTTGGTCCCGCTGCGTCCGGCGGCACGCGCGTCCGCGTGCGCATTCCTTACCAGCAGGGGTATCCTTTCCTAGCCGGTCCCAGTTCCCCCTCGCGGCACGGCTCACAACGGGCTGTGACGCGTCAGCCGCCAGGGGATGCAAGAAAATTGTGATACCGAGTGGTGAGCGTCATGTGGTGCGCTGATGAGCCTATCAGTGGCGGAAGCGGGAGCGTCAGACAGCTTCCTCCACAAGGTAGTGTGTGTGTGTGTATCAGCGTGTGTGAGGAGGGCATTTGTGGGGGAAGGGGGAGGGAGCGGAGCTACTTACCTTCCAGCAGCCCGCAGCAGCTCCCTCCTGCAGCCCGGGAGACCGAGCCCGAGCCCGTGGAGGGAGGGGGGTGTAGCAGGTCTCTCCGCTCAAACCACAGCCCCCCACCCCCCTCCCACTCCCGCCACCCTCCCACTCCCCTCCCTCCCCGGCTCCCTACAGACCGCATATCGCGGTCTGTGCCTGTCAGCGCGCCGCCTGTCTGCTGAGGGAGCGGGCCTTAGCCTAATTCTGACAACACAATTGTGTTAGCTGTGATTCAATGTCTGCAAAGGGTAATTCTACACACGTGTTAGTATAGGTAGTATAAATGTTTTTTGTCCAAAGTAAATATTTTTCAAAATATATATAAAATTATTTTTTAACCTTATTTCATATCCCAAACATGGTTTATCAAATATAGAAATAGAAAAATTGCTTCTTGTTGTAACACAGTTTGCCCCCCTACCCCCCCCCCCCCCCAATCGCAGATGGGGACCATGTGTGGAATTACACTTGTGTTACTGTGTGTGGTGCGTTACCTGATAGGCTCACAGAAGGCCTGAACCTCCACCGCTGGGAGCCTAGGGTTACCTGATTATTCGGATACAGCGCCTACACCTGTAAGGGTTCCCAACAGGGTGGGATGGTCCTCTTACAGGTGTAACGGTTCTAGGGCCCCCACCCAATCTCAGATTGGCCCCTGTGGTCTAATCGGCCCCCATTACATGTCTGTGTGATGTGATGCACCTGCTGGTAACAGGACTCCTGAGTCTCCCGCTGGGTTGGTATGGGGAATATCACCATGACAGGCGTCTGAGGTAGTGTTCTGGGTCCTACTCACATTCGGTACAGTGCCTTCACCCCATCAGGATCCCTACGGTAGCAGGGGGAAGTATCTGATGGGGAACTCCTTCTTGGTGCATCCTCCTGCTGAATAACTCCACACTCACACAGAAGGGATCTTTTGAACCAAGGCATCTTTAATGTCATCTACTCTGGCAGACTGCCCCTCATCGCGGTCGTCACAAGCCGCTCATTTCGTTGAGGTACTCCATGCAGAAGGTTCCTCCTCTCTTAATTGAGTTGCTCTCCACCTCTCCCCTAAGGGAGATCACCAGCTGTGCCAGGTCCCTGGACACAGTGTGTAATCAGCTTGTCACTCTGACAGACGGACTTGAACTGCTGCAGACCTTGACTGACATGAACCCAGATTGAACTAGAACTTAGACACACTAACTTTAGGCAGTGCTGTGTCATATAGACTCCAAAAAAGACCCACCTCTGTGTCACTAACAGTGGACACAAAGCATGTTGTCACTTTGTATTGTATTGTATGTCTTTATTTATATAGCTCCATAAATGTACATAGCGCTTCACAGTAGTAATACATATCATATAAATAACAAATAATATAAATAACAGATCATGGAAATAAGTGCTTCAGACATAAAAGTAACATTAAGGAAGAGGAGTCCCTGCTCCGAGGAGCTTACAATCTAATTGGTAGGTAGGGAGAACGTACAGAGACAGTAGGAGGGAGATCTGGTAAGTGCGTCTGCAGGGGGCCAAGCTTTATGCATCATGTGTCCATGATTATCCAGTGCTAATCATATGCTTCTTTAAGCAGATGTGTCTTAAGGTGAGTCTTAAAGGTGGATAGCGAGGGTGCTAGTCGGGTATTGAGGGGAAGGGCATTCCAGAGGTGTGGGGCAGAAAGTGAGAAAGTTTTAAGGCGGGAGAGAGCTTTAGATACTAAGGGGGTAGAAAGAAGACATCCTTGAGAAGAACGCAAGAGTCTGGATGGTGCATAGCGAGAAATTAGGGCTGAGATGTAAGGAGGGGCAGAAGAATGTAAAGCTTTAAAAGTGAGCAGGAGAATTGAGTGTGAGATATGGGATTTGATCGGAAGCCAGGAGAGGGATTTCAGGAGGGGAGATGCGGAGACAGATTTAGGAAAGAGTAGAGTGATTCTGGCAGCAGCGTTTAGGATAGATTGTAGGGGAGACAGGTGAGAGGCAGGAAGGCCGGACAGCAGGAGGTTGCAGTAATCGAGACGTGAGAGAATGAGGGCCTGAGTCAGAGTTTTAGCAGTTGAGTAACAGAGGAAAGGGCGTATCTTTGTGATGTTGCGGAGGAAAAAGCGATAAGTTTTAGAAAGGTTTTGAATATGAGAGGAGAATGAGAGAGAGGAATCAAGTGTAACCCCTAGGCAGCGTGCTTGGGTTACTGGGTGAATGTTCGTATTTCCAATAGCAATGTGGAAGGAGGTAGTAGGGCAAGGTTTGGGAGGAAGTATGAGGAGCTCTGTTTTTGCCATTTTAAGTTTCAGTCGGCGGATGGCCATCCAGGATGATATTCCAGAGAGGCATTCAGAAACTTTGGTCTGTATAGCAGGTGTAAGGTCAGGGGTTGAAAGGTAAATTTGTGTGTCGTCAGCATAGAGGTGATATTTAAACCCAAAAGATGTGATTAGGTCACCTAGAGGGAGTGTGTAAAGAGAAAAGAGAAGGGGTCCCAGGACAGAGCCCTGGGGTACCCCCACAGAGAGATCAATAGAGGAGGAGGTTTTAGCAAAAGAGACACTGAAAGTACGATGGGAGAGGTAAGAAGTGATCAAGGATAAAGCTTTATTCCGAATACCAAGAGTATGGAGAATGTGAAGGAGAAGAGGGTGGTCCACGGTGTCGAATGCTGCAGATAGGTCGAGTAATATGAGCAGAGTGTAATGACCTCTGTCTTTGGCAGCATGGAGGTCGTCAGTTATTTTAGTGAGGGCTGTTTCAGTAGAGTGAGCAGTGTGGAAGCCAGATTGTAGAGGGTCTAGGAGAGAATAGGTGTTGAGAAAGTGTAGCAATCGAGAGAATACAAGACATTCAAGGAGTTTGGAGGCAAAAGGCATGAGGGAGACAGGTCGATAGTTAGAAGGACAGGTAGGGTCAAGCTTGCTGTTTTTGAGTAATGGTATAACGGTTGCATGCTTGAAGGAGGATGGAAAAGTACCAGAGTAGAGGGAAGAGTTAAAGATCTGTGTGAGCATAGGGATTATAGAAGGAGCAAGAGGTTTTAGGAGATGGGAGGGAATTGGATCAAGAGGGCAAGTGGTAGAGGGAGAAGAGGAGATCAGCAGTGACACATCCTCTTCCGAGATGGCGGAAAAACAGTCAAGAAAGGCAGGAGGAGAGTTTGGAAGCAGTGTGGGATGGGAGGAGGCAACAGATGGGATGTTCTGCCGTATGGATTCCACCTTTTCCTTAAAAAAGTCAGCAAAGTCCTGAGGTGAGATGGAGGAATAAGAGGAGGCAGCTGTTACATACGACACTTCACCAGGGTTTGAGGGCAAACCTCCATGATTGTTACTGGCAACACTGCCTACTTACCAGGATTACTGCCAGCATGAGAAAGATATGTACACCATTTTTACACATTGCTACACAGGAACAATAATAATAATAATGCATGCACACAATATATATGCTAGTAACCATTTTACTATAATAACCTTGGTACTCTGTACCACACAGTAATATGCATATAACCATACGTATAGAAGTTCACCACCCCACACATCAACATAGGTGTCCCCCAAAGTACCTGGGTGCTGGGCACCAATTCCCTGATGTCCCTTATGTCCAAGCCCACCCAATGTGTTGGAGATAGCACTATCCCGTGGAGTGTTAGTGCACTACTATAGGTACCTGCCCGGGGCTCCGGCACCCGGGTACAGCAAGATAACAGAATTGGATACGCCTGATCCGACATGCCGTCCACCTACGCGTGGGGTGAATTCCGGCATGGATAATATCACCCTACACCGTACAGTCTATACCTTGGGGCTGGTCTGGCTCCAGCCCGCAGGGACTGTGTGGCGGGGTCCTCCGTGAATATAGTCTCTATCTAGAGAGGGTTGATCCCAGACCCAGTGATCAGGCAGCGCAGCAGATGAGCGGCTCCTTGGTCTAATCAAACCGCTAAAGGGGCAGATTACTTACTTAAGGCCTGTCCCTGAAGTACCACAAGCTGGGGCAAGGATAATAGTTATCTGGGACTTAGGGGGTAACTAGTCCTAGTGCCAGGGGCTACTGCTCCCTGTACACACACCCTAACTCACTCAGCTCCCAGCTCCAACTGACTTCACAGCGTGCCAAAAGTATCTATATCTCCTGCAGGCAATCCTCGCACCCCATTGGCTGCTCTGGGGCACCTGGTGCACATCTCCCTATACCTCTTGGGAGTTGTAGTCCCCGCGGAGTCTATTGGTTAGTGCCTCCACGCGCGCAATCGGAACTGCGCATGCGCGACTCTGTATTGGCCACCGCACCTCCCGATCGCATCTGCGCATGCGCTCACATATCCAAAATGGCACCCACCGCTAGCCAGTCGCGCTGCCATCGACTGGCTCACCTCACCAGCCACCCGACACCCGCAACCCCCTCCTCCCCCGCAGGAGGTAAGGGCCATGGAAGCGCCAAGGGGAATCGGGCTACATTGTTATGCAGATTTATAATCCCTGCACCAAAAAGAGAGGACGTCTCAGATCAGAAGATAAACAGGAGGCAGATTTTCAAAAGAATAAGTCACCAAAAAGAGTCCTTCCAAATGATACAAGATGTTATAATGGAATCAACTACTTTCCAGAACTCATCGACACACCAAATCCCCCTATCTGAAGTGTTTCTGAATGCACGAGATGAACATGTACACGACTGTTCTTGAAAAGTGCCTAGAAATACTCCACTTTGTTTTCCTAAAGACAAACATTGTTTCAAAAAGTTTAATTTGAAGTAATGGACAATAATGTAATGTAATAAAGCGGTTTGTTTGGAAATGTGTTTTTGCCTGTTGAGTCACAAAAAAGACATTTGTTGAAATGTTATTGGTCATTGAGTCACAACTAACACAATTGTGGGAGTAATTTTATTTTCTATAATTATTTTTAAAAAATGAATCAACTTGGCAAAGAATTTCTTTAGGTGTCCACTGATATAAAATAATCTCCAATTGAAAATTTTTATGCACTAAAAAAAAGGAATAACTGAATTGCTTAATATGTAGCACTTCTTCCCCCACCCGGTGGGAGATCTTGCCTGTCTACAGGGTCTGTATGGTGCTCGGTACCTGTTTGGCTCAGAAGATGCTGAGAGCTCTGCAATGACATGGGGAAACAGGACAAGCTTATGGTGCTTCTTTGTGTTCTTTTCCTTGGTCACAGCACCTCCAGTCATACTAGGCTTCAGCAGAGCTGAAAGCAGTCCCCACCATAAGTCTTTACTCCCATAATCCTGTCCAATAGACTACCACTTAGCCAGAAGTACTGTATAAAAAGGATGCTTTATTGTAGTAGCCACTGTTGATGTAATTACAGCGATTGCATTAGTTGTCAGGGTAAGTGCCCGGTTCTAGATGATGCTGGCCTGCTGGCAATCTTGAGGCCTTGCTAGATTAGCTCTGATGCACTTAACCCATGAGGGGTTGAATGCATGTCTCTCTCCCAGTCGGGAGGAGACTATACGTCCTTATCTTATGAAGGGGGAAGCTGGACTGACTCTCACCCCCTCTCTAAGGGGCTTAGCTTTTTCCTATTATTTGGTCACTTACTCTCTGAGGCTTAGAAGGGGAAGGCACAGGACCTGCACCATGATAGGCTGCACACAGATTCCTATGTGACCTCTCTCTTGTCACTCAGGGAGTCAGTATGAGGAGGGGAAAAACCCCATAGGATAGCCTGTTACTGCCTGTAGCTACAAGGGCTTACGTGACAGGGAGGCAGAAAGATAGCCTGGACCAGCCATGGCTATAAATATAAGGAGAAAGAAGGAGCAAGATCTGCAGTCTTCTTATGTAATTTTATCTTTCAGAAAGGTGAAACCCACATCCTGAGAAGACCCTCTTTTTTGTATAGGATCACCTTTCCCCACAGTCTTATCTTTCCTTGTGGCATCCATTCAGAAATTCTTTAACCAAAATGGTTAAAGGTATTGACAATTTGATAAAGGGATCTTAGTGTTGCTTGACCTAAATAGGAAAGAGAACTCTCAAAATCTTGCCCTAAAATATCAAATGTTGGTCAAATAAAAAAAAATCTATCCCCTACTTTATTTTTATTATTATTTAGCACTCCTTTATTTGACACTAAAGGGATCTGAAAGAGTAGACGACGATTTATAATCACAACGGGGAATTTATTCTTCAAAGTCTTCATTGTTGATCAGCAGCAAATACAAGTATGTACTGCAAGGGATTTACCAGACTTTGAAATCTACCATTTCAGCATTGAATGATATACCCTTTCACAGGGGTGGATTTCCCATCAGGCCCGATAGACCCGGGCCAAAGGCGTCAACATTTGTTGCTTGCCAGCTGATTACTAATTTTAAGTAATTAATAACTATTATCCCCTTTTTTTTTTAAACAATGTTTCACTCTGAATTATTTGGCCCTCATCAATGTACAAGGAAATATCCAGAAAATGAATACGGTTTTTATTCATATAGAATATTTTTAGCTCTACAACACGTGCTTACACATGCTTTCAGTCAAACGTGTCTGTGGTATAAATGAGCAATTGATTACATATTTATTATACAAGGAGAATGAGTAGAGCATATGAAAAGGCATTTTGATTTTGTTATGGTTGCTCTGCTGATAGTAATAATACATTTTCAAAGTTTTGTGATAAATTCTTCTAGTGCCCATATTGGTCCCAGGAAAAAAATGGGACATAATAAAACTTACATATGACGATTTGGCCATCTATAAGATCTCGTGCTAAAATGTAGATGGATACATTTGATGTTTTCCAAATACATTATATTACTGACAGCAAAAAATGTGGCAGCATACAGCATACATCACAATCCTGAAAAGACGCATCCAGTCCTAACACCAATCATAGCCCAGATGTATATTCTACCCGCAGACGGGCTATAACATCTGGTCCCCACGTAGCCTTTGAACAGTCATGTTGGCAGTTTTAGAGCTGTGTTGTGTTCCTTATGTGGTCCAAAGTTGCACATGGAATGTCTTAAACGTCTCAATGCCATATTCATCTGGATTATTTTTGGCTCCAAGGAATTTCCACACTTCATGCATTTAAGAAACAAAAATGCGATTCTGTTCACATTCCACTGTAGATTCTTAGACAGTATTTAGTTAAGTGAAATTGGTGAAATAATTTACTGAAACAGTGCATGACTACTATTCTGCCAAAAGATAAATAATGAAATGTAAAGTATTTATATTCACACTTGTAGCATTGAAGGAGTTGATCATTTTTTATCAGCTAACACAGCAGAGGACTCAAAGGCACCAAGACAGTTCATTGCTAAAGTGTATCCGAATAACAATCGATCAAGCGCATTTATGTAACTAAATAAATTATTATAATCTATTAAAACTTTCAATGCTTGCTGTGGATGCAATATTATGGAGCTTAAAGCATACAGGTACTTGTTACAATATGAAAATGGTAATTTTCAGCAAGTGCCTATATTTTTTTTCTCCAATGCTTTTTACATTTTTTAAAACAATACTGTAATGTTTATGAATATATTTATCTATATAATATGGATGGATATAATATATTATATCTATATAATGTATATTATATTACATTTATTGCAGGTTGTCACCTTTTAACAATTTATGAAACCCCTTAAATCTTGATAAATCATCACAAATAAAAGTCCCAAAGATGAAAATATTTAAATGTTATTGATAAACTTGCCATATCATTAAGTAACTGCAAAATCCCAACATGCGTTTTGCCATCTGATCCTTCAGGAGAAATCACGTGTGACACAATTTAAAAAAACAAAGAAATCACATGTAAAACAGCAAGATATTATAGCAATGACACATTGAATCAATACAATAGACTGTAACCAAAGATACCTCCCCGTTTACCGTGCAATGTTTTAGAATTGAGTCTTAGAGCCGTATTGTATACAAATGTAGTAATACTTACTGTGTTCAGTCCCACTGCCTCGTGCAGTAGCACAAATGTGGGGGTCGCGGAATTAACACTGCATGCCGATCCCAATCGGAAGCATGGACCCCCCCGCAGCACGATCATGGCAGATATTGTTCCGGCGCCGCAGACTTTTGCTTCCTTGTCCGCGGCGCAGAGCACAGAAAAAATCTTGCTACATCTGTATCTTCACACACAATCCCTGCAAGGTCAGAACCCAACACCCACTATATATGTATGTATGTATATATGTATGTGTGTATACATATACGCAAATGTAAATGTATATGCAAATATACATAGCGAACCCATACATTTTATAATTAAAAAATTATATACTGTAACTAAACAGACAATTTTAATAACAAATAATATTAAAATATCTTCATAGGGGATTTCCCCTGTCTGATACATATTCAATCACAGGAGGATGTCAGAATACTTGAGTGCAGAGTTGGGACGCTTTTCTTTTCATTATATATATATATATATATATATATATATATATATATATATATATATATAAACAATGAAAAGAAAAAGGAAAGCGTCCCAACTCAGCACTCAAGTATACTGACATCCCCCTGTGATTGAATATGTATCAGACAGGGGAAATCCCCTATGAAGATATTTTAATATTATTTCTTATCAAAATTGTCTGTTTAGTGATATCATTTTTTAATTATAAAATGTATGGGTTCGCTATGTATATTTGCCATTCAGATAATGTTCTTGTGTATCCAGAAGGTATGTGGGCATTGGTTAACCAATGAACCTATTGGGAACCAGTATAGCCTATAAAGTTACCAGCAGGATACACAACCACATTCCCCTGACGAAGTCTTTTCACTAAGACGAAACACGTAGGGTGGAGGTTTAAAGACTATCTCTATAGCTTTCCCTACTCTCTGGATTGCCAGTATCTAATATACACAAAGGTTACTCTGTCTGATAATATTCCCTGTGTCCCCGTTTGACGGACTCTTCCATCGTGACGTCACACTCGCGATCTCGCGAGACTGAGGGCTAGCAGGGACAAACCTGCAGGCAGCTTTAGACAGACTTGTACTAGCGCGCGGAGACTCAGCGTCTCATGTGGAGCCAGGGCAGACCGCCGAGCATCTGGAAGTAGAGGATTATATGTATCTTACATGCCTGATTTATATGCTACTTTGTAAGTAGCTCTCTACTGTTGCGCAGTTTTAATAATACAAACGTACTTTCACCATATTCTGTTTCTTTCTTGTTTATTTTCAGAGACTCCAATTCATGGTTATTTACAGTGTCCCTAGTCTATTCAATTTTATATTAGCTGTATACCATTATTTATTTTTATTTATTTATAAACATGTTTAACCCGGAAGTAATACATTGAGAGTTACCTCTCGTTTCCAAGTATGTCCTGGGCACAGAGTTATAAAAAATACATGGTTACATTAAAGAACAGGGGTTACACAGTCAAGTCCCTGACAGATAGAGTTGGAAAAATGGGTACAAGGGATAAAAGGATTGTGAGTTTTAGATTGAAATAGAGCAGCTTTAACATCACCAGACATCAGCGAATGGCAGCAAATGGGTCACACCCTTTGGCTGCCCCAAAGGCTGTGCGCCTTTGGGGCAATGCAGATGCACAGTGGGGTGGGTGGCTGAGATGCAATGCAGCTGTGAACAAAAGCTCTTTGTGTCCTCGTGGTTCATTAACATTCCAGTGGGTGGGGTTGACGTTCCACAGACAACAAGCAAATGTTAACCCTTAGCACGCTGGTCCTTTGCAGAGGGTGCCGCTCTTGGGGAGCCCCATCAGGCTGTGTGCCTTTTCTTGCACTTGTGTTTTTCTTTTTTGTTTCATATATATATACATATACCCCCAGTATATGTCTGAATAATTAAAATCACCCATTATGCAAACATGACCTAGTTTTAATGCCTTCTCTTTTTGCAAAAGTATTTTGGCTTCCTCAATCTCACAGATATTTAGTGGTTTATAGCATATCCCTACAAACATTTTCTTTGTACTTTTACCTCCACTGCTAATTTTTATCCACAATCTCTCTACATTTTCCACATGCCCTTCATAAACATCTTCTCTTATAATAGGTTTTCGATCCAGTTTAACATATAAACATACTCCACCTCCTGTGCTATTTGCTCAGTCCTTCCGAAAAAGGGAATAACCCTCTAAATAAACTGCACAGTCTTGAGTTTTATCCCACCAAATTTCAGTAATGCCTATGTGATCATACTGCTCCCTTGTAGCTATTAATTCAAGCTCACGCATTTTATCTATCAGGCTTCTTGCATTAGCAAACATGCATTTGAGTTTTTTTCCAGTCTGTACTATTATCTTATCTGCTCCTGCCTTTCTACTCCAATTGGATTTCGACTTTAGACATTTTTTGAGTATTATCTGTTTTTCATATGGGTGTCTCACTGCTTGTCAAACTCCCACTTGACCCCATTCTGGTACCATGACCCATTGCTATTTCCCCATCCAATCTATTCATTTCATGATCTCTTTCTTGTCCCTCCTCCCTCCGTCTTAGTTTAAAATCTCCAAACCTTTTAAACATTATTCCCCCTAGCTCAAAAGATCCCTCTTCATTGAGGTGCAATCCATCCCTACCATAAAGATAGAACCTCTCAAAAAAGGAGTCTCTGAAGTGCTTTAAAAACCCCAAACTCTCCTTTCTACACCACTTTTTTGTTTGTTTTTAAACTTATATGTTTATTAAAATGTTGAAACATAAATGGAAATGGTGGAGGGGGAACAACCATTTTGTGACAGAATTCTTACAACGACAACAATCACATTACATATCATACAAAATGTTGATTTTTATCACCTTTTATCAGCGACACATCCTACGCTCATCACTCCCCGATTCTCTAACCCAGGGGGGCGCAAACTTTTTTCCCTGCGCCCCCCTGCCGGCTGTCCCCTCACTCCCGCGCCCCCCCCAACCCCAACTTACCCTCGCACCGGCGTAATGACGTCACGTTGCCATAGCAACGTGACGTCACATGACCTCGCAGCGTCATTTTGACGCCGCGTTGCCATGGCGACGCCGGGAGGAAGCCGCCGGAGCCACGGGTAAGTATGGTTTACAGAGGCCCTGCAGCTCCCCCGGCACTTAATTTAAGTGCCTTCGGGAAGCGCGCAGGGCCTCTGTAAACCCGCGCCCCCCATCGGCAGTCTCGCGCCCCCCCTGGGGGTCGCGCCCCACAGATTGCGCACCGCTGCTCTAACCTATTGGGGCCTCACCCCTATCCAACATCTCAGGGATCCCAGACTCTATCAAACCTCCTTGTGGTGTGATCAAAAAATGAGGTGAGTCTTTCCATCAATTGTACATTGTTAAACCTTCTAATAACCTCTCTTCTGGAGGGCAGCAATATCTTTTTCCATGCTGCAGCTACCGTGCACCTAGACACCGTTAATAAATGCCTAATTAATTTAGCCGAGTAATGATTTACATCTTCCATAGGTTTAGCCAAAATAATTAAAATTGGTCTAGCAAAATCTTCTACTAATTTCAAAACTGTCCTCCAGTATGTCTGCATAACTGGGCAAAACCACCATATATGTGGTAAGTACCCTAAGTGTCCGTATCCCCTCCAACATCTATCGGGGGCCTCCGGGAACATTTGCTTTAACCTTTTGGGGTATAATGCCAGCCTAACAAAATTTTGGAAATATTCTCCTTTGTAACTGTGCATATAGAAGTTTTGCCCGCATTATTGTATTGTATGTCTTTATTTATATAGCAAAAAGCAATGGTAATGCTGCACACCACAAGCTAAACAAAAGATACTTGCTGATACCGGTGCTCCTGGAACAGGGGAGTTCCTGACAATGACAAGCTCCAAAGTAAGCAAAAAAGGGAGAAGGTTCCAGGGCACTGCGGATTTCAAAAGAATTTATTGAACAGGCACAACGTTTCAACCACCAAGCGTGGTCTTTCTCAAGATATCTTCACTTTAGAAAGACCACGCATGGTGGTTGAAACGTTGTGCTTGTTCAATAAATTCTTTTGAAATCCGCAGTGCCCTGGAACCTTCTCCCTTTTTTTTTTATTTATATAGCGCCATTAATGTACATAGCGCTTCACAGTAGTAATACATGTGGTAATCAAATAAATCACAGATAAAATAAATAACAGATCATGGGAATAAGTGCTTCAGACATAAAAGTAACATTAAGGAAGAGGAGTCCCTGCTCCGAGGAGCTTACAGTCTAATTGGTAGGTAGGGAGAACGTACAGAGACAGTAGGAGGGAGATCTGGTAAGTGCGTCTGCAGGGGGCCAAGCTTTATGTATCATGTGTTCAGAATATCCACTGTGCTATTCATATGCTTCTTTAAGCAAGTGTGTCTTAAGGTGGGTCTTAATGGTGGATAGAGAAGGTGCTAGTCGGGTACTGAGGGGAAGGGCATTCCAGAGGTGTGGGGCAGTCAGTGAAAAAGGTTTAAGGCGGGAGAGGGCTTTAGATACAAAGGGGGTAGAAAGAAGACATCCTTGAGAAGAACGCAAGAGTCTGGATGGTGCATAACGAGAAATTAGGGCTGAGATGTAAGGAGGGGCAGAAGAGTGTAAAGCTTTAAAAGTGAGGAGAAGAATGGAGTGTGAGATGCGGGATTTGATCGGAAGCCAGGAGAGGGATTTCATGAGGGGAGATGCTGAGACGGATCTAGGAAAGAGTAGAGTGATTCTGGCAGCAGCGTTTAGGATATATTGTAGGGGAAACAGGTGAGAGGCAGGAAGGCCAGATAGCAGGAGGTTACAGTAATAAAAACAGGAGAGAATGAGGGCCTGAGTCAGAGTTTTAGCAGTCGAGTAACAGAGGAAAGGGCGTATCTTTGTTTTATTGCGGAGGAAAAAGTGACAGGTTTTAGATATGTTTTGAATGTGAGGGGCGAATGTGAGAGAGGAGTCGAGTGTGACCCCTAGGCAGCATGCTTGGGCTACTGGGTGAATGATCGTAGTTCCAACAGTAATGTGTAAGGAGGTAGTTGGGCCAGGTTTGGGAGGAAGTATGAGGAGCTCTGTTTTAGCCATGTTGAGTTTAAGGGCCATCCAGGATGATATAGCAGAGAGACATTCAGAAACTTTGGTTTGTACAGCAGGTGTAAGGTCGGGTGTTGAAAAGTACATTTGTGTGTCGTCAGCATAGAGGTGATATTTAAACCCAAAAGATGTTATTAGGTCATCTAGAGAGAGTGTGTACAGAGAAAAGAGAAGAGGTCCCAGGACAGAGCCCTGGGGTACCCCCACAGAGAGATCAATAGAGAAGGAGGAGGTGTTAGCAGAAGAGACACTGAAAGTACGATGGGAGAGGTAGGATGAGAACCAGGATAGAGCTTTGTTCCGAATACCAAGAGTATGTAGAATGTGAAGGAGAAGAGGGTGGTCCACGGTGTCAAATGCTGCAGAGAGGTCGAGTAACATGAGCAGAGTGTAATGACCTCTGTCTTTGGCAGCATGGAGGTCGTCAGTTATTTTAGTGGGGGCTGTTTCCGTGGAGTGAGCAGTGCGGAAGCCAGATTGTAGAGGGTCTAGGAGAGAATAGGTGTTGAGAAAATGAGAAAATATATTTTCTCAGTCCTCCCTTGTTATTTCTCTCTTGAAATCCAGAGCCCACTGGTCCATATATTTATGGGCTGGGGCATCCTTTGGGGGGTTAAACCTTGGTACAGGGATGAGATCAGGCCCTTTTGATATTTTTTTATTTTGCATAAATCTTCAAATCGTGCATATTTAGGGAATTCCTCCTCAAAATAAAACCCTGGCGCACAAAATGTCAGACATGCATATATTTAAACACCTCCGTCCGATGTAAACCGTATTTTCTCATCAGTTCCTCAAACAACCTCAATTTATCTTTTTCTAATACATCTCCCATCTCTATAATTCCAATCTGTCTCCAGGTTTCAAAATCCTGACCCTGAAACCCTGGCAAAAACCCTGGATTACCGAACAGGGGCATGTCTAGATGGAGTTGACATAACTTTGAAAATCTGGCAGTTAGCAAAAAAGAAATACAAAGTAAACCCAATTACCGCCAGCTCAGGCTGTCTCCTAAGCCAAGTTCTAGAGCTCGACCACAGCAGAGTAGGTAGACCAACCGGGTATTTAAGTGAGCTTTCCAGATCCACCCAAGCATAGGCCGCTCCCGCGAAATGCCAATAAACCATTTGTTTCAAATGAGAGGCTACATAATATTTTAGAATATTTGGAACCGCTAGACCCCCTTCCTCTTCAGACTTGTGCATAATTGTCCTAGCTATTCTCGGTTGTTTATGTTTCCAAATAAATTGCATAATACGGTTTTGGATTTATTTTATATTTGTATGCGGGACAGATATTGGTACTGTTTGGAAATAATATAGACGTCTTGGGAGAATATTCATCTTAACCATGGTTATTCGCCCTATCCAGGAAATATAGTGAGAATTCCAAACTTTTAATCTTAGAAAAAAGATCGGGATAGTTATATTTATATGATTTGTAGTCCCTAGTAAGGTATATCCCCAAATACTTCAGATGGGTCTTTTTCCACCTATAGTCAAATTGTCATTTAAGAACGTCGACCTCCCTTTCCATAAACGCTAAATTAAGCGCTTCCGATTTTCCCGTATTAACTTTATACCCAGACAATTCCCCAAACCTCTGGAAAGCAGATTGTAAATTCGGGAGAGATGTCAATGGGTTAGCTATAATAAGGATGATAGTATCTACAAAAAGTGATAATGTGTAACACATTGTTCATATTAATCCCTTGTATATTTGTCAGGGCACTATATTGGCTTTCATCATCTGTGGGGGGGATTTGTTTTCACTAAGAAAATAATTGAATAAATCTAGTAAACATGGTCCTAGGATTCCTATAAAATTTTTATAATACAGATTTGAGAAACCATCTGGGCCCGGAGCCTTCGACGGCTTCAATGAGCTAACCGTCCTTATTAACTCTAATCTTATTTTTACATTTAAAACATTGTGGTCTTCCTCCGATAGTTTTGAGAGGTTACAATCTTTAAGGTAAGCCTCAATCTGGGTAAGGTCCAGGACTTTAGCATTCAGAGTTGAATTGTCGAGATCATAGAGATCCGTATAAAATGTAGCAAATTTCTCTGCTGTCTTTGAGGGGTTATAAATCACTTCTCCCCATTTTAACCTAATAGCAGGGACTAATGCTCTCGACGTGATCCTTCTAATTTTATTAGCCAATAAACATTCCGCCTTATCATAATACCTTTGTTTGGTCCACTTAAGAGCTTTCTCTACATCCTCTAATTGCACCCTCTTAAGATCCTCCCTTGCCTGGGTCAGGATTTTATCAATTTTCCTCAATGGATTTTTTATGTGATTGTTCTAATTTTACAATTTTTTCTGTTGCATTTTTTGTTTTTCTATTTTTGTTCTCTTTCTGTGTGATGCTATTGAGATAAGCAGTCCTCTGATCGTGGCCTTATATGACTCCCATAGTGTTGAGATTGATATGGAAATAATTTTTGAGGAAGTCTCCAATTTGTGAGCTAATCTCTGGATAATTCAGTAATGAGTCGTTCATCCTCCAATGGAATGATTGAGTCCTAGCAAAAGGGGGATCTAACAGAAACACCACCGGGCATTGTCTGACCACGTGATAGGCCCTAGATCTGAGTGGATCAATACCCCCAGGATATCCGGGGATTCAAATATATTGTCAATTCTAGAGTACAAATCATGTGGGGGGTGAATAAAAAGAGTAATCCCTCTGTCCTTTATGTGAACTACGCCAAGCATCCCATAACTTAGCGGTGCGCAAACTGGGGGGCGCGACCCCCAGGGGGGGGCGTGTGACTGCCGGTGGGGGGGGCCACGGGTTATACAGAGGCCCCGCGCGCTTCCCGAAAGCACTTAAATTAAGTGCCGGGGGTGCTGCAGGGCCTCTGTAAACCTTTACTTAACTAGGCTCCGGCGGCTTCCATCCTGCGACGCTGCGAGGTCATGTGACGTCACGTTGCTATGGCAACGTGACATCATGACACCAGAGCACAGGTAAGTTGGGGTTAGGGGGGGCGCGGGAGTGAGGGGACCGCCGGCAAGGGGGCGCAAGGATAAAAGTTTGCGCCCCCCTGCCATAACTCATATTCTTTAAGTAGCAGTCAAAATGTTTTGGCTACACTATATGTCATAGAAGAGTGTGCTTGATCTGAGTGGGAGAACTTATCCACATCTGGGTCTGGTACCATATTAAAATCACCACACATTATCAGCAGTTTCTATTGGCTAGCATCCATGGATTCCAGTGTTTCCCTTAAAAAATCAATTTGTCCCTTGTTGGGTGCATATATATTCACTAACGTGATATGTTGGCCTGAGAGAAGCCCGTGAACATCTAGGGACCTCCCCCCCTTGATCTCTCTTAGCCTCTAATACCTGGAATGGAATTTCCCATTTAATCAGTATCGCAACCCCTCTTTTTTTGCTAGTATGCTAGGATGCTTTAGGGTATGTCCCGCTGAAAGTGTTTGGGGGTTCCTAAATATCGAATGTGTCTCTTGCAAGAAAACAACATCTGCTTTCAGGTTTCTGAATTATTTTAGGGCCAGTCTAGGTTTACCATTACTGTTAAGACCTTTAACATTCAGTGACTAACTTCAATGGAACTTGACCAGTCATTTCCGATATTGTATCTCTCTCATGTGAAAGTTTTGAACTAAAGACTTTAATGGTTGTAGGAAACAAATGAGGATAAAAAATGATGGGAGGGGATTTTCCACCTCCGGGCAAAAAAAAAAAAAAAAATCTATGAGTGTAACCACTCATCCCAGATTTGTGGCCAGACCCAACTTGGCCTGGTGTTCCGCCATTTCAGGTCGCAGCCCTCTCTTCCTCTCAATTATCACCCTGGACAGATCCTGGAAAATCTGGATGGAGTTGTTTTCAAATTCAACGGAACCTCTGTTTCTGCAGCCTTTTATAGTCCTTCCTTGGTTGCATATTGGGGAAGTTTCTGAACTACATTTCTGCTTCTTTTAGGGTCATATAATCTTGAACCTAAGGCTCTATGGGCTCTATCTATCAAAAGATCGCCATCTTGTAGCTGCGTGTCAATTGACGTAAACCGTAAACAGTCTCTTAAGATATGACTGGAGAGCTTCTGCAGACACCGACTCAGGGACATGATGGATTCGTAGATTCTGCCTCCGCTCCCTGTTCTCCGGGTCGTCTATGCCATCCCTCATAGCTCTTATCTCGTCATTGAGACGCACTACCTCATTGTCTGTATTTACCTGATTTTTGTAGGGAAATGTCCATCTTATTTTCAAACTCTGTAGTTCTTTTAGCTAGTAAAACTTCTGTTTTAAATTCCCTTACATCTCTATCCAGAGCTGACTGAAAGCCTGCTTGCATTTCTCTGAGCATGTTCTGGAGGTCCTGCTTTGTGATTACTGTGTCACCCTCAGCCATATCCAGCTAACTGTTGGAAGCAGATCTCCCTCCTGCCCCCTCCTCTGCTGTGGTCCTCTTTGCAGAGTTTCTAAGGGTTGCTTTTCTATCAGGGATATCCCCTCAGGTCCCGCAGCTTGCCTTTCTCCTTCATTATTTAACTTTATGTGCGTGTGCTCAGCTCGGCGGCGCCATCTTAGTTTTCTTCTTTTCCGTCACCACTGGCTGATCAGGAGTCCTCGGCTTCAGGGTTCTCTTGTTAGCCATGCCCGCTGGTTCCTCCAGCCTCTGGAGTGTCCCGCTGGACCGATCAATGCTGCGATCAGGGGTTATAGATAAATATGTTGGCGGAGTGCACGGGGCTTCCTTAGCTTGGGTGCATCCGCGTGATGTCACGTGCCCGCCCCTCCTCTACACCACTTTCTTAGCCATGCATTGACCTCCCTAATCTCTGACTGTCTCCCTGGGTTAGTACATGGCACTGGTAGTATTTCAGAAAATAACACCTTAGAGGTCCTTTCCTTAAACCTAGATCCCTGAAATAATTTTTTATGCATTTTGTACTAATGGCAATGTAGAAAACCAAAAGATAGAAAGCACAGAAGAAAAAAATGCAATACATACGTAGCATGACCTCAACAAAGAAAATGTTTCGTTGCGGTTATGTGATTTTACTGCCACTGGTTTCCCATCTTTAATCCACCCAAGACTTACCAGGAATGTGGCACTACATGCCACTGCACTCCAGCAAGACACAAAACTCTGACTATGTGTGTAAGACGCAGATCCATATTTAATATGATCAGAAACAGGGTGACACACAGTTAATGATGTAAGTTTCGTTTAGCTGAATGACTGATAATGCATCACTGTGTTGGCAGAATTGAATAGGGTGGACAGAGTCGTACCTGAAACTGACAAAGATTACAAGAGTGTTCTACAAAACAAGCCAACCATTTTCTTTAAAGGCATGCTGATTACTTCAGTGGAATGACTCAATAAAATGAAAACATTTTGCATACACTTTTAAATATGACAGGAGGTAAATTCTCTAATCTAAGACAGTAACCGATATATAGGAAAGGATCTAAATATGTTGCAGTAGTAACTGCTAATGGAAGAATATCGGAATCTTTTTAACTTTAAATTTAGAGTATATAAAGAAGGTGAGACCAGTTCCAGAATCAAAAGGTAGTTGTTTAATTCTCACTCTCATGTGATTTTATGCTTCTCTTACAGTAGATTAAAAGCAGCTGCATCAATAACATTTTGTAGGCTTGGCTTCAAAACAATTGCTATGTTTAGACCTATTTCTTGAAAAGTTCTGTCAAAAAATTGTGAATATACAGTACTAACTATTTATAATATTCTTTAATGTCTCTCCAGGAACAGACATGCGGGGGGTGGGGGGGATTTAACCTGCTTGTATCCTTAAAAGACATGAAAGCAATACATAAATCTTAAGTGATGCAAAAATACCCTCCGTATTATCTCCATTTTATCTCATTATTTTTAATGTGAAACAAGAGCAACAAAACCGAAATTGGTTCAGGGCTAAATCAAACAAAAATATTGCAATGGGCCCATTGATTCTTGTTAGAGTTTGGTAAGATAGTTAGCTCTTGGGTCCTTTTGGATGTAGAAGGTTGAATCTGTTTCCAGGGTACTTGCAAAGTATGGGAACAGTGAAAGTTTAGCAATTTTCTTACAGTTATTTTATTGTGTTTTTGCCGCCGTTGCTTGAGCTTATTGTAGAAGCGGCGCGACGGCTTGATTGCGATCGCTGGAAGCCAAGTCAATTTGATTTTGCCAGCGACCGCAGCGTGACATCGCCGGCACTATAAGCGCAGCCTAAGAAGGGGTATAAATAGTGTCTGAGTTTGGTCAATGCAACTTTTTCAGCTGGTGTATGCAGCATTGTTGCAGTTAGTCATGTACTGTAGGGCTAAAATATGGCATACTGTAGGTATGTGACTGCAACTCTGCCCCTGGACTTTGGCATCTAGGTGTGAAGACAAGTTTGCAGTGGGTTTGCAAGCTGTGTCCAAGTGGAAGTGGAAGGAAGAGTTTTGTTGCTAAAGGCCAGACCTCATTCTAAACTGTGATTACAGATTCCAAAACCTTCCAGAACCTTCTACCACAATCTTAACAGTATTCTTTTGTATGGTCCAAAGGAGACTTTCAATGCCGGAAGGTGTCTAGGGCACAACAATGCTTAGCATTGTCTACATGTCCTCAGGCCTCTAAAAGATAGATGTTTTGCTCTTAGAGCAGGGATTATGCGTGTAAAATTCTATGCTATTGTAAGTAATACATACTTAACAGATTAAAGATAAAACCGCAGGATCTTATGACTTCTGTGTAGAGCCTATACAAATACAGTAACTAATCAATAAATATAGAAATCTAGGATCATGGGAGACTGTATATACAGTAAGTGAGACATTGCAGATTTGGGCCAGGTTCACAGTAGTGTGAGCACATGGAGGATCACTTTAAAGACATGAATAACTAAATGTATTAAAAAGTCAAGAGACTAAAAAAAATCCCAAGCTGGTGCTGCACATCTGAAGCAGAATCCCAGTATCACTGATCACATTGAAATGTCCATATATTAAATGATTTGGAAGTAATGAAGGATAGGTGTGGATGAGAAGTGAGTCATTTTTATATATAATTCTGGTGTCAGTGCTCCCTCTGATGTACTATATATTCAGTCAAGCAATGATCCAGAAAAACGAGGGTTTACAGCAAACTGAGCATTGAAAGGGGAGGAGGGGGATATATAAACGAGTTGGGTTGCAGTCCAGTGAAGACTCAGGGCGGCCCGAGCAACCACTCCCTCAATAATTACAGCCAGTGATAACCCCAACTAGATCGAACAAAGTAAATGAATGAAAAAATAATTGCCACAATGGCCATAAGCTACTCACTTCACCCGACCTGGAGCGTATTTTACGACCTCCGTGAGCGTGCAATCTCCTCAATGCAATAGGAGACCTGGAGAACAGGAACGAGGAAAGCAGTGCTCCAATAGCAAAAATTGGGGATCCAGACAGGAAAAGTTGATGACCGGTAGTTTATTCACAAAACGGAACCACTTGCAATATTGAGTTGCACAAAGGTAGTCCTTTAGAGCAGGGATGCGTAAACTTTGTGTGCTGTGCCCCCCCTGCCTGCCAGCCCCCCTTTACCTAATGACGCGCAGGGTCACGTGACACGACGTCACGTGACCTAGGGCATAACTTTATGCGCGTTTCCATGGCTGCACGTCACATGACCCCCACAGCGTCATTTGATACCACGTTGCCATGGCGACGCATCGCCGAAGACAAGACCTCTGCTCCTGCTCTTAAATGATTGCACAACACCCGAGCGCTCATGCTTGGAGAGTTAGTGACGTCACCACTCTCAAGCATGAGTGAGCTCAGCGGCAGCGGGGCTGCAGCCTATAAAGCTTGTTATAATTCATTACCACGGTGTTCTGTGTCTAGTCACTACAGTCTCACACACCATGAACCACACACCATATGAATTAAACAGTAACCCATAGGTCTCTGGCTCCCACCTCAGTGACAGGCCATATAATCTGAGGTAAAATAAAGAGGGGTTACATGTGTGATCCACCACCATTGAAGAATTGAGAACATGGACTCTCGGTGCAAATAACTTGCCTTGCAGTTTGGTTCAGAAATAATGTGTAATAATTTTGTTTTTATGCTACTAAAACATTTATACAGACCTTTTTAGTAAATAATATCTAATATGTCGTTTTTTTACAGTATATTTGTAGATCATACGGCCAACTTTGTGTTTTATTCACACTGATTAGATATCATATGGTACCTTTTGGCTTATGCTTTAAATACCACAGCTTTTGAAATGCCGCAGTCATTTTGCAACACCAAAAAGTTAGGCATTACAATTAGGTAAGACAGAACCCGGATCCATGCATAATAAATACCAGTATGATTCCATTAAACAGTTTAACAAGGCCTGTAATGTTTGCAAGCTGGCATTTCCTCATTTTAAAGCATCCATTGGAATACATGTTGTTTTATGCTTTATTTTCTATAGGCGTAATGACAGAAAATAGTGAAAACTGTTTTATAAGCAGTTATATCCAACGTTCATCATAAATAAATCATCCTTATGTACTCAGGGTCACTGTTCATGTAAGTGATATTGTTATAAGCTTATGCTTATTTATGCTATTTTCAAGTATAAATCCATTACAACATGGATGGTGATGTTTATTTAAAAACATAGTTGGTGGCATAATTGTATCAGGATATACAAAATAGCTATAAAATGTTATGTTAAAAACTGGCATTAGCATTAATGACAGTGGTAATCTGACAGAATTTTAATAGCCTCCCCCTCCTAAAAAGTTATATTTAGTATATTGTGTTGGCAATGACATGCAATGAAAACAAACATAATTCAGAACAGCAAAAATTATTTCGGAAACTGGAAAAAAGCGATGTAAACTGACATGTATAAACATGCATTTGTGATCCATTAGTGTATCCTCTAGATTACCGTAAAAGACTAATCAATTGGTAAAACTATTCCATCATGTGAACAGATTTAACAGATCATGGAGTTTTGGCAGTACAGATATTGCTGAGGAAGTTGTACAAACACTTTGCTTGATTTGATTATTGTTTAAGGCATATAGACAGTGACTCATCCCCACATGTGCACTGCTGAATTTACTCGGGCAGATGGACAAATCTGGCAGAAAGACATCTAAAAACTGTCATGCATAATACTGCACAGTGAATGGGGAGATAAATCCTCATACTTTTTGTTGCGAAGAGTGTGAGCTCCATAATGTGAGAAAAATTGTTAAGAAATTCCTATCCTTTGGAAAATCAAAGTAGATTATTCTATTCTGCCAAATTAGAGTGTGTGCAATAGTCTGAACAGCTGCAATAGTTGAAAAAGAGTTGCCGTAAGATCTAAAATGATCATCCTTTGCAGTCCACACTTTAATTCCTTGGGATTTAATGAGTTGAGTGTGATACTGCAAATTCGACACTTCCATGTGTCAAGTCCCAGTGACTTTAATGGAACTGTCTATGAAGTACTTCCGAATTAACACTATCACACTACATTATATTAAATAAACCCTTTGTGCCCATGCTCTTCAGAGAGTGACAATACAGTAAACTTTCACATTAAAGAATACAAATGTGAGTTATCCCAGTTCAATGTCAGAGGGGTTTGCAATACATATCTTTGGTAGAAAAAGGTTTAGTATGGTGTTACGGGAGACCAGGCAATTTACACCTTTTTACCAGACTCATTTATTGAGAAAAACAAGGTAATGAAATAAATTGTAATTTATTCGCACAAATTCGCTCACACACAATGAAACACAAAATACGGACACAAAGACACACTTACTGGGGATCTGGGGTCGAAAACTAGACTTTCCTAAGTGCAGGGAACCCTAAATAATAATTTTACCCTGACCGGGACAGCCTGGAATCTCCTGGTTCCCAAATCGGTGTGAAGTTCCACATGCCCACCACTCCCTTCTCTTCTGAGAACTTTGACTTTCTTGACCACGAGTTACCACAAATCCTCTGGAACTCAAATCGGCATAAAATTCCAACCGCGTCCACTATGTTCGATTTTGAGAACTTGGAGCGCTTAAGTCAGGACTTAGTTTCTGGCAGGCAGGCTTTTGTGGTTTGAAATCGAAGCCAGTTGCTCTGCTATTCGCGCAAGAGCAACTTTGAAAAGCCCGTCCTATTACTACCGGAGAACTCCACTCTGATTGGCTCACTGGTTCTTTATAATATTCTGAATTTCATTCACAAAACTCAGCAGCCAATCATCACGTGGGGAAATTCCCAGCAGCCAATCAGAGCCAAGCCAGCTAGAAAAGCTGGGTCAGCGGGAAATCTGAAATTGCCTAACAACATGTGCAAGTTTGCCACCTCTCTCCCTGACTATCTTAATGCCACTCGCTGGGACAGGCTCAACCAGGTCAAGCAGAGAAAGTGGCAGCCCAGACGACTGCCATTGATCTTCAGACCTGGTACTCTGCCTTTCCCCGCTGCCCAAATGGTTTTCACATCTCTGGCATCCTCTGACTGCTTAGAACTCCGATGACCAACAGACTTACAGGCGCCTATGGGTTAGCTCGGGCAACCTGTCTGGACATGGGTTCCGAATGTAAAAGCACATTACATTACATTACAGTACATTAATAAAGTATATTTTAATACCCTAAGATATGTTTTAATATACTTCTGAGTCTCTGGGTATAGGGGACAGAATAAGAAAAGATTATGTACTTATATTCTTAGCTGCTTATTCCCCATGCACTATCTTTGGACTCATACTGGACTCTGAGTACCCCCTCAACCTTATATACGGTTGGTCACCTACAAACTCTACACTGATTTTGGGTTACCTTGGCAATAGCTGGGGTACCCCTAGGTATTCCCTCAGCTACAGGGATACCTATTCATCCCTGTGCCTCATTCTCCTTTCTGGGCTGCGCTGAGGCAGGGTACCCTAGTGGTGAGTCGCGCTTGCGTTTTCACGGGGAGGTATTGCCGGGACAATGCGCCTACATGTATCCGAGAATCAGGCATGATTTCCGGGTACATTTATGACAACTCCGGCCCCCAACGTACTAGGCACATTCTGACAACAATTCCTCCCAAAATGGGCTTAACCTTTATTTGAGAGCCTGATTACCCCCTACCGTCACATATGGTACAATCATTTCCAACTGTTTTAACATCTTACATTATTTTACCATCTTGTAAAACAGATAAGAACCTGTAGCATCTTTCAAGTTTCACTTTAATTGTGGGGATTTGCATAATTTTAAACTCATTAGCTGAAAACTATAATTTTTGTTTTTTGTGAGATGATGTTGCCAGCTAGTTGACCCTTTCTGGATTACTATTAATATGTTTTTTAATTGGTGCACAAATATATGTTAATGAAGGGTTTAAGAGAATGTATTAACCATCTACTTAAAGGACCCTCATTTTTATCTGCATCAATACAAATCCATCAATAAAGGTGGACAATGAAGTTGTACTTCAAATATCTGTTGACCGACATTAAGGAAGTTAGTAGGCATTCATTGCATTTGGAGAAAATTCTATGTATTAAGCATTTTTGGAGCAAAACTGGTGCTTTTTCAGCCTGCATCTATGTATCAATGCATTTTGCTCCAAGTTTGCCCCGCCTTCCCTAGCTTGCTCCATGGGGTGTGTCAGTAGGAGGAGTTAGGGAGGCGTTACATTATGTACAGATTATAATGCGTTGTATCACATTCTGCATCTCTCTGCGCCATTCTTTTTACTTTTTATTTGCCCCAAAACATCCTCCCGTCTGAAATGACTTGAGTCTAATATTCTGCATCAGATGTAAGAAAAATATCTTTCGTATGCCGCAGATCTGCTGCAAAAACATAGAGCAATGCGTCTAAACTCACTTTCTCTACATTGCTACATAGACATGTTCAAGTATTGTTGCACATAACATGTTATCTAACAGCAAAAGCATGAGCTTCTTTAAAATCAGTGGGGGTTATTCATTAACCTGCAACACTGTCAATTGGTAGTATCAGACGGAAAAAAGAGAAATGGGAACCACTCCCAAAGAATGTGGTCACCTACAAAAGAACTGCACTGACGTTACTGTGGCTGTCAGCGCATAGAACTCCAAATGCAACTGCAGTGTAAATATATAAAAATAATGTATTACATAAATACAGATTTGATAAAAGTGTGTATAAATATATCACTAAGAGGAGTTATTGAGATGCCCATCTCTAGCTAAAAGACTTGGCTAACCTCAGAGTGAAAATGAGTAAAATATACAGTGGATACAGGTAAGTCAGTAGAAAAAAACAACGTGTGTGTGTGTGTGTGTGTGTGTGTGTGTGTGTGTGTGTGTGTGTGTGTGTGTGTGTGTGTGTGTGTGTGTGTGTATGTGTATATATCACTCAATAAAACACTGTATATATTTACTAATTATAGCGTAATAGCATGCGCTGAACAATATACTTTATAATACAGCACATCAGTAAATGGACAATATAGTGATAATGAACCTTGTGCATGTGATTATCACAGTCCAAAAATGTCATCCATATGTACAGTAAATAAAAATACCATTTGTAGCGCATTTGCATGTCTCGGACAGGTCTGCAACCCTGTCTTTCCCCATTATCGCTTAGCAAACAGTGCTTCCCACGCATTGCAGCCAGGGATTATGGGTAATGGCATACAAATTAGCACAGTGTGTCACTCTTTACTTTTTATCCATTTTAACATGGATCTTTATGACCTTATGCCTGTCGTATTACACAGCTTTTCAGCACAGCCGGAGTTTAAGAAGTGCATAGCCGGTAAACATACTCACAGACAGCTGTTTCGACCTTTTGTGTCCATACTGTATGTACAAATTTTAGTTGATCTTCTAAAGCAGGGGGGCGCAAACTTTTTTCCCTGCGCCCCCCTGCCGGCGGTCCCCTCTCTTCCGCGCCCCCCCTAACCACCAATTACCCGCCCCCCGGCGTCATGATGTCACGTTGCCATAGCAACGTGACGTCACATGACCTCGCGGCGTCATTTTGACGCCGCGCTGCCATGGCGACGCAAGAAGGAAGCCGCCGGAGTCACGGGTAAGTATGGTTTACAGAGGCCCTGCAGCTCCCCCGGCACTTAATTTAAGTGCCTTCAGGAAGCGCGCGGGGCCTCTGTAAACCCCGCGCCCCCCCACCGGCAGTCTCACGCCCCCCCTGGGGGTCGCGCCCCACAGTTTGCGCACCGCTGTTCTAAAGAATACACCATGATGGAAAGTGAGAATCATGGAGCATGTGCGAATCATTCTTAAGGGGGACTTGACACATCTAGTTTCTCAACATTTCACATGTTGTACTCAAGGGGGTATAGATGCATTTTCGTTTTCAGGGGTTGAACAAGTACAGTACCATCATCCACTAGGGGTGCAACATAATGAATGCTTTAGATCGTTGTGAGTTGTTCTGGATATTCCCTATGAAGACCAGGGTCCCATTTGGTCTAAATTCGTACTGGGACTTAGGTCCTTTTAATGAGAATTAGGTGTTTATAATATACAACATTTGGCAATTCATGGAATATGTACAGTATAATGATTTGTTGCCAAATAGTATACCAGTTTGGATATATTCAGTTAGGTATAATCTGTTGTCATTCATCCCATTCTCTCTCTTCTATATCTACAGTCTCTCATAATCTTCTTTGGTCAGGATTTGCTGTTGTCACATTCTTGTTTACCCAAATATTCTATTTAAATAACAGGGTGCATTGTTACTTATTAAACACATCAACCTTAATACCATTGTTAGTATGGAGAAGTGTTCTTCACTCCGGATGAATTTGTATCTCTGAGAGTGACTCCTTGTGGAAATTGGCTTTATAATTTACTGATATACAGTAGTATCAGTATGACTGACAAACTAAAATATAGTATATTCTAATTTTGCTATGCCATTCCATGTTAGGTTTGGGACTATATACAGTACCTTATATACCACACATACCAGTGTTGATTTGTCTTTTAAGATATTTGACACGTCCTAATATTTGATCAATTTATGGGGTTGAATAGCTAAAAATATGCTTTTTTTTAATATATTAAGGCTAATCATTTATTGATTGCTGCCTCTAGAATAAATATACTCTATGGATTTCAAAGGACATTTCAGAATATTATTATTGTTTTTCTTTTTTGATAGTTATTCTTAATATTAGGTTTGATTTGCAGCTCTATGTTTATGTAGCTCTAGGTGTTTATTTACATATTTATAGTTATTCTATCATACAAACCACTTAAGGTACAATTAGTGTGAACACTATAGTGATGGTTTGTTTATCTTAATTGTTTGTCATTTTGTATTCTGTCCAATATAGTTTTATTATTTTCTTTCAATTAGGACGCTCCGTGCACGCCCACACAACAAGAGCGTTGATCGATGTGCATTTGCATATCGGGCCGTTCCCCTGCTCTGTGGGCTTTTTCCCAATGTATTACGTTGAGCGTGCCAGCAGTAGGTTATTGCGTGCGAGCGCGAACTTCTCAGGCTGACGTTCGCTGTTGCATTGGCTATGGGTAACCTGGGGTGGGGTTACCATGTGTGGCGTGGGGGCGCCGCATCGTGATGACGCGCCAGGTGTTGATGGGCACGCTACGGGGTGGATCCCAGGTATGTTTCATGATTGGCAAGATATTTTATTATTTGCCTATAAATGTACTGTTGACAGCTTGATATGTATACCTTGAGAAAGCGCTTTTTGGCATGAAACGCGTTGGTGGGGCGATGCCTTCACTATTTGTTTGTCCTATGACCAATAAATAATCAATTTTTATGGAATACGCACTTTAATTTTTAAAAAAAAAATCTTCAAATTTGGATGCTTTTGAGTAGTGCTCTGTTATCTTCACTATTTTTCCATCAATCTCCACCACAGAGGCACACCGAGAACACCTGGAGCCTGGGTTCTATGCGTGGACATTGCAGAATGCCAGTGAGTTTGCTTGCTACATGTATTCTCTGTGGACTTCAGGTACAATTTAGGATGAATTCATATGCTACGGTTTCTGGACTGATTATGTTTCATACCTTCACTTTAACATATAAGTGGTTGGTTACTAAAATGGAATGCCACACCCAGTACCTGTCCTAAATGTAGTTACGTATCTCCAGGGTTCGCTTATAACAGCTTCCATTTATATACAATATTGTTGTGTTCTGTATTTTGGTCTTTAGCACCACGCACGTTTTTTCAGTTAGTCCCCTCCTTTGTCGGCATGTTTTATTATTATATATTTGTTTTCCATTAGCTGTTTTAATGCATCTCGCTGTGATTTCGTCAAATTATGACGACATTTGTTTTTATTAGTAGCTATATTTTCAAAATCTTTATTAATTAGCGGAAAAAACACTTATAAATTCTGGCCTTTTGAAAAATTAGGATAGATGTGGACTTGGGTTTAAAATTTGTGTGTATAAATTTATTACATAGTTACATAGTAGATGAGGTTGAAAAAGGACGTACGTCCATCAAGTTAAACCTATAATTTATCAACCTTTGTGGTACTTTCTGATGTCTCTGGATTTTTAATAATGCTGTTTTCTATACTTCTTGATAGGAAATGTCTTTTGATCTTTAATTTTCTTAAAAACTTGTAAGCATCTATGAATAAATTAAAATTATTAGGGCCCATGATGGAGCAAAAGTTAGATCCTTGGATATTATTTCTCCTCTGTGTCACTTAAAATCTTCTGGCTAAAATTAAAAATATTTTTCTTTATTGGTGGTCGTATATTTTTTGTACTTTTCCTCTGTCTTATTCCTCTCTTTCCTCAGACTCACTTTTTCTGAGAATGCCGTGATAAAGTTCTTTTTCTGCTAGGGGGGTAAATCTGTTCTGTGTCTCCCAAAAAGTGGTAGACTTCTTTACATCTAAAAAAGTTGTGGGTTTCGCTTTACTATTTGCCCCACAGTATACTTCAGAACTGCCTGATGCCTCATAAGATCTCTCATTCTCTGGTGGGGTATATCTCTAAGATATTTCTGATTATCTTTTGTTTGATCAAACCTGACCATTTTGGAACTCATCTCTGCCGGAGATCTCTGTTGTCTGTGTTCTTTATCTGACCTTCTAGGTGAATGTGATTTTTCCTGTTTCTAGCTGTCAGATTTTTTGTTTTCATAAGAGGCACATCGAAGACCAGCGGCATCGTAAAGGTTTAAATTCCAATCCCCCCATTCTTTCATTTTTTATTTCTTTTAAACTCGAAGGGCTCCAGAGCTGAACCGTGCTAATTGTAGTTACAGGAACCACTGGTTCTAAAGATATTTACCTTTTTATGTGCTGGGTAAGTTAAAGTAAAATCTAAGATGGCAGCCTTGCTTGGGTTATCCAATAGGAAGGCACAATATCATGTAACCCCATTAGGGCCAGGATTAATTGGAGAGCCCACTTTACACATACAGTAGGTAGTGGAGAAGGAGGAAGGGAAAGTGGTAGTTTGATAGACGAGAACCGTTTTGAAGGGAGAAGAATTTATAGGAAGCTGGTGGTGAAATCTTTTATGTCCACACAACCACACAAGCCTTCCAAATATTGTTTAATATATAGATATCTGCAGCAAATCTGTAAAATCTGTCAAACAAATGTTTCCTGTCAAATATAGTAATAATTATTTCTGGTATATGACGTGCTACATGTAGCACAGTACAAACAAGACAAAAACAGACGGGATGAATTACATCTGATAGCAAGGGAGTTAGTGACTTGTCCAAGGTCGTATGTACTGTACTTAAATAGATATGAAACCCACACATGTCCAATTTTCAAAGCTACTGCCCCAGGTTTATCAAGAAAAAAAATCCAATTGGTTTAAAAATTAATACCATACATTTGCTGCAGTTTTTTGTCCCAGCTTAAAGCTGGAAGACTTTGATACATTGACTGCTAACTTGTAAATGCCTATGCAGAGGGAAGTTTGGAGGTATCACCACAACATTAGGATTATGTACTGATTGTCAGCCGTTTTAATTTGAATTTGATTTTTTGGCCCAGTGTGGACCAATATGTTGTTATGATTTTATGCAGAGAACTTATTCAAATGATTGATGAGGAGAATCCAGAAACCTTGGCAGAAGTACAATGAAAACAATGATGTGATTTTGCCATAGATTCAGATGTAAAAAGCAAGGAGGAAAAAAAACTATGTTTAACAATGACAAAAGCTGCAGAATGGACAGTGAGCAGAAGTCGTGTTTGATGACCTTGGAATTTAATTACAAGGGCATCAATGGCCACTACTGTGCAGAACGAAAGTGCTGTGGTGATGTTTAGCGAATTTAAAGGGGAGTGAAGACAGAGTAATAATTATGTAGCTGTAAAGGGACTTTTTCATAATGGTATAAATACCCTATGCATTTCAACTTCACTTTTAGACAAAGCAATCACAAATATACATTTTCAAATATGAATTCAATGAATGTTACATTATTTATAATTGTATTATTCCTCTGCACATAACTTATCCCACTGATTCTCACTTTAAAATGTTTTCAACAGATCACACTTAGTACTCCTCAATTGGTTATATACTGTATATATACTGTTATATACTGTATGTCCAAGCTACAGTGCATCTGACAGTATTATTGTTGTTTTCAGGCATCAAACATTTCCTTAGTTTAAGTACATGGTGTCCCTTATTATTACAAAGAATGTAATTTTTCTCTCTTCTCTAATTAAATGTTGGTATTTGTGGTAGTTCTGTTTGCCTTAAATCTGGTAATTAGGTGTTACAATAATAAAAGTAAGAATATTCAAATATGATCAAAAATGTATTTATGAAAAACATTTAAAGAATTAGTTAGTTCTAAATCTTTTAAATGGATCTAATGTATTGGACATTCTGTCAGAGTTAACTGCATTATAATTAGGTAGAGAAAAAATTATTCTCAATCCCAGTTCTGTTATCGGCAAACATTTGCTAGTTTGACTTTATCCTTACATATTATGTAAATTTTAATTCTTCTGTACAGTGTCAACAAGAATGCAATAACACTTCATTGAACTTGTTTTCACATACAGTACACCACTAAATTTGGCTATCCTTTCATGTGCCATCTGTTCTCAGCCTGATGCATCTGGATTAAGAAACGATGACAAGTAGTTTAGCAGCATTTTAGTTAACTAAATAGATTGGAATGATACGTATGATTATATTTGGCACAACAACTCACCAATTCTTATACCTAAATAAGAAGCAGAGTACTTGTATCCTCTTGAGAATATCTTTTATTGAGATTTTAGCTGCCGTTATGTTTATTATGAAGCTTGAAAAAAAATGACAACTGAACCACTGAAAAAGTTTTTACTTAGGCATAACCTAGATCAGTGGTGCCCAAACTTTTTATGTTGCCCTCCCCCCTGCCCTCATCTCCTCCTCCTGTGACGTCACAGTGTCATGTGACGGTGCGTTGTCAAGGCAATGTGTCGCCATTTGACATTTGTGGCGTTTTATGGTGACGTGTCATTACTATCAGTGGATGCAGGAGGAGAAGCCGATATAAGGTAAGAGGCAGATACAGAGTCCTCACATTCTCACCCGGCAATCAATTTAAATATTGTGAGGCCTCTGTAAGTTCTGGGCTTGGTTCGGCGCTCCCCAGTTTGCACACCCCTGACCTAGATAACATAGGATCGTTAACCTCTCCTCTCTCTCCCCACTTCAGCAAAAGCCCAATTTCTGCATCTGGATAGGAGTAACGCTAAGACTGGCATAACATCACATTATTCGAAGATATTGCAGCGTTATTCTATAATAACGTGACCTTACGCTTATGCTAATGAAATGTAGTTTGAACGTTGTTTTTGCATATAGTTAGCTTTGAGGATGCCATGGTAATTCACTGAACATAACGTCTGTTCCTATCTTAGACTACCTCACATTATGAGCCCTGATTTAACTGAGCTTTTTGCATCTAGTCCATAGTTTGGCTGAAATCACTTACAATTGCAGTAGCCCCAAAAACATCAGTTTCTGTCTTAAAGTTCTCCTTATTATTGCCTACACTGCAGTATATTCCAACTCAAAGCTAGTACATAATTAAATGCTTTGTTTTATAACCGCAACTCTTATATGTATGTAACGGTATTTCTGGCCCGGCCTGACCCACCCAATCTCACATTGGCCCCTGTGGTCTAACCGGACCCCATTACAGTGTGGATATGTCATATGGTGCACCTGCTGGCTACAGGACTCCTGAGTCTCCCGCATGATGGTGTGTGGGGAGGACCCGTCAGACAGGCAGCTGAGGTAGTGTGCTGAGTCTCACCTAGTTCCAGTGCAGCGCCTCCACCTCACCAGGGTCCCTGCGTCCGCATGGGAATGATCCTGGCGAGGAACTCCTCCGTGGTGCTCCTCTCTGTACACTCATTCTTGATAGATACACGAGAGGGTTTCTGGCTGAACTCATCTTTATTGATACGGCAGGGCAACTGCCCTCCACAAGGAGTATCTTCAGCCGCTCATCTCGCCAGTGCTCCCTTTAATTAGGTATGTCACCTAGATCAGGGATTCACTATTCCCGCAGGAATCACTGTCCTGTGCCAGGTCCCTGGACACAGCCTCCCATGGAGTTATTACAACATAACTGACTCAACTCTTTCAGCAACTCAGGACTCCTCCTCTCAGCAGAACTTGAACTAGACAGCAACTAACTTTGGAACACAGTGCTGTGCCTTATGTAAGCTTCTGAGGCTGACACATCTCTGACATCACTAACCATGGAGTCAGAGCATGTGACCAGTCCCAGCCATACACAGAGCACCCCACCAGGGTGTGAGGGAAAACCTCCATAATTACTGCTGGCATGCCCACACTTACCAGGCCTTACTGCCAGCAGGAGAGATGACTGTAGGCATTTTACATGACCGCTACATGTACATATATTTGTCATTTATGGGAAAACAATACTGTATATATTTGTCTTGGTGTGCATATGGTAACTTAAGTCTTGCTACACCTGTGTAACTACTCCATCGGAGCAATTCTATTCAGTTGTACCCTCTAACGTCGTTGAAAAATGCACTTTTCTTCTCTAGCCGTTTTTTCACATAGCTTGAGTAAGTGCACACAAATAGCATGACATCAAATCCTCTGATGTCCTTGAATTCCTGAAGAATAGAAAATAAACCTTTCAGAAAATCTCCTTCTCTCAGTAACCCATTTAAATAGGAGAAGGAGCGGCTCAGTGAATAAAGACACTGACTGACACTGAGTTTGAAGCAGGGAAGCCTGGTTCAATCCTGGTGTTGGCTCCTTGTGATCTTGGGCAAGTCACTTTATCTCTCTGTGCCTCAGTCACCAAAAACATAGATTGTAAGCTCCACGGGGCAGGGACGTGTGCCTGCAAAATGTTTCTGTAAAGTGCTACATAAAACTAGCAGCGCTATACTAGAACAAATTATTATTATTAGTATTAATAAAAAAACACACACAACTCAGACTTAGTGATAATGTATATTCTGGATCCAGGGTCATGTCTGGGGCTATGAATGAACCCATCTAGCTTCAACTCAGCCCTCTTTCCAAAGCACAACAAGTCCTGTATATTTCCTCCACTTTATTTAGGAAAGCAGCAATAAAAACAGGCACTTGTGGATGAGATGTTTGTGTTGGAAAAGTGTATCTCTGTGGGTGCTTTGTAGTAAGGGCAGGTGAAAAGGATAAGGCCTTGCCAAAAGAGAGAATAACAGAAGGTACTCACTTAGCCAATGTTGAAGGTAAAAGGAAGTGTGAGGGAAATCTGGGTAGCAGGATAGCCTGGGGACAGACCATCTGTGAGCAAGGCAGAGGGGGAGAGCAGACTACCCCATTCTGAGAGAGAGGCTGAGGTTGCTATAGCAACTCACTGACTATGTCTGAGTATACAACATGTGTATCAAAATGTTGCCTTTTCACATGCAGCAAGGGGAAATGGGACAGGGGAAATAACAGGCAGCTGAACTAGGGAGAAATGAATCCCATGAACTGCAAAGGGAGACATAGAAATATGGAATCTGGTTCCAGGACAATGTATGTGCTGTATTCTCATCTTTGGTTTAGCTATTAATTTGTTGTATATCCATTGCCCTCTTTCCTTTCTTTCTATATTCTAACCTATATTCTAAAACTTTTAAATAATAAGTTGTAAAAATATGGCATGGGGTATTTTTTTTCTCTCAGCTTCCCAGGTATAAAGATATTCTTACTTATTTCCTCTTTATTTGCACATCATAGTTTAGTAAAATAGTTTGGAAATAAATATAGGAGATAGTGAAAATGTAACAGTTAAAGGTTCTACTCCATGGGACAAAATGATAATTTGTTACAATGGTTCAGTCAGCCTTTATTGAGACACGAGTCACACCTTTCTCTGACAAATAATCATTAGCTTGTGGCATGCAGCTGCGTATAGAGGTTAACCAGTTTGAACAACATGTTAATATATGAGAACAGGCGTCAGTAGTGTGACTTGCAGATGTTGATATGCTTCATTGGCCCCACATTAGAATGTTAAACATGACCCAAGGCATGTCTCCTACTGGGCTTCAAACATTTGCTTTGTAAAAGGTCATTTCTGGTTGTCAACAAAAAAAAATCAATCCTAATATTTTGACTTAATCTCCACAAAACATAACAAATAAAACAATGCAGTTTTATTTCCAGTTGTAGTATTCCATACATTTTAATTATGCTCTTGTATGTAAACCCACTATATAATTTTGTAAGTGCCCAATAGAAGAATTTGTGTTAAATAAGACATGCGTCACAATCCTAAACGTATACAGGTAGTCCTCGCTATTCAACGTTTCACTTCACAAAGAATGGCATATCCAACGCGTTACAATGCAACCCTATGGGCCGTTTTCCGACGCCGGAATACGTTATCCGACGCTCACCGCCACTGATTAACACGGGACTCACTTTACAACGGTTTCACTATCCAACGCTGCTTCCAGAACGGATTCCGTTGGATAACCGCGGACTGCCTGTAGTTGTGTAAAAGTATGATTACTGTAACAATGGTACATTTTATGGAAGTGTTTGATTGAGGCTCTATTGAGGTCTATATGACTATATATATATGACTAATCATTCTAAGAAAGTGGACTATCTTCCCAGTGGGTGAGTGAGAGTTACATTCAGTAAATCAGACTTAATAGGCATGGAGTCTAAGATTATTATTATGCAAAACATCTATGATGATAGAGGTGAGAACAAGCAGTTTAGTTCCACAATCAATACTCTGCTTTTAACCCCTTCTCCTCCAGCAGTTTACCGTGGATGGGAAGATCGTAGAAAACGTCCATTGACTTGAGTATTTCGATCAGCCGCTTCCAGTGCATATATAATAAGCCCCAAAATCTGCATACAGTAATAAGACAAGCAAACCTTAATAAGGTTTTCTGCACTGTCGGTCTTTCTCCAGTCATTGTAACCTTCTTGCAGTAATTCCACAAATAATAATATCTACTGTACATGTTAAACTTTTAGAGTTTCTGGGTTCCGGGTTGAGTAACCTCAGGCACTTCCCGGTCATGTGATCTTACAGGAATGATCACATGATGCTGGAAACAGACGTAGAGGGGGCTCCACTTCCATTTCTCTCTTTTGTAGTGGTCAGCCTCATCACCTGCTGAAAAAATGAGCAAGTGCCAATGACCATCTTGGTACATCATAATAGCCTGTGGAATGACTGAGCCTATTCCATACCAGGTAAATCATTAGGGCTCTGTAAAGGTTAAAGAAAATATCCTTAAAAATCATTAAAAAAAATATATGACCAAAATAATTTTAATCCAGTTAGCTATTGCCATACAACAGTATATGCACTAATGAATTTTGTCCTATTTGTTTTATTTTATTTTAACACCCAGGTTCTGCTTGTCACATGTTTCTACCTACTGGTATATGCCATTTACTGTTACAGATTCAATTTCAGACAAATACCTTCACTGAGTGCATAAAAATGTATCCTTTGAAACCGGCTAGGGGCTCCATCATGGGTCATTAATGCCAATCCAAATGTTATTTCAAATCAAAAACATAGTTGTGATTTTCTTTCTTGAGTGTCAGACACATGATACAATGGTGATGACTGATTTATGAGACATGATTTTGGCACCATTTCGGCAGGCATCTTCAGATCAGTAACACATTTCCATGAAAAAGTTATTAAACATTTAGGAGAATGTGTTCATTACTGTGATTATTTTTCTCCCTCAGAGCTGATTCGTGGTCCCTCGTCCTCTTGCAAAACTCCTGTTCCTGAGATACATATCGTTTTCTTATGTTAGTATTGACACACTAAGACTACAGATATGGCCACGTGGTCAAGACTAGAAGGTTGCAATGCCATATGCTGATGATGATGCAACTTTCTAATGGCCACCGGAAGAAGCCCTATCCCAGCAACCATTTTGTGTCTACCAAGCCAGCCTTACCAGCCATAGGGAACTGGGGAGCCCTCAGAGAGGTTGGTGTGCTATGGGATCTGTCTGTCGACTTCCTAGTCGACAGCCCTGATCTGCTTCAGGCATTGATCCATACCATGGGCAGGACAGCAATTATTTAGCCTTAAGATTTATAATTGCTCTGTGACTGTGATATACAGGTACTGGCACTCTGGATATCTGGATTGCAAACCCGTATCTTCTAATCTGGTGCTGCTACTAATATAGATGCTAAAACAATAACATACATATTTCTAGAATTTTAAAGCTGTCGTTTGTTTGGATAGGGCAGGATGTTGAAACATATGCAGCCTTCAGTGATCCTAATGATGTATGCTTTCTGCTTTCTAACCCCCAAATGCCATACTACTCATTATTGAAAAACTAGCATACACTCACATTAACAACTCAAAGGAGGGTCTGCCCCAATACAAGTTATTGGAGAGGTTTAACTGGCATTATGGTCATTGTGGGTCAAACAGCTGTAGTAATAAGCATTAATTTTACATTTATTTTGATTAGGAAGAAAAAAGATGTCCGTTAATATAATTTTACTATTCATTTTTGCTATAGAAATATATACAACAAGCATGCTTTACAGTTACATTTAAAAATAAAAAGTTAACAATATTGACTCCTATAACCTTTGTGTAAAAAAAAATTAAAAAAAAAAAAAAGAGGGACCTATCCGTATGCAAAAATACGACTTAAACGTATTTATCTTATATTGCTTACACTTGGTTGTCTTTTATTATAAACTCATAGAGGCATATTTACATGTCCCTATGTCATAACAAATAGCAAATGCTGCATATTTAGGCATATAATGTACTATATAAACAAGTTTGCCTACAAATTTGGGTCATAAAAAGAGTTAAGCATTCAAAATAAATAAAGATTTTTTTGCTCCAGGAAGTCATCTTTATTTTTTAAAGTCCATATCATTCCGGTTATCAGAAAACTGTGTAACTGTGCCAGACCTCAAACCCTGTGCTACATTGTTCCAGGTCTTCAAAAACAGCTTAAATGTGTTGTTTTATAATTCTTTGTTTATACGGACTCCTGCATTGGTGGAAAACAGATTATTGTATTGTCGGGCTTCTTTAATGTTTAGCACATGCATGTGAATTTTACTTTGCACGGTTTCTATCCTTTAAATAAAATACAACATTTACGTGTATGGAAAAAAAATGCTTTCTTATTGCAGTGGTAAGATGATGGTGTCCACTGAAATATCTGAAGTGGCCATTGTATTTTATCAAGCATACAGTATCTGTCTTTTCAAAATGCACAAATCAACTTTGCAAACTTTAATCATTAAGAGACAAAAAAAATTGTGTACACATTATCCCTGAAAATGTAAACGGTATTTTATCCATGTGAATAAAGAAAAGCTCTTGGGCATGGACTAAAAACTTGAGAGAACCCACATCCAAGAAAGTTCCCAGTTGTTAAATATTTAAGATTTGGCATGTCTTTTTTACATTATTTTTGTCCATGATTTTTTTTGTCTCTAATCACATGTTTTTTTTATCTTCACAGTTATCTTTTACTTTTAACAACACAGCTATTTTAGGATGCTCAATCCCTACGTTGGTTTTATGATTTTTGTTTGCTATTCATCATTTATTCCCTGTGCGGTAACCTTTAAATGCTATGTGCTATTCATTTGAACGTTTCTTAATTGATCCTAGAAATAAATGTTCACATTTTTATTGAAGTTTTGCACTGTAGCAAAAGTTAAATATTCCATTCTTTCCAAACCAAGACAAAACATGGCATAACCTTTGCATTGGAACAAAACCGTACATGTTGTTTTTTGCAAACACTTGCAAAACGTGGTCCTGAATTTGTTTGTGCTATACTAACAAAATGTGGTTAATGTGGTATCTTTTTACTAGTACTGTTAGACATGCCAGTACACAATTTTACATACAAATAGAATTACAGAAGTAGCCTAAGCTACTGACCTTTTTAAAAGAAAATGTGTTAAATATACTTAAAGTTTATTGGAAATAATAGATCTTTTTGAAAGGGTAGGGAAAGGTACAGAAAAAAAACAGAGAAAGGTGTTGGGAATGCACAAAACATTAATGGAATACTATACATTGTAATATTCTACATGTTCAAATTACATATTTTATCTAGGTGCAGACTGGAAATGGAACATGTTTTCTGAAGAAAATTCTGAAGAATAAATTACATTCTCATTAAATTCAGATTAAGATTAAACCTGAATTTAAACTATATGGGTCTATTTATTTTACCCAGGAGTTCCACATTTGGTGGAATTTATAACTTGTCATTACGTTATGGAGATGTTTCCTATTTGCATAAGGTACCATATATTTAGTTTAATTTGGATAAGGAAGAGGATGGAGTCACTGTCTCAGGAGGTAGCAATTGAGATCCTGGTGACTGTACAGTATACAGTTATCAGTTTATTTTCATATTTATCGATTCCCTGCTTAACAGAGCTGAAAATGAATCGAGTTAGATAAATTATATACAAACGTATAAAGCTACCCTTGTCCACAGCTCCTGGTGCAGGTGGGTTTGGACCCTTGAATTGTTTTTGATAATCTAAGGGGTCAGCTACCACCTACACAGTAGTTTGTATACATTTTCCTTCATCCTTATACATATTGACATCTTAAAAAGAGCTTCAATAATATCTTCACAATCTTCCATATATAGTGAGCCATTTAAATCTTGCTTCCACCGGGTCATGTATTTAAGCTTGCCCTGTGTTTGATGGGAGATGAGAGAACCATAGATTATTAAATGGGCCCTTTCTGAGTGGTATGGTTACAAGATAAACCTTCAAAGACAGCCAGGGAGGTGTTTGGGCTGATGACATTAAGGACATTTATAATTTGCAGATATTAAAAAAAACTCTCCCTTCTGTAGGCTAAACTAATAACTCCTCTCCTATGCCAAGGCTTGAAATTGGAACAGACCACACCTGGTCTAAATGTAAGGGTTCCAAACAATGGAGTCAGTAAAGAGTTTTTCCTAGTTCAATTACAGCTCAACCCCCTTATAACGCTGTGGTTGGTGTCCAAAGAATCACATTGTGTTATAAGCGGATCACATTAGAAATAATGTACAATTGTATGCATAGTACAATAAAGTATTTAAGATACCAATAATCGGGATGTAAAGTGTTCATAAATATTAAAATTGGGAGCCACGCTTGCATCGCGTTATAAGCGGATTCGCGTTATTAACGGGGTTGAGCTGTATATGAATTGAGTGCCATAGTCTGATTGAGTGTGAAATGGTTGGCAACGTTTCAGATAGGGGTGTCCAAATGGGTTTGGGTAACCATATTATCATATTCATCCTGAATGAATAGTTGCTGCTTCCATGTTGGTCTATCTCTTCTGTGAGCTGTTTTCGTGCCAAGAGATGACTTGACTCATCGGGGCAGCTCTGAAATATGATATGAGACATGGGAGAAACAGTCATCCCCAGCGTGTGTTGGCTGTGTAAGAATGCTTAGGCTGGTCCTTTGTCTTTTCCCTTGCCAAATAAAACTGGACCTTTTTTACTGTATATCTTTGGTATATTTATGGGGAATGGGAATAGAAAATGTGTGAAACAGAGGATTCTTGGTAGGAGTTTTATTTTTAAGCAATTGCTTATAATTAGCCTGGTATAAACACTATTTTTTTTTTAGAAAGATTGCCAGATATTTGATTAATTGAATTTTCAATTTAAAATCAACATTTAAGGAGATTAATGTAATCATTTCCCTTAGGATATTAATATTTAGGACCTTAAACTTCTTATTGTTTATTTACTCTGTACTATCGCAACTCGACTAAAACGGCTATTTCTACTTAATTCATATTGCTGATTTGTAATCCTCTTTGTTGAGTACATAAACAGATGTTGAATAGTTTTCTAAAACGGGGGACCTGTCGGTGTGGGTTAGTGGAGAGTAATTAATTTCATTCAAATTGAAAATGTGTTGTAATTAACTCCCTGTGTTGGATTAGATTAGAATGCTAGTTATTCTGCGGCCGATGCTGGGCCCGGTGTGTTTCCCCCCCAAAGTGTTTCTATAGATGACCATTCCTTATTTGAATGCAATTCATACTTTTACTAATTAACTTTGTAAATAAACTTTAAATGTTTTTCATTTTTGTGTATACCGGTAAAAATAATCTAAATGTTTGAAATATACCAACAAGTTCATATTCTGTGTGCCATAGAATATTCAGTGCACTTTACTACTTTGTAGCACTGAAGTAAATATTGCATCCTAGAATCTTTAATGCACTCGCATTTTAAGTGAAACTTCTTTGTCTTTTGTCCCTGTTTTGTCACAGAAATTGTATTTGTGATGGTGAAGTTTTTAATTAAAAATCAAAACACAATTTCAGTGACAAAATGCAAATAAGTTTCACTTAGAACGCGTGTGTGCGGTACAAACCCATTTTAACTATTTGCACTTCTATATTTATACTAACTGTGAATTCCTCGTGTTTGTTTGTGATTCTCCGTGTGAATGTGAGTGAGACAGTGTGCGTGAGTGTGTGGGACTGTGTGCGTGAGAGTCTGGGACTGTGTGCGTGAGAGTGAGGGACTGTGTGCGTGAGAGTGAGGGACTGTGTGCGTGAGAGTGAGGGACTGTGTGCGTGAGAGTGAGGGACTGTGTGCGTGAGAGTGAGGGACTGTGTGCGTGAGAGTGAGGGACTGTGTGCGTGAGAGTGAGGGACTGTGTGCGTGAGAGTGAGGGACTGTGTGCATGAGAGTGAGGGACTGTGTGCGTGAGAGTGAGGGACTGTGTGCGTGAGAGTGAGGGACTGTGTGCGTGAGAGTGTGGGACTGTGTGCATGAGAGTGAGGGACTGTGTGCGTGAGAGTGTGGGACTGTGTGTGGGACTGTGTGTGGGACTGTGTGTGGGACTGTGTGTGGGACTGTGTGTGGGACTGTGTGTGGGACTGTGTGTGGGACTGTGTGTGGGACTGTGTGTGGGACTGTGTGTGGGACTGTGTGTGGGACTGTGTGTGGGACTGTGTGTGGGACTGTGTGCGTGCGTGCGTGCGTGTGTGGGACTGTGTGCGTGCGTGTGTGGGACTGTGTGCGTGCGTGTGTGGGACTGTGTGCGTGCGTGTGTGGGACTGTGTGCGTGAGTGTGTGGGACTGTGTGCGTGAGTGTGTGGGACTGTGTGCGTGAGTGTGTGGGACTGTGTGCGTGAGAGTGTGGGACTGTGTGCGTGAGTGTGTGGGACAGTGTGCGTGAGTGTGTGGGACAGCGTGCGTGAGTGTGTGGGACAGCGTGCGTGAGTGTGTGGGACAGCGTGCGTGAGTGTGTGGGACAGCGTGCGTGAGTGTGTGGGACAGCGTGCGTGAGTGTGTGGGACAGCGTGCGTGAGTGTGTGGGACAGCGTGCGTGAGTGTGTGGGACTGTGTGCGTGAGTGTGTGGGACTGTGTGCGTGAGTGTGTGGGACTGTGTGCGTGAGTGTGTGGGACTGTGTGCGGGACTGTGTGCGGGACTGTGTGTGGGACTGTGTGCGTGAGTGTGTGTGTGACTAGTCAGACTGGAGGGGTGACAGACTGGGCGGGTGACTGCTGAGAAGGGAGGGGGCCCACCTGTGCAGCAGAGAGTTCGTTGTGGTCCAGGCGGCTGATCATTGTTGTGGCCTACTTCTGGGGTCCTGCACATGCCACGTGTTGCTGGGCGGGCCAGTGCACAAGTGTGGTGCCGGTCAAGCCTGGCTCTGGTCGCGTCAGCTCCCATCCTCTGCGGCACGGGACCTTGACTGCAGTGTCTCGTGTTCCCCGACTGCCCACTCGCCCTCAGCTGCAGTGCCGCGTCTGCTCCAAGGCTGCATCCTCATCTCTGTGATGTCACGTAGCGTGCCGATGGCATGGCAATGCGGCGTCATTTGATGCTGCGCAGCCAATTTCAATGCAGAAGAGAATGCATTGAAGGTGGAAAATGCCGGTAGACACAGAACCACGCCACTGCAGCATCCCACTGAAACACCTCGCCAGCAGGTAAAATGCGCTCGCCCCTGGCGTGCAGACGAGTGTATTTTTCGAGCCCTTTGTGTGTATGTGTGTGTGTGTGTGTGTGTGTGTGTGTGTGTGTGTGTGTGTGTACCAAATAAACATTCATTGTGACTAATTTATATATTTGTTATTGTCTGATGTTTTATTATTACATCCTTATGGCTGGTAATTTGACGAAAGATTTCAAATTAAGGGGCTTAAGGCAAAGTCCTCATTTAGACCTGATTGACAGTGTTTTAAATTATTTTTGTAATAGTTTTTATTTAGATCACCTTGTCTGATGGTATTTGTAATATGCTCAATTCCAATGAACTTCAAAATCCCAGTGTCACCATTTTGATGCAAATTCACACGTTGTGGTATTGGCATGTCTAATTTGTTTTTTATTGAATTGACATGTTCTCTTATTCTGCACAGTTGCCTAAAGGTCTTTCCTACATACCTCATATGGCATTTACACTGTATGAGGTAAATAACACCTGGGGTTTTGCAGTTGATGAATTTCTTGTTTTCACACTCCCACTCATGTTTACTGCCAGAGAAGGTTTAACATGATTTCATGAATGGACACACCTTTCACGAGTTGCACCTGTATGATCCAACAGTTCGTGCTTTCAGCCATTTGCAGGTTTTTTGCGTTGATAATGGCTGTGTACCAGGATATCCCTGATATTGCGTGACCTGCTCGTGATCATAGGGGTTGGTCCCAACACTTCCTTCAGATCTTGGTATGCCAATATGTTTGGAATATCTGTTTTATCTCGAACTATCTTTTGTTGACTATGCCAATACATCTAATGACCTTTTTCATGTTGTCTTGAGTCGGATTTGCCAACAATGAGTTACTGCTCTTTTGTAGGCTTTCTTCGGAGTATTGATGTTGCATTCTCTCAAGGAATCTCATTTTTAAATCCTCCGTTTGCCATTTGAATTTGTCCATCATTGAACATCTGCGGTACAGTCCTGCAATCAGAGCTCTTGAGTGTTGGCTATTTCCTGCGAAAAGGTTATTTGTTAACGTTTTGTTTCCTAAAGACTGATGTTTGGACATTCCCCTCTGAGTCCTTTGTTATTGCTAAATCTAAGAAGGTTATTCTCTCTTTACTGAGCTCATAGATCAGTCTTAAATTGAGATCATTGTTGTTACGAGTGTCAATGAATTCCACTAGAATTTGACTACTCCCCATCCAAATCAATAAATCTAATAAAAAATTCCACATGATCAGTGTACTTGAACAGGCCATAGTCACATACTACTTTGTCCTTCCACCACCCTATATACAGGCTGGCACATGTGGGGGTGCATGCTGTCCCCATTGCTGTCCCCTGCCTCTGGTAGTAGTATTTTTTGTCAAATAAAAAATAATTATGTTTCAGGACAAAGTCAAGTAGCTCAATTACAAATCAATTGTGGTTATTGAGGCTTATACTTTGAGTCTGTTAGAAATGTTCACATGCTCTTAGATCATTCTGATGGATGACACTGGTATACATTGACTCCACATCTTTGCTGACCAATGAATGTATAGTTATTAAGAGTGATTTCATTAAGTCATCTCAATGTTTCAGTAGTGTCTTTCACATATACAGATGCAGCAATGAGTATCCAAACACTTGCCTTTGAAAATCGGTGGCAATCTCCCAGTAATGCTGTGACATTTCTGCAAACAGACTAATGGCCCATCGGATTTACACAGCGGGAGTCCCTGGCAGTCTCATTCAGTTTGAGTGGGACTGCCGGGGACCCCCGCTGTGTTAATCTGATGGGCCATTAGTCTGTCTGCAGAAATGTCACAGAAATATTGCAGCATTACTGGGGTATTGCCCCAGATTTTCCCAGGCAAATGTTCGGATACTCATGGCTGCATCAGTACATAGTTGGCTTGTTACAAAAGGTAGGATTGGTCTTTCCAGTGGACGGTTGATTTTTCTGAATTTTAGGTATTGAATAAAATGTGGCAATAGTTGGATTATTTGGGTCTATTACAGTTAGGTATTGTGTGCATAAAATTGGGGCTTTCTTTCCCTCTTGCTCTGAAGGGAATACTTATTTTTTCGCTGCGTCTAATGGTTCCCCTAGTGTACCAACCTATTACATTAGCGGATTTTCTTGCAGAGCTCTGCATATTCAATTCTTGCGATTGCTTAATTTCTTGTCATCTTCACAGTAACTGCTTTGTCTTATCTGATATTCTTATCTTTTTTTACTCCAGTTTTTCTGGTGCTTTCAACTACAATCTTCATAAGTTCTTCATAGTTGTTTGCTAAAGTGTTCCCATGCATTTTGTGCAAGCTGAAGTGTTTGTTCAGCTCTTGTTGAAATTCTTTGCTAATATTTTTGAGGTTTTGATGTTAATTGTTTTTGTTTTCTTTTTGATCAATTTTCCTTTTTTCATATTTTTAATCAGATGTAATTTGCAGTGAACCAACCAGTAATCACTCCTTGTGTCAAACCGGTTAAGCCTGTACTATATCTTTGTCATCTGAATGACGATCCTTGCTGCTTCTATATGATGAGCTTTCCTACTCCACTTTGTCGTTTCTCCATCTCTTGTTAACGATAAAGCTTATGCCACTAATTCTTCAAGTTTTGGTACCTCTGTAATATAATTTAAAACCAAAGACATAACATAAAACACAGACAAAGCTCAGTGCACATCCAGTAAAACGTATACACGGTACAGTGCCTAAATATACATGTATAGATAACTAATAAATAAAATGGTCTTTTAGTTTAACATTTTGGCCAAATTGTTGTAAGCCCCTGAGCCAACTGCACGGCAGACCACGTTTCAAGGGTCCCTAACACTAATATAGATTCTTAATAACCTGTGCATTGCCAGGAAGAATGATTTATAATAAATCTGTCAAAATTAGTTGCAAATTTCTAAGTCTGATTGAAGCTTTTATTAACCTGTACATTACCAGGAAAAGCACTCTGTAATAGATTTGTCACAATCACACTGTATGCAAGCAAGTTCCTCTGAGAGGGGGAGATGCCATGGAGTGAGCTTTTAACCATTTAAATGTGGGAGGGAGTGAGCTTCAATTAGGTAGGAGGTTGCCATCCTCCAATCAGCTAAGACTAGCTGAAAAAGAATTATAAAACATACAGAACACCTACAAGCTCATATTGAACCCCCAAAATAACCACAACATATATATAAGCAGAAACTTATATGCTTATGTAGCCCTGGTCTCCCGCAGCTCCCAGAGACCCCCCTCCTTTGGAGCAGCACGGTCGCGGGTGCCGCCGGAGCCAGCGCCGGGCCCGACGGCTGCTTCCAAGGGTGGGGGCCGGAGCGGGAGCCGCGCGCTGTTCCCTGATGCGGCCGGTTGCCGGGGACGCGAGCGGCCCGTTGTTAGGTCCCGGCGGCTCGCGGTACAGGGCGCCGCCATTGCGCAACAGCTCGCGCATGCGCAGTAAGAGCCAGGCAAAGGGAAGACCCCAAACAGCTCGCGCATGCGCAGATAGGAGCCCGCGAAACTCTAGCCTACCAGGGAAGGCTCTGAGCAGGGACTACGAGTCCCATGAGCCTATGCACATCCCACGTGACGCCAGGGAGCCAATAGGGCTTAGGATCTCCCTGCAGAGAGGCTTACTTGTTACATTTCACACGCTGAAGAACGGCAGTTGGAGCTGGGGAGCAGAAGGGGAAGGAAGGGTGCAGGGAGCGAGTGAAGCTCCTGCACCGCGTAAGGTCCCCCATATCCCAGGTAGGCCCCAACTCCCCACCAGATTAGTGGGTAATTACCAGGGACGGCCCTAGGTTAGGGACGCTGCTCTTAAGTTAGGGAGGTGCCTTATTGTCCGGTCACAGCGGTCAGTGCTGTGAGGACGGACAAGAGGGCCTAGTGTTAGAGTGCAGCACGTTGGCTGCAAGCACTCAGCAGGTTGCAGTATGTTGCTGCAGACGCGGGGAAGGGTTAGATAGTAGTGAGGCATAGGGGACTCGGGCGGTACGGGAAGAGGTAGTGCGGGTGCAGGGGGTCAGGGACCCACATGCAAAGGATAGGCTACCCTGTCGGCCCCTAGGAGTTTTTCCCCCAAAGCCATCAAGGTTGCTGTGCTGTAGGGGTGGCCTATAGTACAGTGAGTGTCCCCGTAGTTCATAAGAGTCAGTTAGGGACTCAGCGGACGTTGTGCCTCCGTGCAGCGAGGTGGGCACAGTTCTTCGTTGCGGCTGCAGCAGTTCTCCGGGTGGGATCGTCCTTGAGGTGGTTCCGGTGTTCTTCGGTCGCCGCATACTTTGCAAAGCCAGTTGCAGATCCGAGCACGGGAGTGCTCGGGCAGGTACTTTAGATCTACAAGTGCACCAACGGGCCCAGTAGTTTCCTTAGTGACTGCGCAGTCATCCATATCCTTTCTCAGCAAGAGTGCGGGACATTGGGTGGGGGATCACTGGACACGGGGTGGGATCACCTGGTGTCAGGGAAGTGTCATGCGAGGCGCATTAGCTAGTGTCTCCTCCAGAGAGGGACACTCGTCATTCTGTGTATGGTAATTGTGTGTTATGTTCCCAAGTAAAGGTATTAGTTATTATACAAATAGGTGTGCGAGTTATTTGTATGTGTCCTACGAGGAACCATTCCTGCTCTGCTAGGAACCATCGCAGGGGGAGGTGCTGCACCGAGTACAGGGTTACTCATACTATAATTGCCCCAGGTTCCCCGTGGCGGAAGCTCAGCCCTACTGTGACCCAACAGGTAACACACCACACCTGGTAACACTGTATGTTCTCCGCACCCACACAGCATCTGCGATTGGGTGGGGTGGAATACCCGTTACACTTATATATATGTTGTGGTTATTTTGGGGGTCAATATGAGCTTGTAGGTGTTCTGTATGTCCTCTGTAATACAATAAGTGTCTACTTTTGAGTTCAATAAGTCCTTTATCTTTTCTTCTAAATTCACTAAGACAAACAATATCCCATTTCATTTTTTGAAGTTCGTCTTCCAATTCTTGCAGTGCCACTTCACTGGAGCCATTTTCTGTATAGCAAAACTGCAGAAAGTGTTTACATTAGAGCTTTCGTTGCGTTCCAACAGCACTTCTAGTGGAATACATTACACCGCCTGGCGGCTGCGCTTTGCCAGTCTCCGAACAAGGAGCAGGCAGCCTTGAAGAAGACTCGAAAGATGCCTCTTCCAGAGCGGAACTTAGGCATCCGCATGTACTGTATGCTTAAAACGGACTGGTAGCACTATTACTCAAACCTCTATTCTGAAGAAAGTGCGTTTGTGGCCTAAAACTTTGTATTTTGCATTGTCCCCTGAAATAAATGGTGTTTTTACCATGTTTTTCTATTCCTTGCAAGGATTCTATAGACTGTGAGTGCTGTTCTCCCCAACTATTTGGTTGTATTTTTAGCTATTTTGTGTCACATATTTGTATACTTGCAGCCAAAAGCATATTTTGTCATTGTGTTGTCATTGCTTTTGTTTTTCATGCTAGCAGCCTTGTACAAAAATGAGATATCTTTGTGCCCATGATCAGCCAGATTCCCATAAACTCCTCCCTGTTTAATTTGTTCAATATGATCTTTTATGTTAGCTAGTGTTATTACTTCACCATGTACAGCTCAACCCCCTTATAACGCTGTGCTTGTGGTCCAAAGAATCACATCGCGATATAAATAGATCGCGTTAAAAATAATGTACAATTGTATGCATTGTACAATAAAATATTTAAGATTTATTTATTTATTTATAAAATATTTTACCAGGAAGTAATACATTGAGAGTTACCTCTCGTTTTCAAGTATGTCCTGGGCACAGAGTTAAGACAAATAATACATGTTTACAAATACAGTTACATAATGAGCAGGGTATACATTATATACAAGACATTGCATGCACAGTTAAAGATAATTTATATTATGGGTGTAAGATACCAATAATCGTGTTGTAAAGTATTCATAAGTACGAAAATTGGGAGTCACGCTTGCATCACGTTATATGCGGATTCGCTTTGTAACGGATCGCGTTATAACGGAGCTGAGCTGTACTATAATTTTAGTCCTTCCTACATTTCAGGTGAATATATAAGTAGTAACTGTGGCATAATTTACTGTAAGTAAGATGCCGAGATAAACCTATTGGTATTTAAACATACAAAGTGGGGGGGAGGGGGAAAATGGGGTCGTGTTAAAAAACAAATTGCACAAGGATGAAAGATACAGTATACAGTGTTCTTAGTGTGTCCTTCAAAAGCAAACAATCCATCCAATCAAAAGCAAATATGACATGATAATATTGCTTTCACAAGCAAATAAATACCCGAGATAAGAATGCTGCACCGATTCCAAAGTTGCTAAAATCAGGGCTGAGTCTTTTACATAAGATTTCAGAAAAGTGTTTTGATGTCAATAGTTTTGTATAACGACTGGAAAATTGGCTAACAAACCGTACAATTAGAATGAAAAGCAGAAAGTGCGTGTATTTTATAAACTATTAAAACTATGGGGTAATTCTACAGTACATCTGTGGAAGCAGCCGTTCAGGCTTTTTGTTGGTCTGAAAATCATCACAAAAGTCTATGGGGATTTTTGTTCAAAAAGATCCCAAACGGCCACTTCAGTGTATAAAGAATAAGGCCCACAATGATGTAACAAAAAAGAAACCTGTAAAGAGAAAACAAGAATTACAAAGCATGGACTAAAGGGATAAACATAAATTGTATAAAACAAAATTCAACATCAGAACTTCCATTTCAATGAGTTTAATCATGCTCCTGTCAATGTTGGTAGAATTGCTAAATTACTATCCCAGATGGAACTGACAAATCTCAGTAGGCCTGTCAATTCCATCTCAGATGCTCACAGCTTCACAAATGGGATTGCATATTAACTCTGGCCATACCGTGATGTTAGAACCCCCTGATCATGAGTTAAGCAATAATAGAAATATGAATGTTCTGTCTTCAGGAACTGACAGGTTGTACAAGTTCCCTTCACAAAGTATCATGCAAAATCACATTTTCCTTTTATTCTCTCTCCAGATCTTAAACGCCAGGATGTATTTTATTAATCCCTCTAGCTCTTTACAAGGGGTGCAATTTTCAATTTAGAATCACAGCTTACACAATTTAGAACAATAAACCGAGTGTTTTTAAACAGATTCAGATCAGTGCCAATACAGAGTTTCCAATAACGGGACTTTGGCTGCCAATTCTAACATTCTTATTATTTGAGTATACGCTTTTTTTCTCAACTAATTAAAGAAATGGGGTACTGACAACATTTTGTTAACAAATACTTTTTTCGGCTTTCTGAATGCATTTTCTTGCTCTGGGGATGTTTGCCAGGGTTAATCCTTTGCCAATCTAAATAAACAAGAAATGTAATTATACTGCATGTGCTTTAATGCACTGATTTGTACATTTAGCAAGAGCACACCAAAGGATTAATGGAAGAAAAAAAACAAGTTTGGGATGAGTAACAAATCAATTCATTGTAAAATATTTGGATGCTATCTAAACGTAGACAATTTAAAAATAAATAGAACATCTACTGTACATAGTTTTTACCTGTAGGATCTGTCCCGTGGCTCTGTACAAATATATATCCTTCATAGACAAGTTCTGAGCAAACTCACTTTGACCTCCTTTGATGGTACCTACCGATAATGACTGTGACGGGAGGGGGTAACCAGGCTATATAGTAAAGGTCAAGCCCGTTTGGTTACCCCTGCTCCGTGTATAAGGGTCCCAGAGAGTTAGCTCTTGCATTGTATTATATGTAATAAAACCATTTTTTTTGTGTGTTTTATCCCTTTCCGGGCATGCAATCAAGCGGGAATTGCTAGTGTATGAGTCTCATGGTTTTTTTTGCGGAGGAACCGTTGTCAGAATGTGCCTAGCGGGTCGGGATCCAAATTTACCGTTTCCCCGACGAATGTACCCGGGAATCATGCCTGATTCTCGGATACATGTAGGCACATTGTCCCAGCAATACCTCCCCTTGAAAATGTAAGCACAACTCACCACGAGGGCGACCTGCTTCAGCATAACTCGGAAAGGAGAATGAGGCACAGGGATAAATATGTATCTCTTGAGATGAGGGAATCCCTAGGTTAAGGGGGTACCCCAGCTAGTGCCAAGTTAACCCACAAACAGTATGTGGTTTGTGGGTATCCAACCGTACATAAGGTTGGGGGAACTCAGAGTCCAACCTGAGTCACAGGAAAAGCATGGGGGGACATCATGTAGACAGAAATAAAGAGTACATTTTCCCTTTTCTGTTCCCTGTACCCTGAAACGCAGAGTTTATTAAAATGTATTTGAATATGTTTTAACATTCAGAACCCATGTCCATACAGGCATCCCGTGCAAACCCATAGGCGCCGGTATGTCTGCTGGACATCGGAGTTCAAAGCAGCCAGAGGATGCCCAGCAGAGGTGAGAACAGCCTCCGGAATGCCACTTGTTCTGCCAGACCTAGGGTCGCCTGCTCAGCGGGTGGCATTGGGAAAGCTGGAGGGAGATGTGGCAAGCTTGCGCATGCCCCTTGGCTAGTTCAAATTTTGCGCTTGCCTGGCTTTTCTACCCGACTTGGCTCTGATTGGCTGCTTGAGAAAGTTCCCACACGCTGATTGGCTGTTTCTATTTTATGAATGAAGCAGGGAATACTATAAGAAGCCGTGAGCCAATCGGATGGTGTGTTCCCCTTGAGTCAGAGCCGAAAGAGCACAGACGAGCTTTTCAAAGTTGCTTTTTGCGAAATAGCAAATCAACCGGCTTTGATTTCAAGCCTGAAAAGCCTGCCCAACAGAGACTAAGTCCCGGCTTTTGCACCCAAGTTCTCAGAAACGAACGTAGCCGTCGCGGCTAGGATTTCATGCCGATTTCAGTTCCAGGTGATTCCGGGCTAAGCCCCCATAGAGTTCCCTGCACCTAGGAAAGTCTTGTTTTCGACCCCCAGTAAGTGTGTCTTTTCATCTGTATTTTTTGTTTCACTGTGTGTATGTACATTTATGCCAAATTTATTTCTCTACGTTGTTTTGCTCAATGAATGATCCTGGTAAAAAGGTGTAAATCACCTGTTCACCCGTGACAATAATGTCCTTATAGTTAAGTGGCTAACAATTGTAATGGGAGGACCTTAATAGCAAGAACATTGCTAGTGCCTTGTAAATCCCTTTATTTCCATAAGTACCAGGTAGGTAAAGCACTTTGGGGCACAGATTCTGTCTGTATTCTACTTTTTAATGCTGGGTTTATTGAAAACTGTATATGTTTTTCTATTTGCATATTTGCTGCTGTAATGCAAGGAAAGCTGTAATGTAAACCCTTTCTGCAGATTCGCTATACAGAAAAGGCGTAACTAATTAAAACACCAATAAAAGGGATGGATCTTTTGATAAATTCTGTGAGATTTGGATCCCCTGGAAATCTTCACAATATATCAGAATTTGATCATATAAATATGTAAATGTATTGTATCTGAATGGTAAATTTATGATCAAATAGAAATGTACTGTCGCGGCCGAGTTTATTCTAACATTTACCCGGTCTCGGCCGCGACAGATATCGGGCGCACGCTGAGGTGTCCCGTGCGCGTGCCGGAGCCTCGGAGGATCGGTCCTCCAATAGAGGCATCTCCCTCCCCTCTCCAGGTCCACCGGTCCCCCGGAGCCCCCCACCGCATCCCCCACATCGCGTGACCGCGCATCTGTGACGCGCGGCACGCCGAGGGGATTCGGCATCAAAGCCGAGAAACCTCGCAGCTTGTGGCTCTAGCCGCATTCGAATAAACTGTGTCGGCACTGTATATGAATTGTACCATGATCCTCCTTATCCTACCTTTCCTCATCCCTAGTATTTTTTTGTATCCTTCCCCATTCACTATAATTTCTGAAAATGTTAAAAATAAACATTAAAAAAAATACTTACAGAAAGTGAATCAAGTGAAACAACGAAGTGACTAAAAGAAACAAAAATGTGTACTTGGGTCAATTTCTATTTAAAAAGTAGCAGCATTTTGGTTACTTTTGGTTACTTATTTCAATGTGCTATTTCTTTACAATCTAGAAAAAATGTATATAAAACCCATAGATACATATTTCTAGTGGACAATTTTAATATTTCTCCCTCTACCACTTGCCCTCTTGACCCCATTCCCTCCCATCTCCAAAAACCTCTTGCTCCTTCTATAATCCCTACGCTCACACACATTTTTAACTCCTCATTCTACTCTGGTACCCTTCCCTCCTCCTTCAAACATGCAACAGTTATACCATTACTCAAAAACAGCAAGCTTGACCCTACCTGTCTTTCTAACTATCGACCTGTCTCCCTCCTGCCTTTTGCCTCCAAACTCCTTGAACGTCTTGTATTCTCTCGATTGCTACACTTTCTCAACACCTATTCTCCTTTACAATCTGGCTTCCACACTGCTCACTCCACTGAAACAGCCTTCACTAAAATAGAGAATGACCTACATGCTGCCAAAGACAGGGATCATCACACTCTGCTTATATTACTCGGCCTGTCTGCAGCATTTGATACTGTGGATCACCCTCTTCTCCTTCACATTCTCCATACCCCTTGTATCGTAACAAAGCTCTATCCTGGATCTCCTCTTACCTCTCCCATCGTACTTTGTGTCTCTTTTGCTAACACCTCCTCCTTTATCGACCTCTCTGTGGGCGTACCGCCGGGCTCTGTCCTGGGACTCCTTCTCTTTTGTCTTTACACACTCTAGGTGACCTAATCACATCTCTTGGGTTCAAATATCACCTCTATGCTAATGACACACAATTTTACTTTTCAACCCCATACCTTACATCTGTTGTACAGTCCAAAGTTTCTGAATGTATCTCTACTCTATCATCCTGGATGGCCCTCCGCCGACTTAAACTTAACAAAAATGGACTTAACATGTCAAAAATTGATCTCTTATTTCCTCCCAAACCTGGCCCTACTACCTCCTTCTACATTTTTGTTGGAAATGCGTGCATTTTAGTGATTAAGCGCTAGTTAAATGAATAAATACTATATCTGTGATGCAACTAAGTGTATACAATCAATGCAACCTGCACAATAATAAGTCCAAATGCAAATGAAGTCAAGTGGCTGCCGAAAAAGTCGAACTGGTTTTCTCAGAACCAGAATAAGATGGGAAAAAGTAGGGGAAAAAATACTAATATGGCACCTGGGTAGATAACCTTGAAAAAATTGGTCTGTGTGAAGCAAACCCGTTTGAATGAATGTCCGTCTGATTTAGTTCCACTCCTGTAACTTGTCTGAATACTTGGAATGCTGTCGACTGACAGGGCTGTCATACATGTAGGAGACGAGAGACAAAACATACCACAATAGTGCATTACCTTTGATACAAATTGAACGTATCAATGAATACTTCATATAGGATAAATTTCAAAGTGTAATACTCCGCATTAGAATCAGTAAAACAGATTGTAAGTGCAATCAATAAAATGGATTAAATTGTCCCACACCATAGGCGTCGGCTGGATAATCATTTCTCCGTTAGTTTAAAATTGAAATCCTACTTACGACAGGTCACTACAACATGCGACTAGTAGGTAGGAACTCTCTAATGGTAATATCTCCCCAGCTGCTTGCTCAATGGAGCAGCATATGTCCTGAATTAGCTGCTCGGCTTGGTCTGCTCTATCTCGTCTTGTGCCAGCTTCTCCCGATGACGTCACTGCTCTCAGTTCTCAGCTCTCAGCTGTTCTCAGCTACGGGAATCCTTGTGAGTCCTCCGAAAGTTAATCCTACGCATTTCAAGACATCAGCTTTCTCTTCCTGAGGTGCGCTGCAGATAATCAGTTTCTTGTGCTTATTTATACCTTTTTCAATAAGTCTCTTATTTTTCAATTCCTTATGATACTTTTGTAGTTAGACTGTCAGTTGTTCAAATTCCACTGGTTCACATATATAAATAACTCCTTGTAACTGATAATAAAACTGTATATGTTAAATTGTTAATGCAATTATTATATTTAACAGTTTAAATAAACATTAGGACACTCAATATAAATGTAAACTTAGCTACCTTAACATTAACCTTAATGACATAATGCTCATGTACACTAGTACCAAAACCCCAATAACAATAAAAAAAAAAATTCATTACCGTAGTGTATAGCCACTATGGTAATGAAGCGGTAGTGAACAGCATTGATTTCAGCCTCGGGGACTCCCTGCTTCCTGAGTTACAGGCCCCTGTATGAGGTGCCAGTATCCCCGCAATGTTAATATCCTCCGCGTCACAGGCTGGGAGGCTTTTAACATTGCGGGAATACAGGCACCCCAAAACAGGGCCTGTATCTCGGGAAGCAGTGGATCGCCCGGGGCTGAAATCAATGCGGTTCAGCTCAGGAGAGCCCCTGCTCACGCACACTATTAGTAAAAATAACATTTAAGCAGCTTCACTACCTTAGTGGCTAGCCACTATGGTAATGATTTTTTGGGGGGACGGTGTTTGATACTAGTGTGCAGGAGCAGGGGGTCTTCTGAGCTCAATCGCATTGATTTCAGAACCGGGACCCCCCTGCTTCCCGAGTTACAGTCCCCATTATGGGGTGCTGCTTTCCCTCTGGTTTGTTTAAATTCCCCGATCACGTGGTGTCACGCTTGTGCTCTCCTCACAAGCGCAGGGAAGAATGGGAAAGACCCGTCAGCGAGGTGGGGAGGCCGCAGGGGATACGAAGGGAGTAAGTTGCCGCGCAGCTTGGGATCGGCGCATGTGACCGCGCCACGCGCATGAGAATGCACGACGCGTCCGGAGGTGCGGTGCCTACTCAGAGACACGAGTGATCCAGCTGCACGCGCGCGCACACTCTGACAGCAGAGCGGAAGTGCGCGCGCTCTCAGGCACCAACGCAGTGTTGTGGGAAGCCAACGCGCGGAAGTCTGGAAACGGAAACCAGAAACATGGAACATGGGCATGGAGCCTAGAGCACAAGGTAACATCCAGAGAAGGATTGCTTCTTGGAGAACGTCCAGACTTCTTAAAGGCATAGTGACAGAAACAGCAAGGTGCAGCGAAACTAAACATAACATAAGGGTTCTTAGTCTAATCCATTGGCCAAGGAATTATAAGCCTGCTACCACGTCAAGGTGAACCCTACTAAGCAGGTACCTACTGTAAACTACCCGACGGTAAACTAACCTCAGTAGTATAAGAGTGACTGTCCCAGTCTTCCGGAATCCACAGGAGATAAGTAAAGGTCCCAAGGAAGTCCAGGCAGGAACAGTATGCGATGAGTACTAGCAGGCACCAGGGCAGGCAGCAAAAGACTAATAGCAGAGAGAAAGTCAAAGAGAGGCTTACTTCCTGTCAGGAGGAAGAGGGCAGGGTTTGCCAGAAAGCAAGATGGCATTGCTTGCTTCAGAATCCTTAAAGACACAGGATCTTGACTCGCAGCTAGAGGGCGGCGATCAGAAGTAAAGAGGTAAGGAAGGAACACGCCGCAGGGGGCGTGTTCCGTGCATCGTTACAGTACCCCCCTCTTAAGGATCGAACTCCGAGCGATCCAAGAGACTAAGGGGCAGCGATGCATAGGAAGGAAGACTCGCAGCTAGAGGCAGCGCCCGCCACACAGAGAATCAACAGGGAATCTTGACTCGCAGCTAGAGGACGGCGCACGCCATACAGGGAGACATCAGAGAAACTAGGCATGGGTAGAGAATATGCACAAGGGGGCGTGAAGTAGACTCGCAGCTGGAGGGCGGCGCACGCTGTCACGTGTACGCGCCACGCGTGAGAGAATGCGTGACGTGACCGGGGGTGGCCGGGTTCCGTGGTACGAGTAGGGAACCGCGGGTGCGTGCATGCTCTATAAGGAAAGCGGGAACTGAGATGCGACAGGTAAGGAGGGAGCACACCGCAGGGGCGTGTTCCCCGATTCCTTCCACGTGGGCTATGGAACGGGAGAATTTAAACATGGCCACCGGGATACAGCACCCCATAACGAGGCCTGTAACTCGGGAAGCAGGGAGTCCTCGGACCTGAAATCAATGCGGTTCAGCTCCAGAGACCCCCTGCTACAATACTGTCAAATTAAATAAAACCCCCGCGATCGCCTGTTAGAGGTGCGCAGGTAGCGTGACTGATTCAGTCTATCTCTCACTGCACGTCCCTTACAGACAGCTGGAACCCGGTAGGATTCACACAGCAGGGACCCCGCTGTGTTACTTCGATGGGCCATTTGTCTGCTGCTGTCCACCTCGTCAGGAATCTCACCGAAATCTTGAAATTTTTGTCGAGAAATGGTTGAATCTTGGTGGCTTCACCTGTTGCGGTGGATATTTCTTTTTCCAATAAATTAATTTGATGAACTCTGTTTTTCTGTCTGGTGAATGGACCCCTGGTGTGTTAGTCCTGGTCTCCTGTGACATGTATTTTTTTATATTTACATATATATATATACATTTGATCATTTTTGCCAATACTAAAGATATATTTAGAATTCTTTACATGTAAAATGTTTTAGAAGAACTACATTTGTGTTTTTCTGTTACTATATATAAATATGTATAACATTAACATGGAACCATTACTTTGTTGCTATTTCTAATGGTCATGAGCATGCAATAACTCATTCTAATTAGGTTTTGGTATTCATAGGCTTGCTTTCTTACTATTAAACCTGCCCTCAGTGACATTGCAATTGTAATGCAACTTATAGTTCACAGAACTGTCTCTCCTTCACTCATTTGCCCTTCTTGATCATATTATTCATTTGTGTCCTACAAATAAAAATGTGTTCATAAAATGTACATTTTATAATCGCATGTAATTTTATTTGCAGTTAAAATGCAACTATTATTCCATTGTTTGACTCATGCCGAGCTGTACTGAATTTTAAGAAAACAGTTATTATGAAGGAAGAAAACTTACAGGTTTAGGTATATACTGTAGCACATCTATAAATGATCATCTGAGGCAAGCCGAAAATATCACAACTTTCAAATATCTGAGCATTCAGTATTTGCAAAAACATTCTTCAAATGTGGGAATTGTAATCTCTGCAGATATGCATTACCAATTAAATTTGTTAGGAATGTGTACACAAATTACAAATATTACATAGAGTCATTTATAACATGCAATACCAATTACGTCATCTATTTGCTCAGATGTGCCTGTGGGAGTGGCTACATTGGTAGGACCATTCGCACATTAAAAATCAGAATAGGTGAACATATTAGAACTATTAAAAATCATGACAACAGATTTCCCGTAGCTCGCCACTTTACTAACTGCCCCCTAGGCTCTTTGAGCACATTTAAATACAGTGCTCTTGAACATATACAGATAAACATCAGGGGGGGGGGGGGGGAGATAGAGAAGCTCTCCTAAATTGTAGGGAGATGCATTAGATTTATGCCCTTGGGACATTGACTCCCAGGGGCATGAACCAAGATTGGGAGTTAAAGCATTTTTTGAAGTAAATCCAATTTTTATGTTGCAATGTTTATTTAGATATTTCATTATTATTAGATTTAAATTATGTTAAATTATTATATCGATATCAATATCTTTCATTATCATTGCTCAATATTGTTTTGGTATCTTTAATTATTGTTTTTTGCCTCAAGATGTTTCCCAATTTTTACTATGCTACATTTTTTGAATAGATTAATTTCTGTTAGATTCCAAAGGAGTATACATCTTATGTGTGGACAATTGATTTACGAATTTTCTATGTATATAAGTTTTATTTTAGAACCTGAGAATTTAGATGTGGCTATTAAATATCTAGTATAGCCACTGATTCGATCACATCCATGTGCCTTTTCTATAGGAAACCAGATTCGTTAGTTTATACCTTGTTGTCTGTTATTTATGTTACTGTACTTATTTTAGATTCTTTGTGTATTGATTTTCTTTTGTTAGTGTTCTGTATCTGTAGAATCTCCCCCGTCCACACAGGACGCACCTTCTGTTGGGAGTAACCGATGATTGGAAGAGATTGACTGCTCCATATGATATTCGCGCCAAATATAAAACTATGACGTCAGTGTTTGGAGGCGGGGGATTTCCTTTAAGACAGGGAGTCAGACTAGATGCAGATGTACTCTTTGAGAAAGGGCGTTTGCCTGAAACGCGTTAGAGTGTGTTTCCCCGTTACTATGTTGTCCAATAAATGATTTTTAACCTTTGAATTTTTGGCTGCTGGCCCCGTTTCTTTAGCTGTGCACCGCTTTACATCTTTGGATTGTTTCTCCTGCTATGACCAATCGGCGTGATGCACGCAAGGACAAGCAGCTGCTGTATGTGAGTACTGTGTCTCCTCCTCATGGAGGAGTTTTTGACCGGTAACAGTGTTGCTTATGAGCACACAGTGTCACTTTTTGCCTCAATAACCATTTTTAACATGGTTCCCTATAGGCTTAAGCTTGCTGCATGGTCACAGCTTTGAGCACAGCCAGGGTTAAGGTGCATACCCAGAAAACCACCCACAGACAGCTGTTTCGACCTTGATGGGTCTCATCAGTGTGGGGTTGATTTTACTGGGAATGCAAGAGAGGCTATGGGATAGGCTAAACCATAATACTGAGTTAAGTTATGGTGAGTAAAAAAAGTGACAAAAACCCTCCACAGGAAAGCAAATATGCAAATATAACTGTATGCTCATCTGCATGTCTTAGGCAGGTCTGCAACCCCGCCTTTCCCCATTATCACCCAGCATACAGCACTTCCACTGCAGCAAGGGATTCTGGGAAATGACATATATAATATGTACTTCCATATTAGGTGATAACTTTTTTATTTGGACTAACAATTTGTTATAGGACAAGCTTTTGACTAAAACAGAGGTTAGGAAAGCAGGGGGAGGGAAAAAACAAACAAAAAAACAGATGTAGATAATGTGGGGTGAGAAAGGGATGTCTGACATTGGAAGGGTAATAAAATGGTTACAAGGAACAGCATGGAGAGGGAAGGAGATGGTGGGGGGGGGAAAGGTGTGGATAAGAACATTGGCAGCAAGGCAGGCAGGCAGGATAATGACAAACAATTATAGTGTGTGGGAAACCCCATATCCGCATTAAATCTTCTTGTTTTGGTGTCAAAGAGTCTTATCATTCTGAGTTCAAATGTTTTCCGTTCGTGGGTGCGCTTAAACATTCAATTTGAGGATTTTGATTTTTAAATCATTTATGGAATGATCTGGTTGTGAGAAATGATGTCCCACTGGTGAGCAGTATCTTCCTTCTTCACTGTGTTGTATACAGTTGTAGCCCTCTTACCCCCACCCTAAGTGAGATTGGGGTGGGTAGGTGTATCTGACTACTTATCAGTGGGGTGCTGTACCTGTTTGGCAACCAGGAGGGCTGAGCTTCCGCCACGGGGAACCTCGGGTGAATTACTCTTATTACTACTATATGGTGCAGCGCCTCCACCTGCGATGGCTCCCAGCAGAGCGGGAGTTGTTCCTCGCAGGACACATACAAATGAACACATACACTGGATGTGAAATAGCAACGGGCTTTACTGAACATAACATATATCTTACACACTTATACTCAGGAGTAGCGTCTCCGTCCCCTCACCGCGTGCCCCACACACCGTGTCCATGTATAGTACTATATTGGTATAGGCTCAGTCCTTTGGCCACTTAGCTAGTGTCCCCAAAGAGTTATGCCTAAGGCGGGATCAGCGCCTGTTGACCGGTGTTGGTGCACTTGATGTAATAATACCTTCCGGTCACGGCGATGACCGGCAACAACTTCGCAAAGGGTCAGACGAATCAGCGGCCTGCCTCCTGGGTCTCAATGTCCAGCCGTCTGGTCCCAAACGACTCGCCACAACCGCAACTCTGTGCTTTGTCCCTAACTGGTACTCAGTAAGGGTGATGCTCGCTACCATTATAGGGCATCCCTGCAGCACTGCAACCTACGGTGACTTCAGGGATTCTCCTATGGGCCTGCGGGGAAGAACTGTCCTATGCAGGCGGGTCCCTGACCCCCTGCACCCACACTACCTCTCCCTTCACCTCCCGGATCCCCTCTCACTAACTTCTCCCTAATACCTGCAGTAACCCACTGCACTAACTGTATCTGCAGCAACCCACTGCACTAACTGTACCTGCAGCAACCCACAGCACTCACCCGGGTACCTGCAGCTACACTGCACACAACCTGGTACCTGCAGCTACACTTCACACACACTGTGCCTTCTTGTCAGCACTCACAGCACTGACAGCCATGACACTGACAAGACTGCACACCACAGGCACCTAGGGGCAGGGTCCCTAACCTAGGGGCCGTCCCTCAGTACCTACCCACTACCCTAACAGGGATTGGGGCCTGCCTGGGATCTGGGGAACTACCTTACCTGGTGTAGGAGCCACTTGCTGCTTCCACCCTTCCTTCCCCTTCCTGCTCCCAGCTCCAACTGACAAACGTGGTCCCCGCAACATTGTATCCTTCCTCCACAGGAGAAGCTGCAAAACCCTATTTGCTGGCTGGCTGCACGTGATGTGGGTGAAAGGGCAATCCCCAGAGGCTGCTGGGAATTGTAGTCCACTCAGGACCTCTGTAGCATTGGGACCACGTGCGCTATCCTTACTGCGCCTGTGCAATGCTGTAATGGTCGCCGCTATGCTTAACTGTGCCTGTGCGACCTCTAGAGAGCCTTCCTGCCTCTCTGCCTTATCACAGGTGAACCGGGGAGCCAAAGGGGACCTGGCTACACAGTGCATGTGCATATTTATTCTGCCTTGACGTTTTTGGCTGGTTTCACCAATGTAGCATCCTTGGTCACATTTGTTGCACTGAATCATATAAACCACATTCCTTGATGTGCAGCAGTATGCTCCTTTAACATTGAGTGTTCCATGGTTGTGACTGGCGGTGGGATCTTGGCATATATGACTAATGGCATAAGACCAAGTGCTGTGGGACCTAACAGCATGGAGGAGCAATAAACAATTGTGGTGACCGTACCACTCAGCCTTTTACTTAAGTAGGTATAAAGTATATACAACAGGGTGCAATAGGAAACAACTGTATCATTTTTACAAGGTAGTTTGCAAACTATATCTAGCACTCACTGTCCCTTTCTACATTGAGTGCTAGATCTAGGATCTTTTCAGGTTTGCTTTGGAACCTACCTTGTAAAAATGAGCATTGAGGAACATCATGATCAGTGCTAAAAATATATATATTTTTTAAGATAATGACTACAGAGGATGATGAACATCAACGTCTTCTAAATTACCTCACTACCCCAAGGGTCTGCTTGCTTTCAGACTGAGAACTCTCCTGTTAGCTTGAAGAAAAGGAGTCACCTATTTCTGTGCTGACAAGAGGAAAGCATGGCTTCAGCCAACAATTGGAAACGCTGAAGAGGCAACATGAGGAAGAAACCAAGGCTAAGGACGGCCTTGCTCATGCCCTGCAACCTTCCCACCATGATTCTAGAGCTGTAAGGAATGAAAAGGGAAAGCTTTGAAGGACATAGCTGAATAATTTTGACAGTGTTACTGTATGCTTGACAACGAAAGCCTGAAGAGGGAAATTGCTGAAATGGAACGTCAGCTCATGGAAAAGATTGATACAGCTGAATTTGTAATGCTAGGGGGTAAAAAACGCAACAGGAGTATAAGGCTCAATTAACACATTAAGTTGTCAGTTTAAAGCAGGTAGTTGTAAAAGCAGAGATGTACAACAAAGACCTTGAGGCTGAACTAGGAAGGAAATGAAACATTTTAAAAGAGAGTGAAAAGCAACTCCACCATTATCAGAAACATGCAGGGGAAAAAAGTCAGAAATGTTGTTCTCTGTTGCCATGGGCAACAGTGAGATTCTATGTGAAGACCTGTCAGCTGGAAGAGTCCCTGGGTGATGCTGAAACTGTGAGCGGTTATGCTCAGAAATGATCTGCATTCCTCAGGAATGAAAATCTAGAGCTGAAGGAAAAAATGGAGGAACGTTCACGTTGTTATAAGCAAATGGAAAAAGATGTATCTTTGTATCAAAAGCAGGAGGAAACAGAAAAGATAAACTACAGTATATAAGAGTGCAAAATGATTTGCAGAAAGAAATGCAATATGCTTCCAATGAGATAATGCAACTAAAAGCCTCATGGCTGGAAAGTTCCCACGGACTTGCTTTCCGTGTGGAATTGGAAAAGAAGATTGCTGATTACTTAAAGCAACTTGGCCAAGGACCAGAAGGCAAATATGATTTACAGAAGGAAGTGGTTTCCTTATCAGAATAGAAATCTTTGCCGTGATGTTGAATACTTGAAAAAGCAGGTGTACAAGATTTTAGAAATAAATTGGTAACAGAATGAGCGAGAACTATCTGCAATTATAATAACAATAAAGCATGTAAACTACAAGAGTACCTGAGAAAATTGATAAGTTAACTGAAGATATAACCAATGCACAGTCAAAGGTTCAACAAGCAGAAAGAAAGTGCTTAGAATGGAATAAACTTGCGTGCTATAATGGTGCTTGTCTCTGATAGGAAGAGACCCGCAGGGCTGAGATAGGGGTATAAAATCACCAACCACAGCCAGGGAACAGAGTCCTGTTAGAGTAGTCATGATCCAGGCAGAGGTCAAGGCAGTCGGCACAGGAGCGTTAGTTGGGGTCACAGGCTGAGGTCGGCAACAGGGAATCCAAAGGAACAAGACAGGCTCATGAACACAAGGAAAAGCATACAATGCTCAGGCAGGGGCTGGGAGTCACTGACTGCTATTTTAAGCCCTGGAACAGGTGCAGCCAATCACCAAGTTCAGGAAGTGGCTTGTCAGCCAGCAAGTTGAAGCAAAACCCTGGACTGGAACCTTACACATGATGAACTTCAGGAAAAAAATGCATATTTCCAGCTGAAGAAATTACCCAGAAAAAAGCGAAGGAGGTCTCTTCAAAAAAAGTGGAAATTGTAGAAGGAAAGCTTTTCACCAAAATTAATGAACTTGAGGAGGTGACAAAAGATATAATGTTGATAAAGATGTTGACAAGACAGTTACTGTGGAATTGCCAAGACTGAAAAAGCTGCCCAAGCTCATCTAAAACTGAGAGAAGTCAATGTTGAGTCAGAAAAATATTCTCAGACAGTTGAGGACTTCATATAATGCTTAAACATACAGAGGAAGCAAACAAACTGCTGAAGGTAAAAAGTCTGAGAAGAACATCGGGGCTAAGGAAAATGTTCAGGAGACTCCTAATACATCTAGAGAGGTTCAGATTGATAAGGACATGGATGAAGCTAAGGATTTGTCAACAGTTCAGTCATGGGACTGATATCCACGATGATCAGTTACCAGTTCCCAACTGTGGTAAAGGTGGCTCTAGTTGTCGTTTCATGAGCGACTAGGTCTCTGCAACATTCGCTCAACCCCAAGGTGCTCACCAGCGGGGGAGTCCTAGCTGGTGGGCGATTCAGGTCCGATTTCTGTGCAAGTCCACATTGCAAGCGAGGTGCTGCAATTAAGTACCTTTAAAAATCTAGAGGGAACCGAGCATCAATGAGACTGGTGTGGGGGACAGGTGCTTCCTGCAGCTCGCAGGGTCAGGAAGAGGTAAACACTGTCAGAAGGTATGCCTTTATGTATGTATGTGTTTATTTATATAGCGCTCAAAGCTGTACCTAGCGCTTTTTAAGAGAGACAATACAGTACAGGGAATTTTAGTACAATAAGTGCAAGAAACAAGATCAGACAATAGGAAAGAAAATCCCTGCCCTCAAGAGTTTACAATCTAAGTGGTGTTATTGGACACGTACAGACTCAGCTTGTGAGGGAATAAGTGCAGTAGATTGAGTGCTTGGCCGCAATGGTTGGTAGGAGTGACTATGGGTGTAGGACATTAGCCATGAATTTAAGCTTTTGGAGCACTTCATTTAAGAGGTGAATTGTAAGGTGTGTCTTAAAGGTGGGGAGAGAAGGTGCTAGGCATATACCAGTGTGAGGGTGTTCCACAGGTACCGGGAAGTGAGGGGAAAAGGTTTAAGGCGAGAGAGAGCAGTAGAGGTGAAATTGTTGGAAAGCAGACAGTTTTGGGTAGAGTGCAGGAGATGCTCATGGGCATAGCAAAAGATCAAAGCTGATATGTAGGGGGCGGAGAGTCTTGAAGGTAAGGAGCAGAATTTTGTGGGTGATATGAAACTTGATGGAAGCCAGGAGACAGATTTAAGGAGGAGATGAGAAGATACTGTTTTGTGACTATTCTAGCAGCAGAATGTTGAATAGATTGCAAAGGAGAATGTTGTGAGGCATGGAGGCCTGTTAGCAATATGTTACAGTAATCCAGAGGATATGCAGCCTAGTTTTACAGTTGCAGCGGCCGTTATTCAAACACTTCACGTGTTGTGTACTGCTGCGGCAGCTTTTAGTCTAACGTTCGCCGGTCTGCTCTCCGTTTAAAAATGGATTTTCCCACGCGGCGGCCGCTTCAATAGATAAGCGCTAATGGCGCTTACTATTGAAAGCGCCCGCGCTATTTTTAAAATGCGGAGGCAGCTGCATTAGGTTTAGCCTGGTCGCCTCTGTACATCGGAATACCGATGTCATGACGCGGAATATCTTCCAACCTTACCGCTTTAAGACGCAAGTGCAGAAAATGGCATTTTAGAGTTCTGGTTTTTAAACACCTTAAATTGACACAGTAGCACAGTACTGTACACATTGCAATTAATTCATTTCATTGCACCCAAAGAAACAGAATCCATGAAATTCAACAAAGCAATCGCGATAAGCGCGGGTGCCTGGGGCGATTGGCCGCGTTCATGCCGCGTGGAATACAGCAGAGCACACAAAATTGGCGCCGTGATTTGTTTGAATAACGGCCGCTGCAGCTGTAGTAGTACCTTAACCGAGGGAAGGATGGATATTGGCAATATTATGGAGGAAGAAGTGCCAAGTTTTAGCCACGCAAGGATCCCAGGGTCAGGAAGAGGTAGACCCTGTCTGAAGGTATGCCTGTGTTTGGAGAAACAGCCTATCTGCAGACTGGTAAGACACATTTGCCAACAGGGTGAAGAACATTTGCCACCCAGACTCACGCAAACTGGGACATTTTTAAAAAGTAAGGACACTTTGTTATTTGACTCCAGCTCCAAGGTAGAGAAACTGGGGTGTTAGATCAGTTAAAACACTGGCCTGGTGACTACCAACCAGCCAATCAGTTAGTTAGAGCTCCAGAAGGCTTTTGTTTTGGTTGTAATTTTTCAGGTAAAGGGCCAACACTCTTCCTTGTGAACTAAGAACAGAACCCTGTGTAGTCAATAAATCAGGAAATACTATGTACTCGGCCTTCACTCATTCCTTTATCTCTGAGAGGGGTTCATAGCACAGACAAGGAGGGTGCCTTGTCACAATATATATGTAGCAGGCTTCCCCCTGGCCCCCCTTACCACCGCCGGAGAACGGGGACCCACGTGGTATGTCGGGGAGCTACAGGGGCGTTCGCGTCACCGGCGACTGCTGGCGACATCAGCTACAGGGTGCCGTCATCTTGTAGGAGCTTGCTGTTGCGCAGTGTAGTTGCACACGCGCTGCACAGTGCCAGGAGTGCCGGCGGCAATGTTAAGGTTGGCGTGAGGTCGCACATGCGTAGAACCACCGGGGTTGCCATTACAGGATCGCGCGTGCGCAGTAAAGATAGCGCACAAGGTCCCAATGCTACAGAGGTCCTGAGTGGACTACAATTCCAGCAGCCTCTGGGGACTGCCCTTTCACCCACATCACGTGCAGCCAGCCAGCAAATAGGGTTTTGCAGCTTCTCCTGTGGAGGAAGGCTACAATGTTGCGGGGACCACGTTTAGCAGTTGGAGCTGGGAGCAGGAAGTGGGAGGAAGTGTGTAAGGAGCAAGGCTCTTACACTAGGCCAGGTAACCCCCAGGCCACATGGTTAGTGGGTAAGTTCTTAGGGAAGGCCCCTTACATAGGGACCGTGCCCTTAGGTGTGTGCAAGTCTAGTCACTGACACAGCTGCCGTGCTGTGTGCTCTGACTAGAAGATACAGTGTGGCTTTTTAGTGCAGCTGCAGCAGTTATTTGGCTGTGTCAGTGAGAGTTCTTCTGCATGCAGGTACTAGGGTAGAGAGATACCCCAGGGCCCAATTAGTCCCCTGTGACACCAGAGGAAGCTGTATGGTATAGGGTCGGCCTTAGGACAGGGACTCCTTCACCATAATTAGATAGCAAGAGGATTGCTGTCTGACAGTACCTGACTGTCAGTACAGCGCGTTCAGAGACTGTGTTAAAGGATCATTCCGGCTGGAGATTCTTTTCCCTGTAGAGTCAGCTTGTGCATCCATTCCTGCAGAGAGCAGCGCAGCACACCGTGGGATCACTGTGCGGTGTTGCTGAGTCCAAGGATTTTCCTGACCAGGACTGGTCAGGGAGGTAGTATACATTAAGTGCACCACCGGGCCCCAACACAGGGAAGCGCTATCCCTCACACTCACACTTTCTTTACTGTTGTAGACACTCAAGAAACTGAGGGGAATGTGATGATGGACATGTGGGTGAGGGGATGGTATGCATTTAGAGTGATGCACTGTTATTCATATATTGTTTTGATGTTTTGTAAAGAGAGTGTTATTGAAGTTACAGTTCATGTTCAGTAAATACTGTTTATTCACACGGTGTGTATTTACTGTATGTGAGTTCTGGTGAGAGCACACTCCCACCCCGTTGGGATCCCTCATCAGTGGAGGCGCTGCACCGAGTGTAAGTACATACCCCAGGTTCCCCGTGGCGGAAGCTCAGCTCTCCTGGTTGCCAAACAGGTACCGCACCACACTGAGAAGTGGTCAGATACACCTACCCACCCCAATCTCACTTAGAGGGGGGGGGAAAGAGGGCTACATATACTTACAGTATATCTTTTTAAAATAGACATACTGTAGGTGCATTAAACTATGTTTCTGACAAATGAATACAAAGTGAACTTATATGTTATAAGCATGCACAATCACACAGTTTTTATCAATATGCCTGTTTTAATATTTGACTTATATTATTGTACTGCTCAGTATGAAGCCTGGTTTATTATCATGTAATTTTGTCATACAGTATTTCTCTTTTCTGATCAAAGGTGAAAATAAATGTTTGTTATGCAATATATTAGTGGTGTAATCAGGGCTTGGCAGGTGGCGATACGGAAAGATCCAGAAAAAGAAAGAAAAATGTACAGGGACCCATTGCGCATGCAAAAGATGGAGGGCGCATGCAAAAGAGGTTGGGCCACCTCTTTCTCGCTTCAATCCAGAAGAATATTTAAATCTTGGCTTCTTCTGGGAAGAAACAACATATCGTAAAAAAGAAAAGGTGCGATATGATTCTGAATGTAAGTTTGTGGGACATTTTATAATGTATTTCAGTTTCAATAATATTATTTTGAAATGTTCTATTGAAAACAGTTCAAACCTCTCTATAAAATTAAAGCCGTTTGGTTTTTAGCTGATCAGTAATAACAGTTGTTTATTTTTATTTATTCTAATTATTTTTTGTAAGATTGATTTTCTTTTAAATCTTTCACATTTGAAATTATACGACCGGTGGAGATCGACCCCTGAGTTTGTTTGGTGTTTTTTTTTTCTAAGGGAGGTTAATAACATTGATGGATTTAGCCGTATCCCCAGTTTAAAAAAAAATCCTATTTCCAGCACTTTGTTTTGCAGCTAGTTTTGAAAAGTCGCTGTTCTATAGATTGTACTGGCCCTTCTGCTATAATGTGTGATAGCTTTGGTCCAGCGCAACTGCACTGAAAGCCCCATTGAAGTCAGTAGGGCTTTCTGTGCACAATATATCGAATAAGATCCATAATTGCCAAATGTTTCACTGGGGTTTTTTTTTTTTTTTCCTTTCACTGGATCAATAGAACTATAAACATAGAATGAGTATCACCCAATTAGAATGTAATAAAGGTTGAACTCAATGGACGTATTTTTGTCAACTAAATCTACTATGTAATTGTGTCATTGTAATGCCTTCTATACTACTGTTTATGGTTAACCTTTACAATTGTTTAACTTTTGGATTTTTCTTTTTGTAAATCAGTCCCAAGCAAATGATAGATCGACAATGGTGCTTAGTCACTCAAGAGTAAATACAATGCACAGCCTCTTATGGTGAGCTATTTGCAAGCTATTCATTACAGCAGCTACTCCAAATACATTTACCTAAATATTTTTTTCTGAGAATTTTACGCTCCGACATGCAAGTATTCTCATTGTACTTATGCAGATTGGAGCCCAATGCTGGGAGTGGCTTTACTTTGGAGTAGAGTTTCTTTAAACGCTTTGTATTCATTTCTATTCATCCTTTACGGCAAAAACCCCTTCTGAGTTGTGATTTGAACTTCATTGATTTAGTGCAATTTTGAGCATACTAAAAATTTTCTATTAGTTATGTCATATTTCACTTAGTCTTTCATTCATATTTAATAGCAAATGCTCTTTCTGACAGTAAAAAAGCTGCTATGGGGTGTTGTGATAAAAGAATCTAGTTCTTGCAGATGTAGCCGGGTTCCCCTCTGGGTGTCTGAGAAAAACCCCCCCACCTCGCTGTGGTCACCTCCATGGTGGTCGGAGGTGCTGCGGCCGGTTGCGCTGTGTGCGAGGGTGCTTGCCGTGCGCACGTCTTCCGGTGCGTGGGCGGCGGGGTCCGGCGGGTGCCGGGAACTGTGCGCGGGAGGCCGCATCACCGGGGACTCTCGGCGGCTCCCGTGCGGGGCGCCGCCATCTTCTTTGTGCTTGCGCATGTGCAATGGGTCCCTGCAGCCGGTGGCCATTACGGAGGTTGGCGCATGCGCAAGGGAAGTGCGCGCGAGGCGGCCAATGGGAGAATAGCTCCCAAGAAGAATACAGCCCCCAGGGTACACGGGCAGGGGCAGGTGACGCCAGGGAGCCTATAGGGTTGCCCGAATCCCCTGCTCAGGGGATTAATACAATTCGTGCGCTGAGCCCACGCCAGAGTCAGGACCAGGAAGAGCTAGGGGTAGGAGGAGAGTGCAGGAGTCTGTGACCCACTGCATTAGGACAGCAGCCCTCTGGGCCCCAGTTAGGTCCTGAGCCATACACCAGCTTGTTGTGCTATAGGGACATGCCCTAGGTAGGGACTCTGTCCCATTATCTGTTTGGTAGTAAGGGACACAGTGCTACGCAGCGCAGCCCTGCAAGGTGGGTTCTGGGATCAGAACGCCACCCAAGACACAGAGACTTACGGTGATATTATCCACGCCAGAATTCACACCACGCGGTGGCGGATGACAACGTCGGACCGGACGGAATCCCTGTCGTAGTCTGAGGAACCCGGGGCAAGAGCCCTGAGCAGGTATCATTCTACACGTGCCCCAACACTATACAGCAACGCAAGAATCGCGCCTAAAGGGTGGGAGTACCACTTGGGGACACTTACGTGGTAGAGTGGCCAAGGGCCCTGAACAGTATTTTGAACACGGTGTGGGGATACACGGTGGTGGGAAGGATTATACTCTCAGCGAGAGAGAGTATTGTTATGATCTATATAGAGTATAAGTACTGTATATATATGTGCATGTGTTCAGTAAAGACCGTTCTGTTTATACCAGTGAGTATTACTGTGTTGTGTCCTGTGAGGGACTCCTCCCGCTCCGTCGGGATCCCTCCCAGGTGGAGGCGTTGCACCACGAGATATTGTGAATATATCTATATATGTACCCCAGGCTCTCCATGCAGAGGCTTAGGCTCCTGAGGGCCACACAGGTAAATACAGCATTCGTAACTTCTGTGTTCACAGGGAACACCCGTTACACAAGGATAAGCTTCAATGTCGTATTTATAATAAGGATACATTTGATTTACATGTACTATCACCTATATTCACCAAGCAGTGTTCTGTCATAAGACAGAACTCTTCTGGTGCTGGTAGAAACCTTACAAGCCATTGACTTGAATGCGATGCAAAGGGTCTTCTAGCGCTGGAAAGTGTCTTTTGGCAGAAGACTGCTTGGTAAATATGGTCCTATGTCAGGGGTAGCAAATGCCAGAACTACAAAGAGGTCAAGTGTTCAGGATATCCCTGCTTCAGCACATGTGGTACAGTCTTTGGCTGAGCCACTTATTGAGCCACCTGTGCTGAAGCAGGGATATCCTAAAATCCTGACCTCTTGGTAGCTCTTGAGGACTGGAGTTAGCTACCCCTTCCCTATGCCCTATAGCAATAGCTAACCAGCATTTTCATAGTAATCCCCATTTTAAATTCTCTTAATACGTATAACTTGAGTCCTAAATTGAAACAGGTCCAATGGATTATTCCTTACAGTGCACTTTTCACATGGCAAATGTCAATATCGCCCATAAAGTCATCTTGCTGTATTTATTAAAGAATAATTGCAAGAGCAAACCATGGAATAAAGTGTTCAGGTAGCCCTGTTATTTTGGTGTGGTCTTTGATGTACCATGTGATAGCCAAATTTAGTATGCAAATGAGCAAATCTCGCAAAAATCAGGTATTCACAGGCTATTGAAAAAAGTTTGCGATGGGCACAGGTAAAATCGCACAATTTTTTTTCAATTACAGCTGATTAGCAAGATAATTCTGCTATGTATTTATGTATCCTGCCACAAATAGGATAGGTTAGTCAGGGTTTTGTGATAAAGGGATTAAAGATCTCTACTTGGATATTATGAAAAGTGAGTGAAAGAAAGAGATAGAACACTGACAGTCATATCTGACTCCTTTATAACACACGGACACTGACTTTTTGTTTTGACAACTTGGTAAAAATCACCAGTAATTTTGAAAAGAAAAAGGGCGAAGACCTTTTTGGTCTCCTTTAATACCTAAAAGAGCTGCACAGACTCCACAAAATATGCAGACTATGGAGGGTTCACTAAGGTCTGTTAAGTCACCTCACCGGACGTTACCTAAAACAGGAACAGGCGTTATGTTCCCTGAGTTAATGTCATATTCACTAAGCTAATTATATGCAAAAATAACAGCCATAATTGAGCTCATTAGCATAAACTTATCCTCACTTTATCGATGATTAACTGGTTGCTTACGTATGCAATCTGAATTTCCAATATGTACATCCTGTTCAGAGACTCTAATAGGGAGAGGAGAAGGAACCAACTCGGCATAATTTGCAATGCAATTACACTCATCTTAAAGTCCTATTGTAGGCTCTGAATGGGAGTTACGCCATGTTTAGCTCTGACTTAACTAATGTAGCTTTAACCTTAACAGAGGGGGTGATAATGAGATACAAACGAGGCATTCTGTCCCTAACATCTGTTTTAGTTACACTATGCTCTTTACAGGAGCAAATCTGGGTTTAGCGGTACATTATTTTCCTTAGCATACATCGTTCCTTAGAATACAGTGTTATTATTAATGTGACATTAATTTAGCCTAACGTCATGTTAAGTGGTCTAATGTAGTTTAGTGAATCCCTCCCTATGATGTTTAGTGGAAGTCATCACCTGTTTTTTTGTTTTCTAGAGTACGTCCTGTTTGCATAATTCGAGTTGCATCACAACCATGTGATTACTATCCAAGCAATCATATGCTTGTGATTTGCTAGTAGGTGCCATGAAACATTTGGCACTGAGTTACAGTCATATACTCCTTGTTAGGGCCTGTTACATAAGGCATATTGATAGTGTCTGCCTTTGAATGTATTTTTCACCAGCCAATACTCAGACTTTCTCAGTCATTTATCAGAACACGTTCTATGCAGTAGAGCTTAGCTCGTCTGGATTGTAGAAATGCAAACCTCCCCATTAACTTCCACGATCTGAAAGAAATGTAGCCGGCGTCTCAGAACTGCGCGCAAGGCCCAAACCCAAAACGTGGCAAATTCTTGTTTTTGTTTCCTGCTCAGCTCAGATCTTTGGATATTTCCCCCTTTCTTTAAAGCTGCCCCCTCCCTTCTCATGCTGATGTCTACACGAAATGTGTGAGCGGAAGCTGGCAAAGGGGGTAATTCTTTATAAGTGGCTATTTGGACCTTTTTCAGCAGAAAATCTCCATTGACTTTAATAGAGATTTGGGGCCGAAAACAGCTTGAACTACCACTTCGTAATAATAGAATAAGGCCTAAAGAGAGGGGCAGAGAGAGATACCACGTAATTATATTTAAATAATGTAAAACCTAATTTTATTTTTGTATTATACTATGGAATGATGTAGGACGGTATAAATATTATGCAGAAGCATACCAACCCATCTCACCTACAGTATTCCCTATGACTGTTTGTGTCTTATATATATATATATATATATATACTGCTGCGGCCAAGTTTATTCGAGCATTTGCCCGTTCTCGGCCGCAGCAGTAACCTGGCGCGTGCCGGAGGGTGCCGGGCGCGCGCCGAAGCAGCGGAAGAGCGCCCTCCGATCGGGGCGCTCTCCCTCCCGCTGCCGGGTCCGCCGGGTCCCCCGGAACCCCCTGCCGCCGTCCCCCACATCGCGGGACACCAGGGCTCCCTCGGGGAGCCCTGGATGCGCGTGCAGGGGGCGCTGGCACCCGATGACGCGTGACCGCGCATCGGTGATGCGCGGCACGCTGAGGGAGTGGGGATAGCAAGCCGGGGCATCCCCCGGCTTGCGGAACTAGCCCTGCTCGGATTAAGTGTGTCGGTAGTGTACACTGGGTCAATTTAAGTTCTCCGGCCAATTGCTATCCATCATTTCCACTTAAGACAGTGGACACACTTCCTTTACAGATTTGACTTTTCATGCTGACGGCTTGCGTTGATATTTCATCATTTACTCCTCTGTGTTTATGTAAGTGCAGACATTACAATCTTTTTTTCTTATATTCTAGCTAAAGTGCCCAGCTTTGCATGGGTTGCAGTACTCTGGAGTAATCTTTTCCATTACAGACTTGAAACCGTAAATCCATCGATAATGACTCTTTTTTTTTTTTTTTTTAAACTGATCAGTAATTCCACCTTCCAGCGAGTGAGGCTGCACCTTCAAAACTCCCCTTCTTTCTCTCCCCCTCTTCTCCTTCCCCCCATCAAACCTCTCCCCCCATCTCTCAACCTTATTTCTCTCCCACTCTCATCTCTCTCCCCCACCATCACTTTCCTTTACTACCTAATGTCCCTAATTATTTCCGCCTCTCATTCTCCAGCATTCTTGCTTTCTCCTCATGTCAGCTGGCTTCCTCTCTTTCTTCTTTCATCTTCTCTCCACCCTTCCTCCTCCCTCTCTACCACCTCCTCTTCTCACCTCTCCTTGTTCCCTACCTACACCGCTTCTCTCTCGCTCTGCCCTCATCTCTCACCACACTCATCTCTATTCCCCAACTCATTTCTCTCCCTCTGATCACTTTCCTTTAATACCTTATAATGTCCCCAATTCTTTCTGTATCTCTCTCCTTCTCCAGCATTCTTGTTTTCTCCTCACGTGTCAACTGACTTCCTCTTTCTTCGTCTGTTTTCTGTCTAAACTTTATAGCTCTCTGACTCACCTTATCTGCCATCAGGATACAGTACAGATGCAGCGGTCGTTATTTTAACAAATCACGGCGCCATTTTCGTGTGCGCTGCTGTACTCCACGCGGCATTAACGCCGCCAATCGCCCCAGGCACACGTGTTTATCACGGTTGCTTTTTTGAATTTCATGGATTGTGTGCAATGAAATGAATGAATTGTAATGTGTACAGTACTGTGCTACTGTGTCAATTTCAGGTGTTTAAAAGCCAGAAAACTAAAATGCCATTTTCTGCACTCGCGTCTTAAGGCGGTTCGGTTGGAAGACATCCTGCGCCATGACATGGGTATTCCGAGGTATACACCGCGTGAAGTGTTTCAATAACGGCCCCTGCATCTGTATGTGCATTATGATGTCTCGTGCCAGATACATAGCCTACCAGGTACAACACCCACTGGCTGACTTCTCAGAGAAATGTTAATAACTCCATAGAATTAACGCATTTCAATAAAAAGAAAAAAGAAACCATAGGGCCCCCTTAGTATGCATGCAAAAGTTTCAGGTAAAATACAACTAATAATTCTGAAGCGGATTTCTAGTGATAATGCATTGAGATATTTAGATTAAGAAAATCTATTTATTTATCTTCCATTTTAATATTTGGTTTTCCTGTAGTCCATATCCAGTGACAGTATCTTATTAGCTTTGGCATAAAATGACCTTTTACTAACACTATCACTGATGGTAAAAATGTCAACTTTTTTTTATTATGTGGTTCTTTTATTCTTAACTTAGCAAGTCAGTAACGTTCTTACAGTTCCTCAGTTTAAATAAGGTGGACAGTGTATGTACCTTGGACAAACAAAATCTTCACTTACAGCATATGGAACAGTGAAACTAAATACAAACTAGAGCAGTGATGGGAAAGAACAAATCTATTCAGCTTCTTACAAAAAAAAAAAAATCACTGTTCTTCCCAAATTCCTTTGTGTTTCTAATTTTAGACAGTGAGATAAACATGCCTGCTCTTTCAGCAGCTCTGAAAATTTAGGTTTTGTGTATCTTTTACCGGCTTTAAAATAAACCTTGTTTGGAAAAGGAGAATGTTCACATAATTGTACATAAGTATTATATACGAGGGTATAAGAAATCCATGAAGCAGTGCAATTACTTAGCCTTTTTAGGAAACATGGCTTTGTAGATAGTACTATTGAATGACATCTAAACTGCTTCAAGTATTATCCTTGGCTATGCACTTTTCAGACTTTCTTACAGTAGGTCCAAGTTATTCAAGAAGTTCCCTGTTCTAAATGAACTGGAAGTAGACTGCTCAGATGGAAAATATGAAAACTCATGGTGATGCCCCTGCAAATGTGCTTTTAAAAAAAATAAAAAATATAGAAACAATAGGCAAGGGCTTCACATAAAAACTCAATGAAAAAATAATAAAAGGAAAACACAAAAGTATAAGGTGCTTAAACATACTGTACAGAGTTGTTCTGTCCTCACTACTCATAACTATACAGGAAACAAGCAATTGCATAAACAGTAGCACACAAAAAGGCCAGCACAGTGTAACAGGGCCTTAACCCCTGTCTAAAAGGACTTCAATAGAAAGCCTGTTTTGTTCTGAAGAATCCAGCATGGAGCTGGTTAATTGCAGATAGAGACAATTAACTGGTCTCACCCTGGATAATCAGACATGTAGAAAATCCTCCTGCTTGAACTGCAAGGGATTTTCTTGCCAGAAAGAGATGTACAGAAACATTGTTTTGAGTACAGGACTGTGCTGCCTGTAAGACACAAGGAACCAGACACACAGTGGATCCTGGAACCCGCGAGAGGGGGTCCCTCAATAGACACTAACCTAGACACTGACATAAAGGGCCCACTGCTTACAGGTACCTCTTTGGACTTTGTGGTAATAGGTTGGAAAGAGGCTTATCCTCCCAGCCGTGCAGATGGGGAATGTGAAAGTGAATTAGCCCTTACAAAGGGATAGGTTGTTTATTTATTTGTGTGCTTCCTTAAAATGTATTCTTTAAAGCAGTGGCCAGTAACAGTGCAGGTTTTAAGGACACCCCTGCTAGAGCACAGGTGGTTCAGTCACAATGATTGGGCCACCTGTGCTAATGAGAGGATTGCCTTAAAACCTGCACTGTTAGTGGTCCTTGCAGACTGGATTTGGGAACCACTGCTTTAAAGTGACAGACTGAATAAAATCATGGTTTAATGTCACCAAATCTGTCTCCTTGGTTGTACCTCTCTGCACGTGTCTTTTACAACAGGTATTACTGGAAAAGTATTTTACTGATTTGCTTAGAGCATACTGTAGTTGACAAAGAAAACAACGTTTCAGGGCAGCAGCCCTTTAATCAGATACCGTCTTCAGTGTCCCATTTTTAATTACAGGGATAAAGCCATGACTATTATGGCCTTCAAAAGTGGATCCTATTTGATAGTGTGAGACTATAGCACTGTAGCTGTAATAAACATTGTTTTGCTATGCTGCTGAATTCAGTTTCATATGTTTTTTAAACACTGTGTAAAGATTTGGCCTAAATTGATATTAGGATTATTCTGTCAGCCTTATTGACATTAAGGCCTCAAATTGGGCAGTCACAGCGTATGTTGTAACTATGTTGTGTAATCTGCTTGTGTAATGCCAAGTATAAAGTCACTGATCCATAAGTGGACAGCAGTAAAACTTCCAGAACTTGGAGCTTTTAACTTGAATTTCTGTAGTAATCTGGAATACCAAGGGATAAACGTTTTTAACAGTAATAGAACTATAGCCTTTTTGTTCTGTGTGTGTCATTTAACAGTGAACCTGGCTAGAAAATGGCAAGAAGTTTATTTTAACTCTACTAATCATGTATTACTTGGCTCTAGGGTTGTCTGTTTAGCAACTGGTATGAAACACCATACTGCATGCAACCAAAGCAACATACTGCTAATGACTGAGGTATTGGAGAAATAGTGTGCTCTCCCTCTGCCAGTTTATGTATACTTTTTTAATGATCAGATACCCAGGGAAATAACTATTTGTAAGGAATCCGCTCCTCGGTTTACTGTTTCCCTTACCTTGCAGACTTGTGCGGTCCTGGAGCACTTCTCCTGATGTTTGCTGCAGCCTGGATTCACTCACCAAAGTAATGCTGCCACACGCCCCTTCTGCCATTGGTTCACGGACCTTTAAGTATTGCCTTCCCATAATGCTCCCTGCCGAGCATAGTCCTTCCTGGATGTCTCTGTGTTCTGCCATAAGCCTTGTCTTGTCTGTCTCCTTGGTTCCTGAGACCGGCTGCTAGTGTCACGCAGCGGTCTGTTCCTGTGCTGAAGCGGAGTACTCTCCTTGTTGTCTTCAGCTCCCTGGTTCCTGTGACCGGCTGCTAGTCTCATGCAGCGGTCAGTTCCTGTTTCCTGTGCTGAAGCTGAGTACTCTCCTTGTTACTTCAGCTCCTTGTTTCCTGTGACCGGCTGCTATATTCATGCAGCGGTCTGTTCCTGGTTTCCTGCACTGAAGCGGAGGTTTCCCTGAGTATCTTCAGCTTCCTGGTTCCTGGGGCCTACTCTTTCCCTAATCTAGAGAGGCCGTGTCCTGGTTCCTGCGCTGAATCGGAGGATTCCCCAGCCCGCTCAGGACTCTTGCGCTGAAGCACTGGTTTACCAGTGCAGCTAGGCGGTGTGCTACTCTGGTCTGTCTACCACCTCCTGAGACCAGTACCATGGGCCATGGTCGCCGCACGTGCAGAGGCCACTCCCGCACTCCTAAGCTGAAGCGGGGCTCTCCTGACTACCTGTTGCCGAACTCCTGCTTGAACAACGTTTACCCTGATGTCTCCAGTCCTGACCCTGGCGTGTCCACCGACGATGCTGTCTTCTCCTATCCTGATCCTGCTATGTACGACTACGAACTGCGCAATCCGGATCAGCCTGCGCGGTCTCAGGTCGGTGCTTTTACAACCCCACCTCAGCCACGCGGTCCGACCCAGGTTTGTGGCGAGCACAGTCGTGACACTATTTGAATAAAGCTAGGCATCTGTCTTTTAGGTGATGATAGATTATAAATCCAAAAATTTAACAGATCATGTTAGCTGAAACTGCTCCAAGCAATGCTAAACAAACAAACAAACTTTATTTGTGGCTGTGCAAGATGCTAAATGTTCTGCTATAAATATTCTATTTATTTAAAAAAAAAAAAAGGAAAACATGTGCACTCCAAAAGATATGTAGTATAATTATATGTGGAAACGTGTTAATAAAGGTGTCATTCTGTCCAAACAGGGCTAGAAATAAAGATTAAATAAAAAAAAGTAATAGTGACAAAAAGTTTATCACAAAATAATTCTGTGACTATATAGCAGAAAACACACATACATAAAATAATATATAAAAGACAAATAATGTCCATATAAGTCCAACAGTTGGAAGGTGAGTTCCTCATTAATGTTACTTATGTGAGTATAATTGAGTACAGGTATGTTACATCTTCTCCGTTTTGGGTGTATGCAGTTCTCCATCTGAGGTATCCAACTCCTCTTCACAAATCGTGATAAAAAAGAAGAGAGCACCAAAAGGTTCATAGTGTAATACAGTTTAATAATACAATTTTATAAAAGGCAAGTGATAAACAACTCCTAAGGTATCCATGATAAATCAGCTTTCACACTTTGAATGGGAAGTGTGGTCCTTGGACACGCCCCGTGCTGCTCGCTCTCTCCAAAAACACCGGAATAGGCCATTGCCTCAATGACATCACAGCTAACGCATGCTGTGTCCTGGCAGATTAGTGAAGGGGGAGCCAATCGTCCTCCGCTCGTCTGGCATTCACAAAGTTCCAGCGTCCCTATGCGTTTCGTGAATGATATCACAGGTATCCCCTGACATATACCTGATAACGGGATATTCACAAAACGCGTAGGGACTCTTGGGAACTTTGAGAACGCCAGATGAGCAGATGACGCTTGGCTCTCTCTTCACTGATCTACCAGGAGACGGCAAGCACAAGCAGTGACATCATTGAGGCGAAGGCCTAGTCAGATGTGTTTGGAGAGAGTGGGCAAGCCCCGCGAGGCGTGTTCACATGCTCCACACTTCCAATTAAAAGTGTGAAACTTTATAATGTCTATTGTCTATAGGTTTCTGTAAAAAATCCTACTGGATGGTAGTGTACTCCTTTGTGCAAAAAAATGGCATCATATTTTACAGAGACGTATTCTGTAATTAATCCTTTGACAAATGTATATTGTTCAGCCAGTTCAAAAGCATATGAAGTTATTCAGTCTAGTCACCTCAACATAAACTTATTATGCAGTTTGAAATTTAATTTTTTCAATAGATTCATTTTAACACTTAGTAATAATACTAATTTGCATAGCTTTTAATTTAATCGGCGCAAATAAAAGCTTTGCTATAAGTGATTTTGTTGTAAAACGCTGCAAAACTATAGCACAGAACGTATCATCCCAGATTACAAATATACGAATGCAAAATACTGTACCTATTAAAAAAGTTAACATTTTTACAAACAATAAAAAAACAAAAACCGTCTAAAAAAGGGAATAGAAGCGCATAGATGTGTTTATATTTACAAATAATAAAGATTAATAATATTATATCAGTGACTTTAACTTTCCTTCTGCTTTCCCTGAAATGAGGGTCTGCTGTTGATTAAAAAACTGTGTGATCAGTCAATATCTAACAATACAAATAGCAAATAAGTGCAATTCAAAATACCCAGGGTTTTTTCCAAGGGGAAAAAAAAAAGTGAAAACAATATATAGTGTAGTATATTTATAATTTGTGTGCTGAAAGTAAAAAATGAGTAAGTACATTCACAGGTGAGGAGAGGACTGTTATGGTGGTGGGGAGCTTTCTCCTTGATCGCGCGGGAACTGTACCGGCTCGCTCCAGCATCTTACGATTTGGAGTTATAGGTCGGCTTCAGGTCTGCACAGCTGCTCAGTCCTCCTATTCTTTAGCCCTATGCATTTCGCAGTCATGCACCGCTTCATCGGGGTTCGTCTATACATAATTTTGTCACCTATTTTTGCCTTAGAAATTCAACTTTGGATATCCAGAAAAGCCCTTCTTTGCTAGTTACATTGTAAAGAAAGTGAATGGAAGAAAAAAAAGAAAACTCGGAGTAGCAAGGAGTCTAAGCAAATCTATTCACTATAGCATATTTTGCAAAGTTCAGGTGGTTATACCCAAATTAAGGGCCTAATTTAATAGGCTCCAATAAAACGGCATTGGTATTGCAAAAAACATTGTTAGTACTAAAGCTGAAGAATGTTTATACTTTTCACAATTTAAAATTTGATATGCAGGATTTTCGGTTTTGAAGGAAAGGTCCCATGTCTGACAAAATATCTCATTCCCATTTCCACTTGCGCTTTAACTCACCATTCTCTCTCACACAAGCTCTTTCTCTCATCTGACATGCAATTTACACACAAAACTAAATAGCTCCGGTTCTGTGGAAAGGTATTGTAATTTTTCTAAGAATGTATATAGACACTCTGACAGGTGTTTTGACATTAAAAAAAATCTAACAAATAGGCGAAATGATGTCTGTCACTTTGCAGTTTTTGTTCTATTTTCTCACTGCAAGCAACTTTTTCTGTCAATATTTTCAATTCTTTAAGCAGCATCTCAGGTGTGTTAGCTCTTTCACTTCTCTAGATTGCTTCTTTCCAGCTAAGAGAACCTGGCGAAAAATTGAACAGTTCACATACTGCAGCAAAAAATGCTCGTCAGAGCCTACTGAATACTCGCTGAATACTTAATTTTGAGAATGCTGCTGATTTGCATTTTGGCCAAAGTGTCATTCACATGTTTTGGGGTCCGCGTTAGTTGCCTCTTCACTCTTTATTGAATAGGGAGAAGAGAACAATAGTTGCCCGTTAAGATTAATTTATGTGAAAAAATGATGTACAGTAAGTTGCACAATATATTATTTGCAGTACATTAGTGCAGTGCATTAGTGTTAATATCTAATACTGAAAAATAGATCTGTCACATTTATAAAGGACTGAAACGTGTTGTGGTATGCATGTTGTGTAACAGAGAAAATCCATATCAACTTTATTTATTTGGCTGCCAAAAAACTAGTTCATAGAAGATATTTGATATCAGAATTATTTTGCCAATGACAACTCAAAATATTTGGCTTTTGTTTTTGTTTTCTTGGACTATTAGAGTGCAGAGTCACATGAGAATTCAAAATGTGTTTCTAAAATGGGAAAGTGTATTGTTACATTCCAGCTGGCTAAAAAGATTTAGATTATGTTGTTTTGATAAATTGTGTTTGCTTTATTTTTGCTCGATTTTTACAAGAAGTTAGTTAGTGGATAATGAAAATGAAACGTTTTTCTTACCAGAACGTCACACTGATATAAAGTCATATAATATATGATGCATAGGAGAAAATGGTGAGAACAGTAATAATAATAAATACTTAATTTCTTTTCAGGGCTACTAATGACGGAAGTACCATATACAGCAGAACAAAACATACGTGACAGACCTTTGACCTGAACAACAATCAAGGGGCAGATTCATAAAGCGCCGGTGGTAAGCACCCCATATCCGGTGTTAACTCCCATTGACTTGAATAGGAATTGACGCTAGATTGGGTGCACTAACCTATACTGGCGTTTGATGAATATGCCCCCTAGTTAGAAGTGAAGAATCAAATTGACCAAGTACCAAGTTTAGCAAGTTATTTTTAAGTGAATAGAAGTCACTGCATAGTCAACAATGCCTTACCCAGTCTCCACTATATTAAAAAGGAAATCATTTTAATTCTGGCGTTTGAGGCAAAGTGATAAAACAGTTTTCTAATGTTACAGAAAGGGTTTCCACTTCAAAGACAGTGTCAAGACCAAATAGCCCAAGTCACTGGCACGGTTGCACGTTTTTCCAGCTGTTGAGTCAGTACAGGAAAGAACCAAGACCCAATATACTGATATTGTGCACCCAAAATCTGCATATTTTACTGACTTGTTGTCCAAAGGAAATGCTGCATACAATTTGCCTGGTGAATGTGGTGTTAACTGGAAACTAACACAAACTCCAGTTTTACTTAATGTAGTGTTATTTTAACTGACAAGGCAACTTAATGAATCTTTGTTTAAGAGTCTTGAGCCGCATACATGTGGGAAATACCATGAGTATTTCATCACTTTACTACTGTCCATTTAATCCATCTTTCTAATATACGCCTATTCAGCAGTTAAATCTCTGAGATGTTGAACTTCCATTCATATATAAATAGATTGGGTTGCCACCCTGTTTGAATAAATGGCATTTTGACAAATTAAGGTTAGGGGAAAGGCAACATCGTGTGCCCAGAATTATTTATCACTTGAAAGGGATCCAGTGGGTAACTTCCCAAGATAGAATTTGTTGAGACCTTTAAGGAAAGCCTTAGAAGGAAATACATTCCTTCATCCTTTTATAGTTGAATTCTTTTTGTTTGCATTCAGGGGATAACATTTACTTTAAGTAACCTTTTATATTGACACCCTCTCACTTGTGGGAATACAATTAATGTAATGTGTTGTGGTTGTCTACTTAATTGAGAGAGGTACTGTAAAAGCTATGTAATTGTTGTGATTTCATATGGGCATCATACAGAATAAGGCATGCTTATTGTTTGTTTTCTTTCTCTTTTACTGCAGATGTTTTATGCAAGTGTAATTGTTAACTAAGACTCCAAAATAAGTCGTTTCAAGCTACAGTAATAGTCACTGTTTTTATATTTGTAAAATTCCTACATGGGTGGGAAAAAAGACTACCACAACTTAAACAGCATAAGGTTATTAATAACTGCACTTATGCAAAGCAGTGAACATTAGTATTGGCCGTCCTCGATTATCCAACGGAATCCATTCTGGAAGTAGTGTTTGATGGTGAAACCGTTGTAAAGTGAGTCCCATGTTAATCAGTGGCGGTGAGCGTTCGATAACGCATTCAGGCGTTAGCTAATGCATTCCGGCGTCGAAAAATGACACTTAGGTTTGCATTGTAAACCGTTGGATATGCCATTTGTTGACAAGTGAAACGTTGGATAACGAGGACTACTTGTAAGTATTTACTCAACTAAAGCATTACTCATCTACAAATGTACAATAAAAATTTCTGCAAAAGTTACTGTTTGATCAGATATCATGAAGTAAAATAAATGTATAGAATATTGGCTTGAGGATTTGCTTATGTAATACGAGCTTGAGACAAAAGGTGGCACTGTGTGCTCATTTGCATGTCATTTCCCAGAATCCCTTGCTGCAGTGGAAATGCTGTGTGCTGGGCGATAATGGGGAAAGATAGGGTTGCAGACCTGTCTAAGACATGCAAATGAACATACAGTAATATTTACAGTATATATATATATATATATATATATTTGTGTGAAAAAGAAAGTACACCCTCTTTGAATTCCATGGTTTTACATATCAGGACATAACAACAATCACCTTTTCTTTAGCAGGTCTAAAAATTAGGTAAATACAACCTCAGATGAACAACAACACATGACATAAATAAAATAAATATAAAATAAACATAAAGCCAAAATTGAGAAGCCATGTGTGAAAAAGAAGTATACCTTATGATTAAATAGCTTGCAGAAACAGCTTTACCAGCAATAACTTGAAGTAATCGTTTTCTGTATGAATTTATCAGTCTCTCACATCGTTGTGGTGGAATTTTGGCCCACTCTTCTTTACATCATTGCTTCAGTTCATTGAGGTTTGTGGGCATTTGTTTATGCACAGCTCTCTTAAGGTCCCGCCACAGCATTTCAATCGGGTTGAGGTTTGGACTTTGTCTGGGCCATTGCAACAACTTGATTCTTTTCTTTTTCAGCCATTCTGTTGTAGATTTGCTTGTGTGCTTTGGATCATTGTCCTGTTGCATGACCCAATTTCGGCCAACCTTTAGCTGTCGGACAGATGGCCTCACATTTGACTCTAGAAAGCTTTGGTATACAGAGGAGTTCATGGTCGACTCAATGACTGCAAGGTTCCCAGGTCCTGTGGCTGCAAAACAAGCCCTAATCATCACCCCTCCACCACCGTGCTTGAAAGTTGGTATGAGGTGTTTGTGTTGATATGCTGTGTTTGGTTTTCGCCAAACGTGGCGCAATGCATTATGGCCAAACATCCCCAATTTGGGCTTGTCTGTCTAAAGGACATTGTTCCAGAAGTCTTGTGGTTTGTTCAGATGCAACTTTGCAAACCTAAGCCGTGCTGCCATGTTCTTTTTAGAGAGGAGACTTTCTCCTGGCAACCCTTCCAAACAAACCATACTTGTTCAGTCTTTTTCTAATTGTACTGTCATGAACTTTAACATTTAACATGCTAACTGAGGCCTGTAGAGTCTGATATGTAACTCTGTTTTTTTTTGCGCAATTTCTCTGAGCATTGCATGGTCTGACCTTGGGATGAATTTGCTGGGATGTCCACTCCTGGGAAGATTGGATTGAATGTTTTCCACTTTTTAAAAAAAATTCTCACTGTAGAATGATGGACTTTAAATTGTTTGAAAATGGCCTTATAACCCTTCCCAGATTGATGGGCATCAACAATTGCTTCTCTAAGATCATTGCTGATGTCTTTCCTCCTTGGCATTGTGTTGACACACACCTGAATGCTCCAGACCAGCAAACTGCTAAAACTTTGGCTTTTATAGAGGTGGTCACACTTGCTGATGATCAATTAATCAAGGGCATTTGATTAGCAGCACCTGTCTGCTACTTAGCATCTTAATTCCTATGGAAGCAGTAAGGGTGTACTTAGTTTTTCATGCACAGCTTCTCCATTTTGGCTTTATTTTTGTTAAATAAATCATGACGGTGTAATATGTCATGTGTTGTTGTTCATCTGAGGTTGTTGTTACCTAATTTTAAGACCTGCTAAGGAACAGATGATTGTTATTATGTCCTGATATTATGTAAAACCATAGAATTCAAAGAGGGTGTACTTTCTTTTTCACACACTATATATATATATCACATGTTTCCCCCCCCCGGGAGATTTAGTCATGGTTATTGCTAGGTGTAGTGCTGATTACTTGTTTGGCACAGGAGAGCTGAGGTACCCGCGATGGTGTCGGGGGAAGACAGGTGGACTTTTAGGGATTCCTCTAGTTCTTCTTCTTGGGGACAGCGCCTCCAGACATAGGGGGTTTCAGCTTGGCTGAAGGCGGTCCCTGCTATGACAGTCCTTACTCACAATGCTCCCTCCACACAGACTGCCGTGGTACCTGAACTATAATTGAGGATGATCTCTATTAAAGCAGCCACTGCGATGTTGCTACAGCGAATGCTTTAGTTGGTAAGGTAGATCCTTGGCTTCTGGATGGTACTGGCCTGCTGGTAATACTGAGGCCTCTCTGGATTAGCCCATGAGGGACTGAGCATGTCTCTCTCCCAGCCGGGAGGAGAGCTCAGAGCTCCTACTCCATGAGGAGAGAGTTGACACCCCAATCACAGACTGAATGACTCACCGCTAAGGGGCTGAACGTCATACAATAATTTAGGAACTTCCTTCCTGTAGCTCAAAGAGGGGGGGCCCAGCACATGCACCATCACTCTAATCACTCAGTAAGTCAGTATGAAGACTGGTGGCTCCTCTGTAAACTGTCCTCTAACAGAAGAACGTAAGTGTTTTGTTGCATCATGCACAGCGAATATATATATATATATATATATATATATATATATATATATATATATATATATATATATATATATATATATATATATATATATATATATATATATATATATATATATATATATATATATATATATATATATATATATATATATAAAATGAAAGGCTCCTTACCAGGCAGACCATGGAATCCAGGGAATCCAAGGGACACACTGCAAAGAAGAGACAGCACACTTGGTAGCAATGAAAAAATGGCACAATCACACAGGCACAATCACCAACATATATATATATATATATATATATATATATATATATATATATATATATATATATATATATATATATATATATATATATTATATATATATATATATATAAACAAAAACAGAACATATGAAGTAGCGCCTATAAAATACCCTGAATATATAGCTGGTGAAAATAAAGAACTATTTTGCTATAGGCTGTTTGAATTTACCTAGCGGGACGGTACAACTGTAGCTAATAGCAAAAATGATATGAACTTCTAATCTCAGTACTCAATATAACATATTATTACAAATAAAAAATTTCAAATGAATTTTATAAAAAAAAAATATTATAAAAAACTTTAATTATTAAAAAGGTATAAAAAAGTATAAAAGCCACTGAAGTGACAAAGTCCTGTTCCAATATATGATACACCCAGGTAACTGCAGCCCGTTTTTAAGGGATCACCAGTCCCTGAACAAGATCTGTGAAAAAAGAAAACAAGCAGGTGCACACCTAGTGTACAAATTGAAAAAATAAATAAGTGCGCACTAAAATATATACTTAATACAAAGTGTTAATTGTGATGTCAATTTAAATAAAAAAAACACACCCCACCATGTGGAAAAGGTAAATAAATATATACCAATATAGATGAGCGTCTGCTGCTGTGTAAAGGGTAACCCAAGACCCTAGAATCTAGTAACAAAAAAACAAACAAAGCGCACAACACTCATCGTGAAAAATGTAATAAACTATGTTTATATATAAGGTGTTTCAAGGTTATGCGTACATCAAGGTAGATTAATCAAGCATAGAGCCACAGAGTGGCAGTTACCAGCGTCTGCAACCAGGAACCACCAGAGCTTCACTCTCCTTTCCACCTACAGGTAGGTGAACTGCCAGATAATTGATGACTCTGCCACAGGCTCAATGTCCTGTAAATAGCGTCAATGCGCTTAGTGGATCCTGGGGAGTGGTTGTCCTTTGCTCGCAAGTAGTACACAGGTTCCTCTGCAGACCTCACTGTGTTCCCCGATCAGTCAGGCAGCGTGACGGCGTGGTCCCGCGGGCCCATCTGTGACGTCAGAGCGCCCGCTCTGCTTTGAGTAACAGCGTCTGCCAGTAATGATTCAGACCTCACTTGGCAACCACAGAGGCAGGCAACAGCACGGCACATGCGCAGAAGAGGAAATCAACTTGGTGTTCAGCAAACCGTTTGACAACAATAAAATACACCTTGGAATATGAATAATAAAAATATATGTTGAATGGTATCTCTCCTACGTGGCGTTTCGTAGCTCAACAGCCCACTTCTTCTGGGAAGTAATTAGTAAGTTATAATTAGTAAAAAAAAAAAAAAAATTAAACATAAATACATAAACATTATGCCAAAAATATATATGTTACTTAAAACTACATTTTGGATAATATATATGTAAGTATACACATAATCAATTTCTACACAAATTTGTGAATCTTTTTTAAGCCATCTTATATTTTTGGTACATTCTAAATAATTAATTTTACACACATTACAGGGCACAGGAATTCCTACTGAAGTAAATGGGTGGTATCTGTGTAAGTACAGTAGATTAATTATATTTTAGTGTATACCACATTGTATTCTTTTGACAAAGACATTTTCCTGCCAAAATGAGAAGATTGAGCTTAAAAAGAAAATCATGTGCACTAAGACCAAGATATGAAAAATAAATATCAAAAGAGAAAAAAAGCAACAGATGTCTTGGCAGGAAATTGATGCCTCAATGTTAATTTTCACTCATTTAATGAAGATAATGATGTGAACTGCCCACAGGCCTGCAAACAAAGTATGTTATTGTTACAGCCAAAGTATTTCATGATTTTACCATTTAATACCACTTAGCCCCTACTGCTTTTAAAAGACGCAGTAGAAAAAAACATGTTATGAGAAGTGCATATTTAATTAAGCAAATCAAAATGAATATGGTTGATTATCTACACCTTAATGTGGAAACAAAACTGAATTAAGAATACTTTGCAAGGATGGTAAAATATCAAATGTTAAGAATCGGTAATTATTCCTACATGTAAACAGATATTATAAAACAATACTTTATTCTCATCTGTTCCTTAGCTCTGCAGGCATACCGCCCCATATGTCGCTCTTTGGTCCCTTCAACCAAAACACTGAGATACTGTATGTGTCATTCAATGTCATTCTTTGTCGTACATACAGATTTAGTCTGATGCAACATCTCCGGAGTTACAGGAAAAATAGCATCTTCGAATAACTCTGGGTGAAGGTGACATTCCTAAAAATAATGGTTTTGATTTAATGCATGTAATATGTTGTTTAAGGTGTAAAACAAAATAAGAATATAATTAAGGGTTTCCTTTGCCTCTCACAAACAAGTATGAAAGAATTGTACCCTTACCTGACACTTACCAGCACTATGCAATAACCAGGGTTTCAACAAACTTGTATAGCAGGCACTAAGCACATCTGCTCTGTGGGCCCAATGCCATAGAACATAATGTAACATCAGGAGAGATCAGCACCCAGCCATCCACTGCTGAGCTCCAGCAAAATCTTGTCTAACATTCCAGTAGAGGATGTAATCTCCCTCTGCTGTTCAGCACTGAGAAGTAGTACTGCCTCACTGAATATACCATTAGAACAGTGGTCCCCAACCTTTTTATGCCCAAGGGCACACATGAGAGTTCAGGAGAGAGTGGCGGGCACCAATTAAAAAACACACACAATACAGTTACCTTGGGGGGAAGGGCTCCAGTGCGATGTGGAAGTTGAGCTAGACTTCCAGAGCGGACCAGCACGAGAGAGAGGCACACAGCAGCTGTCGGTAGCACTGTAGCGAGCTATTCACTTGCGGCCGGGGAGCTACCAGTAGCTCGCGATTGACATGTTGGAGACCATTGAGCTATGCCGTATTATCAACTTGTTGGCCACTCAGTAGCGGGCACCCACCAAAGACTTGGTGGGTGCCATGGTGTCCGTGGGCACAATGTTGGGTATCCCTGCATTAGAAGATGCCACCTCATTTTGTACCAAGCTGTATTACTACCCAATCAGATAAACCATGACAGGATGTCACGTCACTGCTTTCCTTCATCAAGCCTAATTACATTTTAATTTTAGACTATAGCACAGGCTCATACACAGTCGTAGCAATATAAAAACCCAAAACTACTGCATTTTATAGACTTACATTAGGAGTTGGAGTGCTACTGGGGTGGTTACCTAAAGTATACAACAATATACAAAGAGGCCCCAATGCTATATCCAATATGACAAATTATTTAGTTTAATACTACACGTATTTGTTTTTTCTTCTCGGAAGTATAGGTAATTTAGTTAAATCCTTTGACCAAAACATTTCAAGCCTGCAACCACGTCAAGGTAGACCCCCTTTGCTTGTCCTACCCTACCAGCTGTATACTGCCTTTTGTATTTCTTCCACTGCATAGTGAAAAGAAAAGAAACTAAACTACAGACCAATCGCTCAACCTATTGTGAATATAGTGTATACAATAATATTAAATAAAATGAATTGTAGTGAATAACAGATAATTAATAAATGTGATAAATAATATATCCAACTGTGTGAGGATAACCACTAGACACAATAGCCCATCAACCACCAAATTAAGGGAGGGTATGGGAAATATAGAGGCTGCCTAGGATTATAAACAAGCTATTCCATATAGCTATAAACAAGTGTTAGTACAGAGAACAAAGTCCTTGGTGCACTATCAAGTGCGTGAACCTGATATGTTAGTCCTGGTTCTTGAAGAAACAGTTCATAGATTTTCACAGTCTGTCCTCTTGCTTTTCTTCCGATAATCAGATATCTGTAATCAGAGAGAACAGGAGACCATTGCGCAGTATCCTATGTATATCGAAACCTCATCCACACAGCTGCTAGGTACTTACATCTATATACAGTAGATGAAGGCAGGCCTTGAAAGGTATCTTTAAACCGGAGGTCTGTGTCTCTCGCAGGGTTGGCTTGGATTCTCCAAATGCAGTGCTCCCTCTCCACAGACAGCCAGGGATTAGTCTGCAAGGGTATAGATTGCCCCAAACAAAACTACAATAATAGAATTTTGGAACATGGAAGCACTTGCTAAACAGCAAACTCCTTCATTTCTTTATCAACGATTGATAACATCTTCTCTCAGCCTCTCCCAGACCTCCTGCTCCCCCACAACTGCAGCACAACTGCATAATTTATATTGTTGAGGCATGTATGATTACACATTATTACATTATATACCATATTAATTCACACAACATATTACTTTAATCAATAAAAACCATAACATACGGGGAGGCGCATGCGCGATGGTGAGGAGAGTAGCAGCCTAAGCTGAGAGCTCCTGCACCCGCCACATAAAACAGCAACGACGCAGCAGTTAAAATTCACATTTACCCGACAAAATACCACTCAACAATGGGGGAATAAACCAGGATGGCCCTGCAACACACAAAAAAAAAATCAACCGGCGATATGCGCAAATACATGAGCCGAGCCACAACGCGAGGGACCGAGGCAGAAATGGCACCGGGCTCTACAGCGGGATCCGAGTCCGAACGGGAGGAGGAGAGGGAGGACGCGGCAGGCCAGCTCCCGGTACGAAGATGCGACTTCGACCGGCTTTATAACAACATGAAGTCGCTCTTCCGTGCCGAAATTCAGGCGCTCAGAAAAGAAGTTCAGGGCCTGGGTGAACGCACAGGAACTCTGGAGGATAACATGGCGGCCTCCAACACCGCGGCGAAAAAGGCGGAGAAGAGAGCTAATCACTTACAAGCCCAAATATCAGAGCTGGCGGAGAGGCAAGAGGACTCTGAAAACAGAGACCGCAGAAGCAACCTCCGCATGAGGGGCGTCTCTGAGGAGGTGGCTGACATTAAAGACTATATCACCCGCTGGTTATCTGTTTTGTTGCCGGAGGTGCCTGCGACAGAGCTGGCAATGGACCGTTGCCACCGGGCCCTCCGGAGCAGGCCAGTGGCCTCTGACCTCCCAAGAGACATAATTGCTCGGATGCACTTTTATAGCACCCGAGAAGCCGCGCTCCAATCAGCCCGGGGCCCCGGGACATGCAGTTTTGAAGGAACCTCCATCCAATTATACCAAGACCTGTCACCTATTACCCTGGCCCGCCGAAAGAAACTCCAGCCTGTCACGAAAATATTGCGGGACAAGGCAGTAAGATACAGATGGACCTTCCCATTTGGACTGCTGGTCCTGCGCAATGGGAGGGCCATCTCTATGAAGGAGCCAGAGGAAGCCCCAGAGTTCCTCCGCAAACTGGGACTGGAGGAGGGTCCCGCACCAATCAATAGTGGTGAGCGGAGTCCACCTGCAGAGTGGCAAAAAAACCCCAGCCAAAAAAACCGCAAGACACGGGCGATGGAGGAAGAGGTGTAAAGCGGCGCCCTAACAGTTGAGTTGGCCACAGTTGGGCCCTAGTTTCTCCCAGACTCTCGCTAAAACCTACCCTAAAAAATGGCATAAAAGGCACAGCAGGCTTCCCAGCAATGCCCGGAGACTCCTAGAAAAACCCCTGCTAAATGAACAATGGTCGTAGGGCTGAAGCGGCCTAAACTTACCCGTGGTGCCAGTAGCAGTGAGAAAAATCAGATACCCGGAAATCCCCGTGACACGCAGGACCCAGAAGATGGCGACGCCAGACCGCATGGAGGGATCACCAACACTTACCGGATGCTGAGATCTTTTCGGCGGGAAGAGAGCGCAAGGAGACATCCGCTTACCCCGACATCCGGCGACCCAATGATGGCATCCGGAAGGACGTCACCGGAAGCAGGGAGTCGGTCATCTTGGATGGGGCACATCTCGTCGGGCACAGGAAATCCCGCGAGGCCTCAGCTTCCGGATGCCGGCTTCCACCGGGACCAGAGACATCTCTCCGGCAATAGATGATTAAGGCAGTATCGGCAATAGCCGGATCTTCCCCCCCCCCTCCTCCTGTTCTCTCCCTCCCCCCGGCCGAGGAAAAAGGAGCCCCCCACGGACAGATATAAGCGGGGGTGTCTCCACAGGACACCTCACAGAGTGCACCCTCAGGGCCGGGTCGGACACCCATCCACACCGGCAGCCCCCCTCACGTACCGCCCCCCAGGCGCATGCTCAATGCTAATGACAAGACCAGGAGCGGTTGGCCCGTGGCGGCGCTTAAGCAGGCGGGATAGACCCACAGGCCCCCCCCCCCCCTCACGCTCAAACTTACCGGCAACTCGCCCACACGCACCCCTCCCCCCCCCCTGTTTCCCCCCCCCCCTGTTTCCCCCCCCTGCGCATTAAGTCAATGCAAGAGACAGGAACACCCAGCTCCCTAATACACCTAGACATGCGGCGTGGACATTCAGAGCAGGGTTGTGGCCTAGAGAGACATAACTCAGGTAACAGACACACTCTTGCCCAACTCCCATCAAGCATATATATAGTTCACCCCCCCCCTGTCCTCCCCCCCACCGCCCTCCCTCCCCCCCACTCCCTCCCCCCCACTCCCTCCCCCCCCACTACCCCCTCCCCCACCCCCCCCCTCTACCCCCCCCACTACCCCCACCCCCCACCCCCCATCAACCCCCCCACCCCCCCACCACCCCACCCCCCCACCCCCCCACCCCACCCCCCCACCCCACCCCACCCCCCCACCCCCCCCCTAACCCACCCCCCCCACCCCCCCCCACCCCCCCCCACAAGACCCCACTGGGCCGGTATATCTGGGACAGGAACCCACCCCCATCGGTGGAGGCGGGGCGCCCAGGACCGGACCCCCAGAAGGGGCAGTTATGGTACCCAGGGAGGCTTACTCGCATTGGGTCACCAAATGTTTCTTATGTCATTATTTCTGTCTTATGTGTTATACCCCTATGTCTGCTCCCTATTGTTTCCCCCGTTCCCAGGCCAAAGACACACGAGGTCACACGCTCAGCTCCCGACGTCCTCAGACTACTAGACAACATGGGATCATCATCCAGACCGCCACCGCTAAGACTCGCACAAAAAGCAACAATGGGTAGGGACCTCACAATCATATCTCACAATGTTAAGGGGTTTAACAGCCCCCAGAAACGTCGACTGGCCATGACTGACTACAAACGACTGAACCCGGACATTATCATGTTACAAGAAACACACTTTTCCCGACGCCATTCCCCTAAATTTATCGACAGTAGATATCAGACCTGGGTGTCGGCCGCAGCCAATAAGAAAAAGAGAGGAGTCGCAATTCTATTGCACAACCGCCTATCAATGGATATAAACACCACAAAGAAAGATGCTAACGGTCGGTTCATAATAGTGGTCGGGACCATCCGTGGCCAGCCACTCACCATAGCAAACGTATATGCCCCCAGCGACCGCGCTGACTCTTTCTTTGATCGGTTTTTCGCGACCCTTCAGAGAATAGCACAGGGTGCTGTGTTCTTAGGGGGGGACTTTAATCACACTCTCGACCCTCACACTGACAGATGTACTGTAGGCGGACTAAAAAATCCACAGGGTAGAGCCGCCTGGATCAGGGGCCTCCGGGCCAACAACCTGGTTGATATCTGGCGCGAGCAACACCCAGGGGACAGAGAATATACATTTTATTCCCACCCACATGACAGATATAGCAGGATAGACTACCTCTTTGTGACCAACAGAATGGTTTCGCAGATCGCCCACACGGGAATCCATGATATTTCATGGTCAGATCATGCACCGGTAGAGCTGCGGTGCACAGATTATGTACTTGACAGGCCCGGAGCGACATGGAAACTCAATGAGTATCTAATTAAAATCCCTGAGGTGGCACAATCAATAGAGGGAAAGATCAGGGCATATTTTGACGAGAACACGGGTAGCGTGGCATCTCAGTCTATCCTATGGGAGGCCCATAAGGCGACACTCAGAGGAGAACTCATAGGGATTGCCAGTAGGCGGAAGAAAGAAAGGGAAAAAAAGATTCACACTTTACAATCAGACCTAAAAACCCTCTCCGCTCTACACAAACAAAATAAACAAGCCCAAACCCTTAAGGCATGGCTGGATACTAAAACGCAACTAAATTTACTGATGGCCTCCCGAGCTGAAAAGGAGCTGACCTGGTCTAAACGGAAATTCTATGAACGTGCCAACAAGCCAGATACCCCACTTGCCCGTAAACTCCAGAATAGGAGTAATAACTTCCACATACAGTCAATTCGCACTAATAAAGGTGGCCTCACTTCTGACCCTAAACAAATTGTTGAAGAGTTCAAAACATACTATGAGACCCTATATGATGGGGCGAAGGTCTCCCATTGTGAGACCACTCATAGGCAGCTGAAGACGTTTCTGAAAGAGGCAAATCTGCCCAAACTGAGCAGAATGGAAAGGGACGCGCTACAGGTGGATTTCTCAGGTGAGGAAATATCTGAGGTAATCAAATCACTGAAGTCATCGAAGGCCCCAGGCCCCGATGGTTTCTCTAACCTATATTACAAAAAATTTCGGAAATTATTAGTCCCTCACCTGACTAGGCTATATAACTCATTCTTAGATGGTGCCCCTATCCCGAGCCGAATGCTCCAAGCGTCCATATCAGTGATCCCCAAACCAGGGAAGGACCCAGCTGATTGTAAGAGCTATCGATCGATATCGCTGATCAATTCCGATACTAAAAATTTTTCCAAACTATTGGCAAACCGCTTAAACACGGTAATGCCCAAGCTGGTCCACCCAGATCAAGTAGGGTTCATCTGCGGGAGGCAAGCGGCAGATAATACTAGACGGATCATAGACTTAATCGATTTGGCCCAGAATCAGAACAGCCCGTCTATGGCACTTAGCTTAGATACCGAAAAAGCCTTTGATCGAATTGATTGGCCCTACCTTAAAGAGACGCTTGGGGAGTTCGGCCTGGGAGGGAGAATGCTGAGCGCCATTCTAGCTCTGTATCACGAACCGAGGGCGAGGGTCCGGCACCAGGGCTTCCCCTCGGAGGAAATCCCGATACAGAGTGGCACCAGACAGGGTTGCCCCCTGTCCCCACTACTATTCGCTCTATGCATAGAGCCCTTGGCGGCACATATTCGTAATAACCCAGATATAACAGGAATCCAAATTCATGACCAGTCACACAAGGTGGCCCGACATTATCTTAATGTTAACAAAGCCCCTTACCTCCCTGCCAAACGTCTTCAGCCTGCTAGATAAATTTAATAAGATCTCAGGGTTCAAAATTAACCAAACTAAGTCAGAAGCTCTAAATTTAAACCTGCCAAAGGCTACCGCAAAATTGATAGAACTAAATTTTAACTTCAAATGGCAAGCCTCCTCGATTAAATACCTAGGGGTTAATATCACCAAAGAATATAGCGCCCTATACAAAGCTAACTACCCCAGACTGATAAGGACCCTAGTGGAGGATCTCAGACTCTGGTCAGGCTATGCAGTCTCCTGGATCGGCAGGATCCAATGCCTTAAAATGAACCTCCTCCCCAGAATCCTGTACCTATTTCAGACACTTCCGGTGCAGGTGGTCAGGGCTGACATCCTCCGCTTGCAGTCCTCAATGGTGAAATTCGTCTGGGGTAATAAGAAGCCCCGCATCAAGGCTAGTATATTAATTCGCCCAACACTACGAGGAGGACTAGGGGTACCTTGCTTGATGGCCTACTTCCGAGCGGCACAATTGACTCAAATCGTACAGTGGCACTTACCGACGGTTCTCCGAAGGTGGGTAGAACTGGAACGTGAATGTAGCTCCCCGGTGGAGTTACAGGACTTAATCTGGCTTCCGCAGAGAGTACAAAAATCCTTAGGGATACCGCTTGCGACTATGAGGAGCTCGTTGGCAGTTTGGAGGGACACTAGACTCAGATGTGCGCTCACCACCCAGCACACATATATGACCCCGTTTGTAGGGAACCCTGATTTCGCTCCGGGCATGCCAGGTGGACACCTGGGGGCCTGGAAAACAAAGGGCCTCACGAGGCTTCTACATCTGAAAGGTAGCCCACTATTAAAATCATTCGACCAAATTAAATCTGAAACGGGGATACCAAATTCCGAATTCTTTAGATACCTTCAGATTAGAGCCTTCTACAATAAAATCCCTAAACGCCCGAAGCGTACCAATTTTGAGCAGCTGTGTTCTAGAGGAATGGACACCTCGGGACTTACTTCTACGATCTACAGAGCGGTAGTTTGCCCTGAGACCACAGACGACACCAAACTGAACTATAGACGGGCGTGGGAAACGGACTTAGGGGAGACCTTAGAAGACGAAGACTGGGACTCTATAGTGCTGGCAGCGGCTAAAAGCTCGATATGCACGACCCTGAAGGAGAACGCATATAAAGTCCTCATGAGGTGGTACCTCACCCCAACACGATTAGCAAAGTTTGTGAAAGGCTACCCCCCACTGTGTCCCAAACAGTGTGGGGAGCAAGCAGACTTGCTGCACATGCTGTGGGGTTGCACCAAAGTGGCACCTTTATTGGTGGAAATCCAAAATTGGCTAGAGAGAATTCTCGGACAGCCGGTCCCCCTGGACCCCTGGCTGTTCCTGCTGGGCAGGCGCAGGCGGGGGTTAAGCAGACCGGCGCAAAAATTAATTGCACACTTTGCAACAGCCATGAGGTGCGAACTCGCGGCACTGTGGAAGCAACCAGACTTACCCACAATGATGAAAATTCGGAACAGAATCTGGTACGTTTGCCGGATGGAACAATTGACGAGTCTGGTCAATGACACCGGCACAAATTTCCTAAAAACATGGGCCCCTTGGCTAAACCAATCTGACATCCCTGGGGTGAATGCCACCAACATTCTGCTGTGATAATAGAAGATGCGTTCTCCTTCGGGGCAGCGGCACGGACAATGACAGGTTAGAGCACTGATAGGGCAGACCCACGATGATTGCGAAGAGACAGGCAGTCGGCTCCCTCAGAACAAACACAGTACCGGTGGTTCAAGAACACAGTCTGGAGACACGTCTCACCTGGCCGTCTTACCTGGCCGTCTTACCTGGCCGTCTTACCTGGCCGCCCCCCCCCCTCTCCCCCTGAGTTTGTCTTGTACGTCTTGTAAGTCAGTTAATTTTATTTTTCTTGCAGTCGATACTGTAAAACAAAATGTTGGGCACGAGGGCACTCATATAAGATAATGGGTTGTCAGATATTTTGTGAACTGTACCTTGTCCTAACAATAAAAAACCTTTTTTGTTGAAAAAAAAAAAAAACCATAACATACATTATAGTTTGATGTGTTTCAGACATTTATATGATTCATAATATATATCTTTGTAGGACGTATGTAACTTTTTGTAATGAAAGGGTTAAGTCCTATACTCATACATTGCTTTTAGGCTATTCCAAGAAATAACTCAATGTTAATCACAGTCTGGATGTGAGTAAGGGCAGTTTTTGAAAGGTGCTAAATATTGTAATGTTATGATCATGTGCTAACATTAACAGAGGTCTGATGATCTCTGTTGTTAGGGAAACTGCTTATTACTATATGATTTTCATACGAGTACACCTAAAGTCCGTTAAAATGTACTGTTCCTTTATTTTTTAAGGAAATTGGCCGAACCTCATAGTGCTAAGCACGTTTGGGGATATTCGTTATGGATATCGATACATTAAAAATAGATAATATCACGTTAAAAATGTAACGAACTTCTGAGGATCAACTCTTCTGTTTGGAAATCAACAAGCACGAATCGGGGTTAGGTATCAGGTTGATTCTGTACTGAGAGCTGTTGGTAAGATAAGCCAGACATAGTTGTGGGTTAAAGTTTCTAAATGTTCTAGTGAGTAGAAATTTATGGCTTGATGGGTGGTTTCATTTTCCTTACACAGTACACTGTTGCATGGTCACTGAAAATGCCCGGTAGGATGCCAGAGGATTGGGCTATGTTCGGACAAGAGGATAGAAAACAATCTAGCAAGGAATGGTTTCCAGATTTTAGGTTTGTCCCCGTGGGTTTGAAAATTAGTGGTATTCAATTTAGTGACTTGAATTGTGTTCAGATTTTGTTGTTTTTAAGGACAGGCCAATTGAGGTTGCAATCACCAAGAACAGCTCACTCTTCCCATTCAGAGAGGAAATTGTGCCAACAAAGTAGTGATATCATTCAGGGATTGTAGTGGGCCTATAAGGGGGTAATAGAAACCAGCAATAAGAATAGACATAGAGAAGGGAAAGCATATTTTACGAAGTAGTATTTCAAAAGAGGATGGGCTTGTGGGTAAATTTAACAGCGTAAATTGTAAGGAGTCTTCAATATAAAATAACACCCCTCCTCCACTCTTTCACATATCTTTCCAAAAAACGGAGTATCCCTGAAGGAAGAAGTGCCACAATTCTGGCAAGTTGTACCCACCTGATCGCGATATCAGGAGGACGGCATCTGTAAAGAGGAACTGCTATCTATAATGCTCTAAATAGATATAGGATTTTCAGGAGTATGGACATTTTGAGGGCATAGATCCTACCCAGCCATGAAATTGAGCATCACAACCAAGTCTCCAGGTGTATTTTAGGGCCTGGTAGATGTACGGGTAATTTGCTTGATCTAGTGCTATGAAGGAGTTTGTAATCCTAACCCCTGAATATGTGATGTTACTTTTCTGCCACTTGAAGTTAAAATTTGATGCTGTTAATGAGGGTTTCAGAAATTAAATTTATATTCAGAGCTTTACTCTGATTTACTGGTATTTACTTTGAAGCCAGAGAGAGCTTCAAAGTGTCGCAGGGTTGTATATAGGTTTAGTAGCGAGATTAATGGTCTCGTACGGGTTAACATTGTCATGCGCAAATAAACTGAGTTTGTACTCAGCTTTCCCAATCCTAACTCCTGTAATATCCAGGGTGATGCGAATCATAGCTGCAAGTGGTTCTATATCGTGGGAGCGAAGAGCAACGAGGATAGCTTGCAGCCTTTACTTCTTTTTTTAATTTTTTTAATTTCTCTGAGATTTGTTCCGAACTCTTAATAAAGGCCCCTTAAGCTAGATGATTTAGCTGCCTCTATAATATTTAGTAAATCCTCTTTTACTTTGAAATAGAGGAAGTGAAGAATTATATCCCGCAGCTTTTCTTTATTTTTGGGGTGCCCCCTGAGAGCTTTATGAGCTCTGGCTAAATGAAACGTGTCTGGATCAGTGTTAGGAATGAGCTGCTTGAAAAGCCTGTGTAGATAAGACACTAGTTAGTCTACCTGTTCAGTTATACCTCTGACCCTGGCATTACTTCTCCGTGATCTGTTTTCTTGATCTTAATTTGTTTCTTGAAATTAGCTCTCTCTGGACTCTTTCACTGTTTGTGCCAGTGATTCCTACCCATCCACATGTTTGTCAGTTTTAATTTCCAGATTATTAGTGAGTTCCCCCAGTGAGGTGATATTGCGATCAATATATTTTAATGCGGTTTGTAATTCCTCTCTAAAAACTGCCTTATATTTTCAAAAAGGCCTTTTACATCATCCATCCGGAGTGTGGGATATTGCTCTGCGCTTGGGCTCCTCACTGCATGGGCCTCCTCACTGTGCAGGTCGCCATCTTCCCTCTGCTCTAGGAGCCCATCCTGCCTTTAAAAAAAATTCTGTTACCTCAGGCATCATTTGTTTTTTGTTTTTTCAAGTTTCAGGGATATTTTCTGAGGCTCCAGACCTTCCTTCTGGATTATGTGCTGTTGGGAGGACATTTTTCGGTTTTAGGCCCCTCTGTTTTCGGCTATTCAACCGGTCATGTGTGGAGCTCCGTTACCTAGCAGCCTCTGCCGATCGCATTGCGCATGCATCCCGAGTTTAATTTTATTTAAGATAGAAAAAGAGTAAAATGTGGTTCGAATGTTTTAAATGTTAAAGTACTCCCTGGGTACTCTTGCAAGCCCCTAGAGCACTGAATATCTTGAATATTTAAAAGTGCCAAGTGTCACAATGGTTGGTACCCTCAATTTATCTATTTCTAACCATGAACAGAATATGGAAAAAAAGTTATAAACATTTAGATTAAAGACAATTTGTATACTTAAGTACATTCTGTTCATTTCGCAAAAGCACCAGCAAAACAGAAGACCATAAAATGCAGAACATAATATTCAAAATATCCAAATGTTGTCTTTGCAGTCATATCATTAGAGATTAGATAAGAAATGAGTGCTTTTGCAATATTATAAAACAACCACTTACACTTAGGTTTTGGCAAAAATATCACAAACTTATTTATGTGTATACTCCTAAAGATTACGTCATAATAAATCCGTTTTACAAATACTCACATGCTACTATCCATGTTCATGGTAAATCTCAGCCCCTCGTAAGAGCAAAGTGAACTAATGGCAGTGGCATGTTTAATAGGTTAAATGTAGCTGACTGAGACATTTTTAAAGCTGTGTTGTACAACAGGCAGTGGCGAGTTTCCCATTGGCCCAGGCCAAAAATATCCACCCCAAAATACGCTCTCGGGCCTATCAGGCTTGATGGGAAGTCACTTAGTTGTTGCGGCTGCTTCCTTACCTGCTGCCCTGAACCGCAGTGTCAAACAACGCTGCAGACATCACCAATGTGACGTCACGGCATCTCTGTAACAATGCTCATCTCAAGCAGGAAGCGGACCCACAGGGCTGAGGTAGGAAGGTGAAAGAACGACATGAGACAAGGGACAGAGTCCTGATAGTCCTGCGTAGTAGGCCGAAGGTCAGCGCTGGCAGAAGAGTTGCAAAGTAAGTGTGGATGCAGAGTTCGAGGCAGGCTGAGGTCAAGGATAAAAAGAAAAGAAAAAAGGCTGGGGCGCTCCCTATTTATTCAAGCTTGTAATACTGCCTGTGAGGTAATGTATAACCAAAGAAAGGGTAGTGTATACTTGCCCTTGTTGTTTTCTGCAGCTGGACCAGTAGAGAAGATAAAGCCCAGAATCTTCTTGTAGCAGCAGTGGAAATGGAGGGTTGGTCAGCGCACGGGATTTTGCTCAGAGATTTAGATAAAACAATGGGAAACACGGAATTAGTGTTTTGAGTAGGCAAACAGAACAATGAAGAGTTAAAAAATCTTAAAAATTTAAAAATTTAATTGTGTGGTTATTTAACAGTTTGTGTGCAATGCAACAATGCTGTTGGAGATAAATGGATGAAAATGCTAAGATCAATTGTGTATATACAAGACTGGAACTATAAAGCATATAATTCGACTTGGGGATAAGTAAAATAAATATGTGTGATAGATATGGGTGACTAGCGGGCTTCTATATGCTTGTATAGCCTGCTGTTGATCAGGGGTTAATGGGGTAATGCAATTTGCTCGCAAAGTCTAATGTGCAGTCCTTCCCTCAGGGAGTACTGCCAGAAATCGGTAGATCTGTTAGCTTTCTCACCCTCCCAATGGAGGCAGTATGTGAGTTGCTTCTCTCCCAGGTGCCCAAATTGGAAAAAATGGTCCGAACTCGGTGAGTAAGCAGATGATAGTTATTATGCAAAGACAGAAAAATAACACTCACGATACAGTTTTAAATAGCCCAGCGTCAGCTCGATCCATCCGGTGGTATCCTTCTCTCCAGTGTGACTCCCGCGATCGCGTCCGACGGCGGGACCGGAAGAAGAGGTCTTACCGGATGTCAGCAGGCTGGCTGGGTCCTTCACTCAATGGGCTCCGGCAGGGAACTACGCGTCTCGCAGAAATGCTTCGTCAGGTTCCTGCCGGATGCCCTATGTCTTCCCTCTTTATAGGCAGATAGCTAATTGGTTGTTTGATTCCAGTTTTGTATATACACAATTGATCTTGGCATTTTCATCCATTTATCTCCAACAGCATTGTCGCATTGCACACAAACTGTTAAATAACCACACAATTTAATTTTTTAATTTTTTAATTTTTAAGATTTTTTAACACTTCATTGTTCTGTTTGCCTACTCAAAACACAAATTCCGTGTTTCCCATTGTTTTATCTCAATCTCTGAGCAAAATCCTGTGTGCTGACCAACACTCCATTTCCACTGAGGTCAAGGATAGTCAAGTTCATGCAGTGGTCGGGGCGGGCTAAAGAGAAGGATACTCTAAGTATGTGAGCCGGATCTGGTAACGTGAAACACAATAGGCATAAAAGCGTTGCATGAACTCAATAAAAAACTGGAACTTTGCTCGGCAACTTCCTGCTCACGGGGTTGTCCTTGTTAAAGGAAGCTGCCACAGACAAAGATGGACGAACCAGCCACAGAGGGCGAGCAGGAGCAAAATCCCGAGACGGTACATGAAAACCCGTAAATGATTTTGCCAAACCTCATAATCTCGTTGTCATGGCAACACATCGTTGCAGCATCAAATAACGTCATGATGTTGCGTTACAATGGCAACGTGACGCCATGCGAACTCACATTAGTGTCGTCTGTGGCATCATTTCACGCTGTGGTTCAGAAGGAGCGGGTAGGCCGGTAAGGAGGCGGCCGCAACAGCTGTGCCTAGAGGTGGCAAATTCGCCACTGACTACAAGCTTATAGGGGTACATGTTAAAGGAACAATCCATGCAATATCCTACATGTGTGTTTTTTTTAAATATAAATCAGTTCTGTAGTATTAAACAATACTTACTGCAGGTTTTTTTTTTAAATTCAACTCAATGCCATTTTAACGAGTTTTAATATACTGTGCATCTCCCCAGTAGTGCAATATCTTTGCAACACTTTCCTGTTTGTTAGGTGCAAAAAGCTGCTCTGATCCATGCTGGAGAGGCGGTGAGACTGCCACCGCTCTGCACTGTTCTATTCATTGTTATTTGCCCTCAAAGAATGAACACTTTGTAAGTGCACATTCTGGAGAAGTGTTTCTACTGTTTATAAACACTTGAGTTCCGATATTTTGTGCGATGGTGTTTCCTTCTTTCTCCTCTTAAAGATCATCCACACATCGCTTATTACTGGATGCTACCATCATCTTCATAATTGATTGTGTCATGCTTATTATACTCACACAAATGTGAGTATAAGGATTTGAAGGTTCTTTCAATTTGTCTCACAATAATAAACCACAGCATTACTGTTCTATGGTCTCTTTTTCTTTGCTTTTCATATACCTTGCACCCTGCTCCCTCATCCTGTTGCATTGCTATGTGTGATACTTTGTTGCCTATTTTCCCATCAGTTTGAGCTTCAAACTGTAATAATAGAGCATTTTACCTTCGTAATTTACAAACACATTGTAACTGCTGAGTTACACTGACTGAAGGATTGATTGAAACAGGCTGCCATTTAGTGAACCCCGGGAAGCAGTATCTTTGCTTGCCGATCGATTAATGGAGAACGAATCGATCAGCAGCTTAGGTAATTCGTTTTCAATAAAGGTAATCAAAGGCTGCATATATTACAACAAAAAAATATGTTTTTTATTTTTTAAAGTGCCACTTGGATTGTTTCTTTAAAATGGATAATAAGTAAAGAGTCACTCACCGTGAGTGCGCATTTGCATGTCATTACCCATAATCCCGGGCTGCAGTGGAAGCACTGTTTGCGAAGCGATAATGGGGAAAAACAGGTTTGCAGACCTGTCTGAAACATGCAAATGTACCCACAAGTGGTATTTTTATCTGCTGTATGGTGGAGGGTTTTGTCACTTTTGTTTATCCACCATAACTTTTTTAATGTCTGATTATACCCACATACCAGGGATGGGGGAAACTGCCAAAATCCATTTGACACGGATCATTTTGACAAACTTCATCCCGCACTCTGAAATCCGCGTGCCGATCGAATACTTGGAAATCCGTATGGATTCATTAAAATCCACCATTGAATACTATCCAGGAGACTTATTAAATTAGAGATTAGCAGTGAAGTATGGGAACCTGTCCTGTATCCAGTGCTCCAGAAACACGGAGAGAAAATAGAATAACTTCCAATATATATAATTAGAGAGTCTTTTCTGAGACCATGGGAATTATAACTGCTGTGTCAAAATTATACAGGGAGGATAGACCGACATCCAGTGAGTCCACCGTTAGGTGCGTCCCCCGATGCCGATCAAAGCCGACCCACTAAACCCCCTCCTGTCACACACTGGCTGGTAACCAATGCAAAGGAAGGTAAATGTTCTCACAGCTTTGAAACATCCGTCGTAATCCGAAGTAGCACTGAAATCCTGTCCCATTGTAGGCGTGCTCCAGCCTATAGTGGATCATGTACATTTTTACCTTCTCTTCATAATTGTATTAGCAGTCGCCAGTTGTGTGTATATATATATCCTCCCTCAAATCAACCTCTCCTCTCTCTCTCTCTCTCTCTCTCTCTCTCTCTCTCTCTCTCTCTCTCTCTCTCTCTCTCTCTCTCTCTCTCTCTCTCTCTCTCTCTCTCTCTCTCTCTCTCTCTCTCTATCTCTTAATCTCTCTTAATCTCTCTCTCTCTTAATCTCTCTTAATCTCTCTCTTAATCTCTCTCTCTCTTAATCTCTCTCTCTCTCTCTCTCTCTCTCTCTCTCTCTCTCAATCTTTGTAAGAACAACCTACTGTATGCTAACCATTAAATAATTAATTCATTACCCAATATCTATGTTAATAAAAATGCAATAGTAAAATTACAGTTTCTCTTGATCTGTCGGGTAAACTGACCTCTCAAATCGCTAGTTAACCTCTTACTACCAAATCAACTAATAAAATAGCATTCTCAAGAATCACATATATTATACAATACATTAAAAGTATCATTATTTGCCTGCAATGCTTTATTATAAATTAATCGCGCCTATAGACCATGCGGGTGCAACAGCAGGAAGGGGCGTGCATTGCGCGAGCAATCCGTTCAAACTGATTTCTCGGCGCGACGGGCAGGTCACGTGAGCGGTTCGCCCAATGAGGGCGAACCAGCTCTGTGACGTCACTGACACGCCACTAGACATGCCTCCCGACGGCGCGCCTAGCATGTCAGAAAAATACACTCGCATCCCGCGGGTGACGTCACAGACGCGCACGCAAGCTGTATGGACTCAGCCCAAAATGGCAAAAAACATGATGCTGGCATTGTATTTCTTTACAATCAACTCATTCTTAAAAACATGGAAAAAATACAATAACAGCATCTTGTGATGAATTATTACAAAACCATCAATCTAACAATGTATTTGTCTTCCATGTGTTATTTACCCACCTTCCAAGTAGAGACTAAAAGCAAAAGATACTCTACTAAAATACATCCCACAATCAAACATAGCAAATGAAACCTGGAATCTATCTGTGACTGTGCTCATTTTGCTCAGCGAGTTGTACCAATGCTGTTAGTTTGAGATGCTGCAGAAAGAGACCTGTGCACAAAGAACCACACGAGGGGGTTGTTGTCTCATCTAATAGTCACTTGAGCGATCCCCCGTCTGAGATCTGGCATCTACCGTCCTAAGCATTCACTTAAAATGCTTTGATTTTGTATGCAGCTTATTCGAGGCTGATATTGGAATTTGGTACATTGCAAACCTTTGCACCACTTTGTATTAATATACGGTAACAAGTTAAAAATAACATTCTTTGTTTTATTTTCTTGTATTTATTTTTCTTGAATTTAATGCCAGATTGCTTTCAAATAATAGATCATAGCAAAGTTCTCAAAGTTTACAGTATTTCATATTTGCTATGCTGTGTATCTATTATACATTATTTTAATTATTGACCCAAAGGCAGTCCACTAAAACTGAGATGAAACTATACAAAAATAATTTCAATGCAACCCCTCTATTGCCTGTTTTGATTTTAAAGTATTTCTAAAGTATTTTCTTCCACTGACACACACACACACACACACACACACACACACACACACACACACACACACACACACACACACACACACACACACACACACACACACACACACACACACACACACACACAGTGACAGAAACCAGGGGATGGTAATAAATTCCGTATATAGGGCTCCCAGGATACTAAACAGTTTCTATCCTGTTTGGCCTGGGAGTGCAGCCTTATAATACATACACTCCATCCCACAGTTTGGCAAGCGCTGGAACTGAGGGATGAGAGATCCAGACCAGAGTTTGTCTGCTGCCTGATTTCTGTCACCTGTCATGCTAATTAGGAATCAGGTATGTAAGACTGTTTTCCTGTTTGCTCTGGTCTCTCCACAAGAGCCAGGAGGCTGGAAGGCTGCTGAACTACAGAGGGGAGAAGCCTCTTCCCCAAACAGGTTCAATCTTTCTGTTCATTTGTATAAGACTGCAAAAGTACCTTGTTTTGTTGTTGGGAGTGGAAAAGCCACTTCCAACCTTGAGTCAGGGATATCTAAGTTAAGTTATCGCTCAGGTGAGCAGCTTTTGTTTTGATCTGTTTTCTGTTGTATGCACTGTGGCAGTCTCAGTGCCTGGGACTGAATAAACCAGGCATAGCCTGTTTAAAGGAACAGTACGTGACGCCTCATCATTTAACCTACCCTAAAAGACCGTGTTCTAAACAGTCCCGGACAAACGACGGAGCCCCAGAGTAAGCCGTTTGTCACAACACACACACACACACACACACACACACACACACACACACACACACACACACACACACACACACACACACACACACTCTGACTCACAGACACAGACACTGACTCGGACACTCTGACTTACAGACACTCGGACTCTCAGATACTGACAATGACTCACAGACACTCTCACTGACAGTCTCACTGACTCACCTCTCTCACTACAAGTGAGTTGCCAGCATGTGTGTGTGCACTCTTGCCCGGTCCTTCCTCTCCCCCATGTCAGCCGGAAGTTGACGCAAATTACGGCGCCGGCAGGGAGGGGAAGGATAGCAGTGACCAGGCGGCTGCTGCCGCTGCTGAGCTCGGGAGCCGCCGGGTCACTGCTATGCGGGGGTGCCGCCGCGCCGCCGCGCCGCCGGACAGCACGGTAGAGTTGTCCCAGCTGTTCCTCCCTGGTTGTCGCGTAACCCCAGTTGAAAATCACTATTCTACAGTATTCTTAACAACTGAAATGGAGAGAGGATGTGACAAATAATATCGCTTTTCTTTACATATAAACTAGACTTGTTGCGTGTGTAAATTTAAAAAAAAGTGGAGCACTTGATTTGTAAATACATTTTAAAAAGTAGTGGTTGCTCTTTACCGTCAGGTACCTTGAACATATTTAATACATTCTACACTGCGAAAACAGTTATGTTACTAAATAATAATATTTTAAATTCAGAGAGGAAACTAGCGCATTGTAATCTTATAAATTGAAAATCTGGTAACATCAATTTATAAATGATGGATATGTAAAATATGGATATAGCCATAACAGTGGACAAGATTAATTGCTGAAGATATTCAAATACTGTAGTCTGTGACTTCTGTAGATCAGTTCCTCTGCTCATCATACCACAATCCTTTCTATGATACAGTAGTAGCTCATACTGTACGTGCCATGCTAACTGCAAAGTGATTACAGCTTTGTCAGCTGTTGTGGGCTATTCTAAAGCAAAACTGTGCTGAAAACTCCGTACAGATAAAGTCCATTCAAGTGCTTCCTCACTGGTGGCTAAGCTGCTAACACAGAAAAGCTTGTATAGATCTTAAAGTTATTGATTTATTCAGTGTCTCTGCTTGTGTGGTCTTAGTTAAACTCAGTACAATATTATAATTACAGGTGGTGCATGGGGAAATAAGTATGTTTATTTACTTCCCTCTGCTTAAACTGACTTTGTATAAATACTATACAGTATTTCCATACATGTGGCACTTTTGTATAGTTTTAAAATGTTTTACATTTCCACCACTGTAAGAGTGGCTACATCTATATACACACTTATTAACTAGATGTCCTAATTTATCCTAAACAGTAATACTATAGAAAATGAGAATACATTATTTGATACATTGTATAAAGTGACTGAATGAATGAATGTAATAATAATGTAAGGATGCAAATAATAATAGCATGTTCTTGTATAATGCTGCTAGTTTTACGTAGCTCTTCACAGAGACATTTTTGCAGGCACAAGTCCCTGCCCCGTGGAGCTTACAATCTGTGTTTTTGGTGCCTGAGGCACATGGAGATAAAGTGACTTGCCCAAGGGCACGAGGAGTTGACACCAGGAATTGAACCAGGCTCCCCTCAGTGCTTCAAACTCAGTGCCAGTCAGTGTCTTTTACTCACTGAACCACTCCCTAACCCTTTGCGCCAGATTGTCACGTCCCCTCCGGCATTCGCGATCACATGACCGCTTTTCATAAGCAGTCATGTGATCGCTCCATCACTGATGACCAAAGAGGAAGAATCCTCCTGTGCCGTTCTTATTCCTCAGATTCCCTACAAAAACGAGCAGTAAGATCATGATGTAGCTACTACTCCATGGCGCCCCTGGAGTGCGGACCACCCTATGATGTAGTAGCTACGTCCATGGGCACCCAAAGAGTTAAATAGAGAATGTTACAGACTTCATTATTAACACTTGGATAACAGTTGAAGAAATTGTAGGTGTTAATTATCCAGTCTATTAAATATTATATAGTTGGCTACAATTGGGTCGAAGTAAGATTAAGATAATGGGCCCATCTCCAAGTGGCCCATTATAAGTGGCAGGACTACTGAACAACTGAAGTTTAAAAGGAAGAATCTCTTACCCTAGCGGATCATATCCTTCTTCTCTCCTCAGGTAAAAACCATCTCTAAATCCTCTCATTGAAGCCTTTGCTGTGTGTATTATAGTATATGCAAGTGATACAATGCTAGGTAAAAACCATCTCTAAATCCTCTCATTTAACCTTTGCTGTGTGTATTATAGTATATGCAAGTGATACAATGCTTGGCCCATAAAAACCCAGTCAGAACAGCTGGTCTGCCTGCAGCCCATCTCCAAGTGGCCCATTATAAGTGGCAGGACTACTGAACAACTGAAGTTTAAAAGGAAGTTCAAAAGAAGTGAAGAAGTGAACACCCCCATCTGGCCATGATTCCTGCATTTGAACTACGCTGGAAAGGAGGATATCATCTATACCAGACTGCATCATTACTGCTGTGATGCTACCTTTACCATTTATATTTGCTGTGACTTCACTTCTTCTCAAATTATGCACTTCTTTTTACCAGCCTCAGTATGTCTCTAACTCTATTCATATATCTCCATCTCTCCTTCCTTCATCACTCCTCTGTTCACATGAACTCCTTTCTTACCTGTGTCCTCTGACACCACACAGCTATATCCCCTGCACTAAAAAACACCCCTACAAATCATCCTCTCACATCCTCTTTCTATCCATGCTTCTCCTCCTTGCTTCTGGGGATATCTCTCCCAATCCCAGTCCCTGCCTTATTCCTACATGCGCTCATCCTCGCCTGCCAATTGCAACCTCTACCCCTTCTCGTGTCAACCCCTCCAACCTCATACCCATCCCCTGCCACCCTCTCTCCCTTTCTCCTATGCCCTTTGGAATGCTCGCTCCCTTTCTAACAAGTGCCTCTCTGTACATTACTTTTTTTCTCTCTCACTCTCTGCTCCTATTTGCTATAACTGAGACCTGGCTCACTCAGACTCTGCTCTGGAAGCTGCCCTCTCTTGTGGTGGCCTTTCTTTCTCCCACACTACGTGCCCTGATGGCAGGGGTGGAGGCGTGGGGCTCCTGCTCTCCTCTCTCTGCCGTTACCGAACTCTTCCTATTCCTCCATCTCTTGCTTTTCCCTCCTTTGAGGCTCACACTGTCCAGATCTTATCTCCTCTCCCTGTCCATGTGGCGGTCATCTATCGCCCACCTACCTCTACTCATCCCCCATTCTGCCTTTCCTCTCACTTTGAATCCTGGCTCTCTTTCTTTCTCTCCTCAGACTCCCCTGTTCTTCTCCTTGGGGACTTCAATTGCCACATGGATGACCCCCCTCTCCCTTGGGCTTCCCACTTTCTCTCTCTAACCTCTTCTTTTGGCCTTTAACAGTGGACTGCAGCCAGCACCCACAAGGATGGCCACTACTTAGACCTGGTTTTCACTAAAAAACTTCTCACCGATTTCTCCATTTCCCCTTTTCCTCTCTCTGACCATCACCTCATCTCATTCTCTCTATCTCGCTTCTCCCCTTCTCCACCTCCATCTACCCCATGGTTCTGCAGAAACCTGCGCTCTATTCACTTACCTGACTTTGAGTCTACTTTATGCTCTTCCCTCTCCTCTCCCAGCTCTGCTACAGACCCTGACAACCTGGTCAGGAACTACAACTCTGCCTTCTCCTCCTCTCTTGGTCTACATGCCCCACTTTCTCTCTGCCGGCCTCTCCCTTCTAACCCTGGCCCTGGCTAAATTCCCACACCGCATGCTGCGTTCCTCCACTCGTTCCTCTGAATGCCTCTGGAGGAAATCTCATACTCTCGCAGACTTCCTTCACTACAAATTTATGCTATCCTGTTTCAACTCTGCCCTCTCGCAAGCTAAACAAGCCTACTTTTCTTCACTAATCAACATGCACAAGTCTAACCCACGCCGACTGTTCTCTGTCTTTGATACCCTACTCAAACCACCCTCAGCTGCCTCTCCTTCCTCCATCTCCACTCAGGACTTTGCTGACTATTTTAAGGAAAAGGTGGAATCCATACGCCAGAACATTCTTCCGCCCATCCTACACCTCCTCCTAACTCTCCTCCTGCCTTCCTTGACTCTTTTTTCACGGTCTCAGAGGAGGATGTGTCGCTGTTGATCGCCTCTTCTCCCTCTACCACTTGCTCTCTTGACCCCATTTCGTCCCATCTCCTAAAACCTCTTGGTCCTACTATAATCCCTACGCTCACACACATTTTTAACTCCTCCCTCTGCTCTGGAACCTTTCCATCCTCCTTCAAACATGCAACAATTATACCATTACTCAAAAACAGCAAGCTTGACCCTACCTGTCTTTCTAACTATCGACCTGTCTCCCTCCTGCCTTTTGCCTCTAAACTCCTTGAACGTCTTGTATTCTCTCGCTTGCTCCATTTTCTCAACACCTATTCTCTCCTAGACCCTCTACAATCTGGCTTCCGCACTGCTCACTCCCCGGAAACAGCCCTCACTATAATAACTGACGACCTCCATGCTGCCAAAGACAGAGGTCATTACACTCTGCTCATATTACTCGACCTCTCTGCAGCATTTGACACCGTGGACCACCCTCTTCTCCTTCACATTCTCCATACTCTTGGTATTTGGAACAAAGCTCTATCCTGGATCTCATCCTACCTTTCCCATCGTACTTTCAGTGTCTCTTCTGCTAACACCTCCTCTATTGATCTCTCTGTGGTGTACCCAAGGGCTCTGTCCTGGGACCTCTTCTCTTTTCTCTATACACACTCTCTCTAGGTGACCTAATAACATCTTTTGGGTTTAAATATCACCTCTATGCTGACGACACACAAATGTACTTTTCAACACCCGACATTACTCCTGCTGTACAAACCAAAGTTTCTGAATGTCTCCCTGCTATATCATCCTGGATGGCCCTCCGCCGCCTTAAACTCAACATGGCTAAAACAGAGCTCCTCATACTTCCTCCCAAACCTGGCCCTACTACCTCCTTCCACATTACTGTTGGAACAACGATCATTCACCCAGTAGCCCAAGCACGCTGCCTAGTGGTCACACTCGACTCCTCTCTCACATTCGCCCCTCACATTCAAAACATATCTAAAACCTGTCGCTTTTTCCTCTGCAATACAACAAAGATACACCCTTTTCTCTGTTGCTCAACTGCTAAAACTCTGACTCAGGCCCTCATTCTCTCCCGTCTTGATTACTGTAACCTCCTGCTGTCCGGCCTTCCTGCCTCTCACATGTCTCCCCTACAATCTATACTAAACGCTGCTGCCAGAATCACTCTACTCTTTCCTAGATCTGTCTCAGCATCTCCCCTCATGAAATCCCTCTTTTAGAAAGTTGTTGCCAGTGTCGTTAACTAAACTTGTTAACTTTTCCATCTTGCAAATAAACCACATGCGATTCCGAATCTTTGGGATGCTTGGAAGATCAGGGCGTTTCCATAATGCTGCGATCTCGCTCCGCGTTGCTATAGCAAAATGTGCTATTAATTTATTATTTGCTTTGGTAAGGCCTGTTAATGGTCTATTTAAAAGAAACAGCCATGGGTCTGGTGGTATTGTGAGGTCAAATATCCTCTGAATTCAATTTCTGATTTCGTCCCAGATTGGGGAGATCCGCGGGCAAGACCACAGCATATGTAACAGGTCTGCCGTTCCTCCACACTGCCACGGGCACAGCGGGGAGGATCCTGGCATGAACCTAGATAATTTCAGTGGGGTGAGGTACCATCTCATGAGGACTTTATATGCGTTCTCCTTGAGAGTGGTGCAAATTGAGCTTTTCGCTGTTGCTAAGAATATAGCCTTCCACTCCTCATGCTCAAGGGTCTCTCCCAGGTCTGTTTCCCATTGGGTCCTAAAAGAGGGTACTTGTTGTCCCTGGGCTGCAGAACCGATTACCTCTCCGTATAGCTGCGATGTAAGTCCCTTTGTGTCTGTGTCAGCCAGACAGAGCTTTTCGAAAGATGTCAATGGGGCGTCTGGGGCAAATTTATTGTAAAATGCACGAATCTGGAGGTACCTGAAGAATTCTGAATGGGGAATATTTTTTTCGAGCCTGAGGTGGTCGAATGTTTTGATCCTTCTAATGTAACCCTCCAGATCTCTGATTCGCTTGTAACCCTTCTGTTTCCAAATTGAAATATTACTGCCCAGTAGGCCCGGGGCGAACTCGGGATTATTCCATAGAGGGGCCATCATAGTCTGTTTTGTTGTGAGGGAGTGTTTTACCTTAGATGCCTCCCAGATTGACAATGAGTTGGTCATTGAGGTGAGCGGGATGGTAGCGAGCTTTCGCGCTGTTTTAGGATACCAAATCAAGCTGCTAAGTTCTAATGGGGAACAGGCAGCGCCCTCAAGCTCCACCCATCTTTTCAAATGTGGGTTGGAATGCCACTGGACAATTTGGCTTAATTGAGCCGCTTTATAGTATGATAACAGGCAGGGTACTGCGAGGCTACCAGCTAGTACAGGTCTTTTCATATTCAGTTTGTTAACTCTCGGTTTTTTCCCTCCCCAGATAAAATTAGAGATCTCAGATTGAAGTGAGAGTAGATCCTTCTCTCTGAGGGGCACCGGAAGGGTTTGAAAAAGGTATAGGATACGGGGGAGTAAGTTCATTTTGACACTATGTATCCTACCTATCTAGGATATTCTCTGGGGAGCCCATCTATGTAAATCGGATTTTAGAGTTCAAATCAGGTTGGGATAATTTGCTTTATAGATGTCTTTGATAGACTTGGTGATGTGGACTCCCAAGTATTTGATATATTTCAGTTGCCAATTAAATTTGAAATTTAGTTGTAGTAGCTTTTCGGTATGTCTAGGGAGATTGATATTTAGGGCCTCAGATTTGGATTGGTTTATTTTAAACCCTGAGATCTTAGAGAATTTGTCTAAAAGAGCAAACAAGTTTGGAAGGGAAGTGAGGGGTTTTGTGATGATCAAGAGGATGTCATCTGCATATAGGGCCGCTTTGTGAGATTGTGAGTAAGCGCTTAACCCCGAGATGTCAGGGTTCCCTCTGATTTGCGCTGCCAGTGGTTCGATACATAGGGCAAAGAGTAGGGGAGAAAGTGGGCACCCCTGTCTCGTGCCGCTTTTCATTTGGAATGGCATTGAAGGGAAGCCCTGATGTATGACCCTGGCGGTAGGGTCTGAGTATAGCGAAAGAATCGCTCCACTCATCCGATCACCAAAGCCGAATGCCGCGAGCGTCTCTTTTAGATATGGCCAGTCTATCCTATCGAAACCTTTTTCTGCGTCCAGACTTAACAATATACTTTGAGTGTTACTGGTGTTAGCCAATTCTATCAGATCAATAAATAGACGGGTATTATCCGCTGCCTGCCTTCCTTTAATAAATCTGACTTGATATGGATGTATAAGTCTGGGTAGGATGAGACAAAGTCTGTTGGCCAATAATTTAGCGTAAAGTTTAAGATCCGTTTTAATTAATGAAATAGGCCTGTAACTTTTGCAGTCCAGCGGATCCTTACCAGGCTTATGAATTAGAGATATAGACGCCTGCAACATCTCCTTGGGGATGGGAGCTCCCGCAAAAATTGCGTTGAACATTTGGAGCAACCTCGGGGCGAGAGATTTGATAATTTTTTTATAATATAACCCCGAAAAGCCATCCGGCCCAAGTGCCTTTGCTGGTTTAAGTTCTTTGATGGCGTGTGTTACCTCTTCGATAGAAAAATCTGCGCTCAGAGCTTCTCTATCCTCATCTGTCAATCTCGCTAGCTTTGAGCCGGCTAGGAAATCTCTCAATGCCCTGCTCGTTGTAGTATTGTGGGCCACCTTCTCTCCATTTTATAGAGATTCATAGAATGAACCAAATTCTGCTACTATTTTCTTGGGGTTGGCTGTGTGGCACCTGTTTTTAAGCGTATAGCTTGTATGTTAAATTTAGATTGCCTGTCTCGGAGCATGCGGGCCAACATTGTATCCGGCCTGTTCGCTTTTTCGTAAAATTTCCTTTTTGACCAACTCAGGGAATTGTCAGCTCTGGAAGTCAGCAGCATATTTAACTCAATTTTGGTGTCTTTTATGGCCTGTAGAGTCTGAGGATCAGGAGTTCTTTTGTGTGTCGAGGAGAGGGAATGTAATGAATTTTGGAGTATGATAATTTTGGCATCCCTCTCTCTTTTTCGTCGAGCTGTGATTCTAATTAGTGTGCCCCGTAAGGTTGCCTTATGGGCCTCCCAGAGAACCAACTGGGAATCAACGGAGCCGAGATTGGTATGAAAAAACTGATCTATTTCATTACTGATAGTATATCAGATCTCGGGAATTTTCAGGATTGATTCATTGAGTTTCCAGTTCGCCCCCGGTCTATCAGCGCAAATATTGTTGCACCTTAGCTCTATCGGTGCATGGTCAGACCATGAAATATCATGGATCCCAGCACGAGGGACCACGGGGACCAGTTTACAGGAAACAAAGAAGTAATCGATTCTGCTATATGAGCCGTGTGGATGGGAGTAGAACGTATAGTCTCTATCTGCTGGGTGTAGTTCTCGCCAGATGTCTGTTAATTGGTTAGACTTGAGGCCCCTGTGTAATGACAATCTAGCTCCCTTGTTATCTAAACCTGGTCCCCTGATCTATCCAGGTGAGGTTGCATGGCCATATTGAAATCCCCTGCGAACACGACGCACCCCCTAGCCGTGGAACCCAGAATCTTAAAGAAATTATCGAAGAAGGCGGCATCCTGCTCGCAGGGGGCATATATCGATGCAAACGTGATGTTTTGGCCCCCAATTGTACACACTACAATGATATAGCGGGCGTCCGAGTCCCGCTTGGTGGACTGGCTAACAAATGGAATCCTGTTTCTAAATAAAATAGCCACCCCTCGTTTTTTAACAGAGGCTGAAAACAAGAAGACCTGGGAGAAGTCGCGATCTAAGTATTTAGGGACGTTAATTTTGCTGAAATGTGTCTCTTGCAGCATTAAGACATCTGCTTGTTTTCGATTGTACTCGGAGAAAGCTAACTTTCTTTTGACTGGGTTGTTAAAGCCCTTGACATTATGGGATATGAGTGTTAGTGCCGACATTTATTGTGTTTGTGTAGTGCCATCTTATTATCAGTCAGCTCACCGTAGTTGCCCTCTCTCGGTCTGAATTGGTCCACGGCTATTGGGCGCCTCTCTTCAGCATCGCCCAAGACCCGCCAGAGTTGGGATCCCTCTTTTTGGGGAAAGAGTGGATAAGAGGGGTGGGGAGAGGGAAAACATGAAAGAAAAACACAACAGAGGGAGATACATAAGGGAGGGAGCTCAAGATACACAAATACAAAAAAACAAATACAAAAGAGAAACAGAAAAAAAAATATAACATAGAGACAAGAGCCCGTCTTGGGAGCCCCCGAGCATGGCTCTTGCGCCCAAGGGGAAGGTCAGTCAGTCCGATCCTACGAAGTAGCCAGCCCTTCTTTCTCGGGCCTGCTTCCTTGGGATTTGTATACGATCCCGCTTTTTCAGGGATCGATGGGAAGCACGCATGCACGCCATCATGGGCAATCCCACCAGCGCGATATATCCATCAGCAGAGCGTTTCCACCGCTCATCAATGTAAACTGCACCCTTCAATTTCTGAGAGCAGAAATAGAGAACATTAACAGAAACAACATTTAACCATAACCTTAGGGGTAACTGAAATGAACCGAGCAGAACCTGTGGTGTTTAACTACGCTGTGTACGATAACCCTCAGTCCCAGTGCCACTGAGTTCTATATAACTCCGAGTCTTGAGGACCTGTTATATATATATGTAGCACTGCGAAGGGTGGGGGGAGGGGGCAAACCATCGTGTTCATCTAAGTTTGGCACCATATGTCGTATCAAATCTGTTTCACCTCTGTACAGACATCCGGGACAAGGCTATTTAATGATTGGAGGGTGAATGCTATGGGAATCCGTAAGTGTCCAATGTCCCCCACACCGTCAGAGATCTTTAGCTATTTATTTACCTTCACTACTACCTGATTACGGGACTGCTCTAGATTTTTGATATTTTTATTAATGAATACCCTCTGCGATAATATGGTTCTCAACCCTTTGCAACGTTTGTTTTTATTTTAGATTTATTAAACCCTCCGTGCATTTACCCAACTTTATTGGACTATTACTGTTTTATCTTTATTACTGCTTGGAATCTTAGATGTAGTGTCCTTTACTAATGCTTAATGGTGTGTGTCAGACAGAAACATGTGGTGACCCTATGATGTGGCTTGCAGTAGAATGTGGTTTCTGCAAAACTTTGTATCGAGGCAACCGAATCTCTTTTTTCAGATATACCCTCCCTCCTCCCCCCATCCCCCGCCACCAGGGATCGCCAGGGTCTTGGAAGGAGACTCGAGTCTCTCACATGGGGTTGCTAATTCGCAGGGCTAGAGGGGATGCTGCAGCCGTCGGTTTCCGTTTGTAAGATCTAAGGCCTGTTCCTCCCTCCTCCCCACGGTATGCGGCTTGTTAGTCCCCTGAGAGTGCTTCCGGGTGATACCCTTGTTCGTGACATCATATTTTGGAGCTGCCGCTGCCTGGGTGTCCTGCGCATGCGTCAGAATAGAGATCTCGCGAGGAGTTGTCACTTGCCCCTGACGTCAGTGCGGCCGCCCGCGAAAGCCAGAGGAACTCTCGCCTAGCTCGAGGAAGGAGCTAGGTAAGATGGCCGCTGCTTGAAAGTCGCATGCAGGTCAGGACGGGATGTGGGCTCCGTGGCCTAGGTCCAGGGGTCGGAAGGGGACCCAGGAGAGGACAACACAGAGTGGGATGTCTAGTGCTGTCCGCGACACCTCCAGATGGCAGTGGCAGGAGCATCTGGGAACGAACACAACGACAGGTAATCTAGGGGGAACTTGGGGCTCCTCCTGCTCCGGCAGCCCCCACTCTGCACCACGTGGGTGCGGGGGCGCCATCTTTGGCTGCTGTCAACCGAGGTGGACTTTGTGAAGGGCCTGTGATGCCCAGACATTTGAGGAAATCCTCGCTGTCTTCTTCATTCTGTAGGGTATGACCCACCCCATTTTTTAACACTAACAGGGCACAGGGGAATAACCATCGGTATCGCATGTTCAGGTCTCTCAGGACTCTGGTAACAGAGGCCAGGGCTCATCTTTTGGTTAGGGTAGCGGGAGACAAATCCTGGAAAACCTGAAACCTGATCTGTTCAAACTCCATGGTTTTGACCTCTCTAGATATTCTGCAGGTTTCTTCTTTGGTGCGGAAATGATGGAACCGCATAACAATGTCCCTGGGGGGGTCTCCTTTCTGGGGTTTCCCTCTTAGTGCTCTGTGGCATCGGTCTAGTAAGAGGTCACCGCTTGGCTTATCAGGAAATAGGTGTTCGAGCCACTTCATTGAAAACTCTTCAGGGTCAGTTATGGATTCAGGTATTCCCCTCAGGCGGACATTACATCGCCGATCTCTGTTCTCTGCGTCCTCTAGCTGATCTTCCAGTGATCGACTTGAACTTTTGATGTGTCTACCTGCGACTGGGTGTGTGTCAGGGCAACCGCGGCTTCATCAGACTTGGTTTCAAGAGCATCCGTCCGCTCCCCCAGCACGTCAACGTCCTTTCTTAGGGCCCACAGCTCAGATTTAAAAAACTTTTTCATGCTAGTGCAAAATTCCTTCATGTCCTTGCGTCTCATGACCTCAAGATCGTCCGGTTCCTCTTCTGAGGCCTCCATATCTGGGTCTGTGTTAGCTGGTGGAGCTGGAAGCTCTGGTTTTCCCACCTTTGCCACTTCTTTGCTTTTGAAGTAAGTGGTGACCGGTTGATTTTTTTTTGCGCAGAGCTTTGACAGTAGCCATCTTGGGATGTTTATGGGTACTTTGCTGTGTAATTGAAAAAATAAATTTGCGCGTCTGCTGGTTTAAAGTGATTTATGAGCGCCGGTGGGAAGGGAGCCTAATCACTAAGCTGCCATTCACCCACTCGCCGCGCATGCGCCTCTGTGCTTGTTCTTAAAGAGTATTTCCCAAACTCTTGATCGGTGCAGTATTGTATTTGGATAGAAGAGCACAAAACAACACCACTCTATGGTGCAGATACCTTTACTAATTCAATTAAAAAAATCAGAAATAAATAGTAACACTCAAGCACATAAACAAAGCGTTTATGATCTGGGGAGTAATGCTCCTTCTGTTATTGCAGTTCTCCGTGTGTGGTTACTCTCCATCTTTCCGTGTACTGCAGCTGATACCTCTTCCAGCCGTTGTGCTTGTTACTTCTGGGTATTGTGGGGGGGCATCACGTTGCCATGGAGATGATTTGGCGTCCTTGGAGCTCCAGACGGATCAAGCCTTCAGATTATGCATTTCACAAACAACCGTTAGCGGCTTCAGGAATATTCTATCAGGGCTAGTTGTAATATTATATACTTGCCACGAAATAGCAGACCCCTAGGTGTCTAAAATGGGGAGGAGCAATCGCCAGTTGCTGATTACAAGTTAACTGATTATATATAAATATAATTTAACAAAATTAAAGACTACTGTTTGACATTAACTGCTAGTTAATAGTTAAATGAACTACTAGTTAATAGTTGAATTAATATTACTTACGGGAACAAAGTATATTAAAGCATTGCTGACACATATACTGAGATGGCTCTAATGCAACAGATTACTTAAACAGCAACAATAGCAATAGATGTGTATGTACAAGGTAGAAGCAGTTAAAGACAATGCCTTTTAACTGCTTCTACCATGTAAATATTCATTTATTTCTATTGCTTGCTTCGAGCTACCAGTTGATCTAATGTCTCTGTGAATGGATGACTGGTCTACAGTTTGTCATACCAGTGTAACGGGTTTCCCCCCCCCCCCAATCGCAGATACAGGGTGGGGGTGCAGGGAACATACAGTGTTACTCGGTGTTTAGTGCTCTACCTGTTGGCTCATGGGAGGGCTGAGCTTCCGCCACGGGGAACTTGGGGCAATTACAATACTATGGACAACCACTTACTCTGTACAGCGCCTCCACCTGCGATGGCTCCCACCAGAGGGGGAGTGGTTCCTCACAGGACAATACACAATAACCACGTACAACTGATTGGATAATGACTAATACCTTTACTAACATGCATAGAAGACATGTAACATCAACACATAGCAACAGGTGTCCCTCGCTAAGGGCAACCTGACTACGGCGTCACGGCGGACGCTAACACTTTATGCGTCACGGCGGACGCTAACCTTTATGCGTCACGGCGGACGCTAACCTTCCACAGAGTGATCCCACCCCGTGTCCAGTAACCCCAACCCAATGTCTCGCACTCCCAAGTCATATACCAATGTGTGTGTGACTGCGCAGCCACTATGTCTGGTGATAGGCCTTGTTGGTGCACGTGAGTTTGTGGGTTACCTGCCCTGGCTCCAGCCACGGGTGCTGCTATACCACTGGGGTTGAGTCGCCGGGATATCCTCCTACGCGTGGGGTGAATTCCGGCGTGGATAATATCACCCAGCTCTACACCGTCTGTACCTGGGCAAGGGTCTGTGTGCTGCCAGCAGGCCGCAGTCACTGCTTGCTTGGCCTCCGTGAAGATAGTCCAGCTCCCTTTCAGCAACAATCAATATTCTTTGTTCACCACTAACAAATAGATAATGGGGCAGAGTCCCTAACCTAGGGCCTGTCCCTACAACACGCAGCTAGGATGACTCAGGGATATCTGGGGCCTAGGGGAGTACTGGCCTAGTGCAGGGAGTCACTGACTCCTGCACCCTACCTCCTTCCCCTAGCTGCTCCTGTCACCAACTCACTAGTGTGCTCCAAGCCCGCCAAATGTATCACTTTGTTGCAAGCAGAGCTCCTGCAGCCCTATTGGCTCCCTGGCGTCATGGGGCCGCTCCAGAGGCTCATGGGACTTGAAGTCCTCTTACAGAGCCCTCCTCTCATTGGCTAAGGCTCCGCGGGCTTTTCTGTCTCGTACTGCGCATGCGCGAACTCCTTGGAGTCCTCCCGGCATTCTTAGGCCCTGCGCATGCGCAATGCACCTAATAATGGCGGCGCCCTGCTCCGTGAACCGCCGGGACCACAGCAACGCGACCGCGGCCTTAACAACGGCCAATCGCGTCCCCGGCAACTGGCCCGATCGCGTCCCTGGCAATGCGCGGCTCGCGCACCAGCACTCCCTCACTCCCTCGGCGGCCCTGCGCAGCGGAAGGAGGGGGGTCCGTACGGCAAGGGTTACCTGGCTACATCAGCATGGCTCCAGCTCTGACCAGACTACCACGCAGTGAGTGTGCTTCAAGCAGCAGGGACTCTGTAGCCAGTAGCACTCCTTTTGACACGAATATATATAGTGGGTTTTTGGGGTTCTGAGCTTGCTGGGATTGTGTGTTTATTAATTTCAATTTTCAACCGGCAGATATGCAACAGCCTGAGCAGTCATCCAACACTGCACTCCAAATAAAGGTGAAGCCTGCTTGCTGTCCCTGCCCGTCAAGATCGCAACCCACTGTAAGGGTTAAGGTTGTCATCCTGGGGTTGGAAAGTGTCCAAAAATAACTTCCTCAAATGCACTCAAATAAAGCTAATTATCTTTGAAGGGTTTGACCCTTTGTTCATTTTCTGGATCTGAGTCTGTACACACTTCAAGATAATTTACTCTGACTGTATTTATTTACAATGTAAAACAAAGTAAACACTTAGCATAATATATTTTTTTCTTTGTCTTATTTTTATGTTATCGTTTTTGGGTATAGAATTGGTACAAACCATAGAGGCCTCATGTCAACTGAGAATTAATTACTGAATCAAAACTCAATCTTCACTGTTACTGTATGTGACTTGAAAACATGTATCAAAGTATTGATCTTACAAAATTGGTACAAAAACAGCACCAGCTTTATTTAATAAACCGTGTTAAAAGTTGTGTATTTTTCAAATAAATTGTGCACTTTTGCACCCATGTTATTGTCTACATTTTGCATAGGGGACACGTTAATATATAACTCCTGTATATAACTCCTGATGTGTTGCATCTACAGTAGCACTAACACAGTTAATTATTATTAGCTCAGCTTGCAAAATGCATCATCTTTTTAGTCCAAGAACGATCTGCAGAGTAAAAGATCATTATCCTTAGTTAGAAACAAGACATTGTTTTTTTAGCCAGTTTATTTGAATAAAATGAATTTGTTGAGCAAAGAGTTCTATTTTATTAAACCAACAACATCGCTCGCTTCCACGCACTTGAAACATCTGAATTAAATACAGTATTATGAAATCTTATAATTGAATCACTGTGAACTTGCCAGGGCTATCCCTGTACAATTATTATCACAAAGTTACCATGAGAACGATTAAAAAGAGTTTAGCATTGAATGCATTGTGAAATCATTGCTTACTCCACCCAGTACTCTTCTGGCAGATCAATGGACCTGCTACATAAGGCTAAGGAAAAGCTTTCCAAAAACAATTATAAGACAGAATGCCCCCATTTTGACCTATTATTGGGATCACGCCTAACATTGTGTTCACTCCAAGAGGCTGAGATAATTGTACGAAACCTAATAAATACATTTCCCCACAAAAGGTGAGGTTTGGGATGATATAACTATTTAAAATGTAATTACATGAATGATAGATTCAACATTGTATTTTTTTTTTTATAAATACTAAGGCTGCACTTATTGTATAGTGCCGGCGACAGCAACGTCAATTCAAATGCATTGCCGCCGTCGCGTGCACATATAGTAAGCGCAACACGACGGCTTGATCACGATCGCTGGAAGTCATCTCAATTTGATTTTTCCAGTGACCGTATCTTGACGTCACCGTCACTATAAGCGTAGCCTTAGATAGCCTTAGATAGCATGACCAAGGATGGTCAAATTCAAACGAGTGTTGTTTTTCAAAGAGTTTTTAGCATTGGCTTCAATTTTTTTTTTTATTATACTAATATGCACAAGGAAACAGTAGCTTGCAAAGTTCTTTTTGGCTGCTATGTGTTTGGGGAGAACATACTTGAAATGCTTGCAGAAGGTAAACACGATCACATACTGTAAAAGGGTCACTGTAAGTTCAACTGTACGTTACTAAACCCTACCATAAATCATTTATTATTTCAACATATATTTTTTGCATTTTGTATAAGGTAATCAAGATTGTAGAACTGAGGGCAAGAAAGTATCCAATTTTCTTTTTTTTTTTAAATTTTTACATAATATTTCTGATTAATATATATATATTTTTATATATGAACATATTTAAGTGAAACTTCTGTGTTTTGTCACAGAAAGTGTATTTGTGATGGTGATGTTTTTAATTAAAAATCAAAACACAATTTCAGTGACAAACCGCAAAGAAGTTTGACTTGGAACGCGCGTGCTTGGCACCCCCCCCCCCCTGTTTTAGCTATTTGCACTTCTATATTTATACTAACTGTGAATTCCAGAATTGTGTGTGTGTGTGTGTGTGTGTGTGTGTGTGTGTGTGTGTGTGTGTGTGTGTGTGTGTGTGTGTGTGTGTGTGTGTGCATGAGTACAGTGCATGAGGGAACGGTGTGTGGAAATAGGAGGCAGTGTCTGCACATGTGAGGGGGTGGCGAGGGGAGACTTGGTGGATGGCCAGGCTTTGACAGCCACCGTTATGGCTGCAAAAACGTTGAGGGCAGCATGGGCGCATGCGCACGTGTCAGACACAGTATGTTCGCATGCGAAGATGTACAGATGCATGTGCATGGTGGGAGGGTACTTGTGCGCATGCACAGTAGGTGATGGACATTAATGTGCATGCAGGCGGGAGGAAGAGGGGCGCGAGAGTATGTGTGCGAATGCGCAGTAGGTGATGGCCGTTACTACACATGCGAACGTGAAGAAGGGTGATATTGCGCATGCGTGGTGTACAATATCGGCTTCTGAGACATGGGCTACAACCTCCTCCTCTGCACATGCTCTGCCTGAAACCTCCGTGCGGCCTATAATAGTGAGTTATGCGCATGCGCGTCCACAACCCCATCGGTAGTGTCACGTCACTTTCATGATGCTTTTTAGTTACCAGCCAAGAGATTTTACCCATCAAAACCCTGTAGGTTCCAGCAAAGAAGTTCCACTTCAAAATATCAATCCAATAAGTTTTTATCTCAAAAATGTTATAAAAATATATTTTAATATTTTGTCAAAAAAAAGTACCAATCTAAAATGTATCCCAGAATAAATTGACATGTTCAGATGTTTTGAAATGTAACCCTTCCCTGGTAACCCCTCACCAAGACAAAGCTCCACAGAAACCTGGTTTAAAGGAGCAATCCAAATGGGCAAATGTATTATTTATTTATTTACATAAGGTTGAAGCAGAGAGTCCCTAGAGCTGAATCCCATTAATGTCAGCTCAGGGGACCCCCTGCTTCCAGAGATTCTTATCTCCAAAGTGGCTGCCGGTATCCCTCTGCTTTTTAAAACTCCCATGTCACGTGGGCCAATGGAAAGCCGCATCGGATGCAGTCATGGTTTCATATTGAAAAGCGTGCATTACCCTGTTAGCGAGACGGAACAGCTATTGCCCTCCCCCACCTCCCCTCCCCCCCACTCCCAATGGATGCAAGTATCTTCACTTCTGTACATTTGTCGCGTGACCTTCATACGGGACAAGGGTTAATACACAGCTCTCAAATAAATAATATCCCCCCTCAATCCGTCCCCATATATCATCTGTCACGAACAGCACACAAGTGAGCACGTGTCTTAGATATGCAACCTGAGTTAATAAACACGGCTACTGTAGCCCTCTCACCTTTCTCCTGCGCAAGGTAATTTCAATTAGTTCATATTAACCCTTACTCAGTTGCAGTCATGTCTATCCATTGCCACCACCCAAGAAGTAGGCAAAATATGTCATTAATATATATATTCTGTACTTTACAATTCTGAGTCAAAAGTGCTTCTTTATTATTGCATATATATTGGCCTCTTGCCGTTTATATGTGCTGTCATGTATGAATTACTTTGCGTTGGCAAACAGCCATTCAAGCAATTAGCTATAACTTTTAATTACAGTTTAATAATAATATTGGTTTTTGGGGTTGAGGGAATAGCAGAGCAATCTATGCATTAACAGTGAATTCACTGCATAATCTAGACATGGTTGTCCTGCAACTTGACTTTTCCCAATTTCTTTTCACAAACTGACGTTGATGCATGTGAGATTATAAAATATCTCAAGATTTTAAATCAGGGAGATTTTTTTGTTTTGAACAAACAGAATGGTAATTAAATGGTCACTCATTTTTAGTAGCGACAATTCATTGTAGTCTAGTAGACTGTGTAGATGATGCTAAACATAAGTGACACTAACTTCAAATGAGTGAGGCTTACAGAAAATCACTGAGATTTGACTGGTCAGTATTGTACAGCCATATTGTACAGTGTACAGTGTATCCCTTTTGTATCTAAAGCCCTCTCCCACCTAAAACCTCTCTCACTCACTGCCCCACACCTGTGGAATGCCCTTCCCTCCAATATCTGACTGACACCATCTCTCTCCACCTTTAGGACCTTAATTAAAACGCACCTCTTTAACGAAGCATATGTTTAGCTCTGCTGGCTGATACTAATCTCAGATGCACTGACCTTGCCCCTTGCAGACACACTTACCAGAATACCCTCCTACTGTCTCTATAAATTCTCCATGGTTACCACTTAGATTGTAAGCTCTTCAGGGCAGGGATGTCTTTTCCTATTGCTTTATGTCTGAAGCGCATATTCCCACTATGTGTTATAATATGTTACGTGTATTACTGCTGTAAAGTGCTATGTACCTGGATGACGCTATATAAATAAAGATATACATACATACTGTACATACATAAAGAGCCTCACATTTTATTACACTGTATGTAAATAAATGACCTCTGTAGTCTCAAACTTAAGTACAAGAAAACCTGGTATGATTTATACTGTACGTTAGTCAACTAAAAGTTATCAAAACATACAGCGTATGTCACTCAGGGACCAAAACGGCTACTAGCCTAAATTCACATGCAAAATCTTCATTAAAAATAATACCAGTGCATGAAATATTATAATATTCTGCAGACTTAGAAGAAACAAATTCCTGGAAATGAGGCTCGAACAACGAAGACGTATTTCCTGCAGAAGACTCCTCATGAGTCATTGGTTAAGACTAGTAAAGCTATATGTTTTGCCTCACATTCCTTGAGCTAAGGAGGGAGTTGATGTAATTCCTAATTCAGACTGATGTTCAAATTTAAATATTTTCTAAAACCGTATCCCGTTTCTGTTGCACTTTGGCTTTTAAATCTCGGGTGGGCATCATGTACACGGATTGGGTTAACAAGTATGAAAACTAGAAGTGGCGTGATGGGGATGCTTTCATTAACTGTAATGCATGTCTGTTTATTGTATATTAATTTTGAGAAAATGCTGACAAAGAAGTTATAAAAGCGGTTAGAGACAGGAGAATCTGTGATATCTTAGCTTAGAGAAGGAATGGCTCAGGGAATAATAACTGACTGTAAATAATGACACTGAATTTGAAGCAATTCCCGGTGTCGGCTCCTTGTGACCTTGGGCAAGTCACTTTATCTCCCTGTGACACAGACACCAAAAACATAGATTGTAACTCATCTGGGTAGGGACTGTGTCTGTAAAATTCATGCGTGCTGTGAACTGCGCACTATACTGTAATTATGAAGCACTTTGAGTCTCATTGGGAGAAAGGCGCTATATGTAATAAAGTTGTTGTTAATTTTGATACTTTTTTGTTTTTTTTTTGTTTTGTTTTTAATTACTGTATGGACAAAATGTCCTGTGTCATTTCAAAAATTGTTCGTAAAAAATATTCTAAACCTGTTTGTTGCGCAATCCCAATGAGGAGTAAGGAATTCCTGCTTTATGTACCATGTCCAGATTCCTCCCATGAATCACACAGAGCTAATGCTCCCATTGGGAGAGCTAAATACATTGTATTGCAGTGCTTCCCTTTGACAGGAAAGAAGTAATGTTATAATTCACTGACAAAACAGAAAGGGGCTGTATAACTTGCTCACTGCAACACCCTGTACATTTTTCTTGAATCATTTCATATATACAACTTCAGTTATACAGTATTAAGCTGGTATCTAAAAATGGTTTAATTCAAATTGTCCATATCCTTTTTTTTCTCTGAGTACATACATTTATAATAAAAATCCTTTAGTAGTTTTCTGTTTTTTGACAAAAATAGTCAGGTCAATACATTTAGTTGGATTTAATATTCTAAAAAGAATATATTTAACTTACTCTTGATCATTCCAATTGTGGAACTGCAAATGCACTCATAGCTAGACATGGGCGCATCTGTCCAAAGTGCATTCGTCACATTCTAAGGCCCGGATAATCAAACGCTCCTAAAGCAAAATACAGGTGTTATTACTGCAATTTCAAGTTGGTACTCATCAACATTGTGGTATTAATTACAAAGCAGAAATTAACACAACCGTTAATACCGCATCACGATAATATTTTTATCATAGGCTTCTGTAATATCTATTATTACAGAAGCCTCTGGTCAAAATAGCAATAACCTGTTTGATGCCGATAGTTACCAAGGCATACCACAGGCACCATAAGGGTTAATACATTAAATAAAAAAACACTACCTAACAATGTTGCCCGCCTAAGTGGCTAGTAAAGCATTGTCATACAATGCGTTACTAACCGCTAAGGTAATGAAAGGGTTAACGGAGAGCCGTGAATTTTTCTTATGTTTTTATTCATATATTTTTTGGGTGCTTGATAAAGCGCTGATGTGTGAAACACGTGCATTGTTTTCTTCCACATAATGAAATAAATTAGGTTTTTTTATTGGAGTTCATTTCTCGATTTCCTTCTTTTTTTCGTCTGATATTGCACCGCAGCTGTATATTTCTCCTATGTATATAATAGCCAATATTTTGGCCATTATATACATAGGAAAGATAGGGCTAATGCCAGCCTGCAGTAGGTGATTAAAATATTAGCGTTTTTTCTGCCATTAATCCTATACCGATAAATATCAGAACCTGATGAATAGCAAAAAATAGTATTAGGCCTCTTTTATTGGATTAGATATTTTTAATGGATCCAATAAAAAGTGCTTTATTTTTGGCGGGGCCAGCGTTGATGTATTGCATGATAAAAATAAAGCACTTTTTTTGCGATAATACCACATTTTTACGTTATCGCAGCTTGGTGTATCCAGGCCTAAGGGTTTTTCCCCAAAATGTTGCTAAGCCTCAAGAGGTTAAAAGTAATTTTTTTTAAATTAGTCTTAGATTTCAGCAACATATCGCCAGTCTCTGAAGTGTGTGTGTGTGTGTGTGTGTGTGTGTGTGTGTGTTCTAAAAATAAATGTGCAGTAACTCTCTCTTTTTTCCCCTTAACACCATATTAAACATGACAAATTGTAAAAAAAAAAAAAAATGTATTGCTTTCAGTTTTGTATTACAGTACAATAAAATAACTGTAATAAACAGAATACAGTATGTCAGGATTCCACATGCTCACCTTCTTCTCCTCCACATGCTACCCTCGTCTCCTGCTTTTCCCCTACATGCTACCATCTTCTCCTGCTTCTCCCCCACATGCTACCCTGTGACGGTGAAGGGGTAAACTGGCTCAACAATAAAGGTTAAGCCCGTCTGGTTACCTCTGATCCATGTATTGGGGTTTGGGAGTGTAAGCTCTTAAGCCCAGTGATTGTCAATACATGTCTGTAAATTATGCGACAAAGAATTTTGTGTTTTTACCTTTCCACGAGTGCCAGCAAGCAGAGGGGGTTTTACGGAGACCGTCTTGTCAGAATGTGTCCAGGTAGTCGAGGTCCGGAGTTTACCCGGGAATTTTTTTTTTTTTACCCGGGTATCAGGTCAGAGTCTCAGATACATTGAGACACATTGCTCTGGCAAAATCTCCCCTTGAAAACGCTTGCACGACTCACCGCTAGGATTCCCTGCTTCAGCACAGAACAGAAAGGTAAATGGGGTATAGGGATGTGTGATATTCCTAGAATGGTAAAGGGGTCCCTAGTATAAGAGGGGATGCCCAGTTAATGCCCTTATCACCCAGAACCCGGTATAGTGGTTCTGGGGGTACTCAAACCATATATAAGGTTGCAAGGAGTTTTAAAGTCTAAGTCCGGTATAGTGTGTGGGGAATATGGCTAGAAGGAATAAAAGTGCAGGATTCTTATTCTATTCCCCATAACCATAAGACTTAGAAATGTTTAAAGTATATATTTAATTAAACTGGTATGTTTAAAGTGTGTATATGCTTATGCACAGTTTATGAGCTGGGACTTCCAGGTCCAGGGTTCCGAGAGACCATTTGGCTACCAAGCCTGAAGGAGGTGTTTGTACACCGAAACGTCGGATGGTTTGTGACTGTAATCAGTCAATGATATGAACTTTTTATAAATTATTGCATTTCTTTTGGTGTGCTCAGATTCCCTTCTGTGCTACCAAGCTTGGTGCCATCAAGTCTGCTCGGGTCCCTGACATGAAAGTCTCAGAGGTTGCCAAGGTTGGGCACTGGAGTTAGGCTCAAGTAGTCACGTCCTGGGCTGAATGGAAGTCCTCGAGCAACCATTTGCCCAACCCAGACTTTGAGGAGCCTAACTCAGCGGGTGTCTTCTGCATGACGAGTGGCAGAGGTGCCAGGTTGGCGCATGCCCTTGTCCGATGCCGAAGTCCCGCTTGCCCGGCTTCACTAGATTGGTTGGTAGGATTTCTCCCACGCTCGGATTGGCTGAAGTATTTCATGAATGAACTCTGAAATACTATAAGGATGCCTCAGCCAATCCGGAGAGCAAATCCTAAGCGCCAGAACAGCAGCGGCAAATTTGAAGATACTAAAAGATACTCAAGGAAAAATAGCAGCGAGCCGGCTTGTTGCAGGGTACATGCAACCACACACGCAGGTTCTCTTGATCAGGCTTCTTTATTGAGCCTTAAAACATACAGCACACAAAACAAAATAGCTTCTATTCAGCATACAGAAACAAATTAGCTTCTATTCAGCAGACAAAACAAAATAGCTTCTCTTCAGCATAGAAAACAAGGCAGCTTCTCTTCAGCATGCAGGACACAGACAGTTCACCACACATGTACTTTGAAAAACAGACCTTGTAGCAGTAATCTCTTCAGTATTTCAGTCCTGTCTCCTGACCAGCTAGCTTGCATGTGTGTACAGCCTGGGGGTTTTAAAACACCTTGATTATGCAGCTGGGGTCAGACTCTTGACCCTTCTCAACTGAAACTTAACCTCGTCACTGCTGCACTGCAAGCCTAAACATAGGTTTTCCAGGTATATGCTGGTGACGTTCATTCACCCTGTCACAAGGCTTCAGTAATTTCAGGTCGAGACATTTTCTGTCCCACTTTTTGCAGCCAAGTTCTGAGAATTGAACATAGTGGTCGCGGCTGGGATTTCAAGCCGAACATAGTTCCAGGACGTTTGGAGCTAGGTCACGGTCAAGTTATTTCAACTCCTCTGGAGCCGATCCAGCGGTGGTGTCAGGAACTTCATGCCGATTTGAGTTCCAGGATGTTTCGGGACAAGTCCCGGTCAACCAAAAACTTTGTTTTACGTTCTAATTAAGCTAGGAAAGTCTAGTTTTCAGCCCCAGGCCCCAGTAAGTGTGTTGTTCTCATATATTTTGTGTTTCATTGTGCTTAGCCTATTTTAAGTGAATAAATGATAATTTATTTTACCACCTTGTTTTGCTCAGTGTTATGATCCTGGTATAAAAGGTGTAAATACCTGGTCTCTTGTGACATAACCTCTTCTCCTGCTTCTCCCACACATGCTACTGTCACAGGAGACCAATGCTTTTAACACAAAAATACCCGGAACCTTTTATTAAGCAAAACTGAGATAAAAATAATACGAAAATACACTTATTTAGTTACGATTTTACAGGAAAGATCTTAGATGGAATCTCAGGTGAATCTTTTTGCAGCATGTTGAATCTACCTCCTGACTGGCTGCACGGACTTTTAAAACCTCACATGTCCTGTCTTTTACACTGTGCAACCAATCGCGGCATGGGAACAAAACATCCCACCTATTGGCAAGGTTCGCCCATACCTCAGGGAGCCTGGCAGATGCTTCAAGGTATGCTGCAAGCCTGCACGAACTTCGCCTTTAAGCGCTTAGCATACCTAGCCAAGCCCACCTCCCTTGTGACATGTTGTCTGCCTTTCCCCTGACACCAGGACATATGTCAGGGAAAACTATTTACCTCTCCCTCTCCCCACTCAACACTTGACTGTGTCAGTTAATTTGAACTATGGCCTGTTTCCAGGCACAGGGGAACCGAATCAGCAGGATGGCTTTAGAAACCTGAGTCTAATTATGCATTGCTTACTCACTGGGATTTCCTGCCATGCATTTTAAAGCCTAGTACTTTCACCTTCTGTTCTGGCCTGAATGATAATACCCTTACCCTTATAATATTAATACACCAAAAAGAGGGGGACTTTCATTCATTACTTCTTATGAAAGTTTCTAATACAGAAAATATAACCGGTTTAATGATTACCCCCTAGCAGTATGCATAGCAAAAATCAGAGCGCTGGGACATTCCTATCCAAAGTTAGCTTGCTGCTTATATGCTACGTGCAAGGCTGCTGGTTTTTAAAAACCTTTTTCCTTTCTTTCGGTTGGCAGTGAAACACTATTGCAATGCGCACACACGATACATAACTGATACAATGTAATTCAGCATAATTATGTGGTTCTCTTATGCTTAGCGGGACACACAGACCATTAAAATAAATTCACATCACTGCAGCAAATACCAGGCTGCAGAGATGACACTCTACATGTTAACTTAAAAACCCCTATAGCTCTCTTCACCTTATATCTGGTGAGAGAGGTACGGAACCCCTCAATGGGTTCTGGGATTTGGGCATACCCCGGGACCTATAATGTAACCGAGTTCCCAGCCCGGTCTTAGCAGGGAGGTTTGGTGATGAGCTGCAAACTGCTTTCTAGGGAGGATTTTATCCGGTGGTCTGTGTTCCTCATGTCCTCAGGAACCTGGGGAGATTCCTGAGTGCATGTTTCGGGGTACCCGCAACATTGGCCCCCTTCTACCCCAACACACCCTGACATTTTACCGTAAAATCACCCCTGAAACTCATGCCTTGCACCTCTCCACTGGTTAGCACCCCTGAAACAGTATAAACCCACACATATATTTATTACACATGCAGTTACATGCCACAATTGGGTTGAAGAGCTTACACTCACAATTCCCCAATATGGCTCAGGGGCACCCAGCTGGGCCAAGTACCTTTATTAATGGCCTGGGTACCACTTCAATGTCACAGCTACCCTCTTCTCCTGTTTCTCACCTACAAGCTACCCCCTTCTCCTGCTTCTCCCCCACATGCTACAGCAGGGGTGCGCAAAGTGGGGGGGTGTTAAATTTTCTGGGGGGGCGTGGCTGTTACAGAGGGTCCGCGCTTCTCTGAAGGCATATAAAATAAATGCAGGGGATCGTGTGAGGCCTCTGTAACTTCTAACCTATCTTGGTTCCAACGACATGTCTCCATGGCAACCGGAGTCAAATGATGTTGCGGGGACATGTGACAACATGTTGCTATGACAACATGACTCCACACGACCCCGCAACAACATTTGACGCCGGAGCCGTGCAAAGGGGGGGGGGGGCGCGAGCCATAGGGGAGAGGAGAAAGGGGGGCGCATGACAGTAAGTTTATGCACCCCTGTAGGACAGTACCCTCTTCTCCCCCACATGCTTCCCTCTTCTGCTGCTTCTCCTCAACATGCTACCCTCCCCCTGCCCCACATGCTACCCACTTCTCCTGCTCCTCTCTCACCGTCTCCCCCACACGCTCCCCTTATCACCAGCTTCTCCCTTACATGCTACCCCCCTCACCAGATTTCCCCTGCATGCTCCTCTGTTCACCCTGCTTCTCCCTAACATGCTACCGTCCTCTGCAGCTTCTACATAATTTGCTCACCTGCTTCTCCCCCGCATGCCCCTCTTTTTTCTCTTATACTTCTTTTCTCTCTCCCTCTCTTCCTGTTCTCTCTCTTTCCCCCTCCTTATCACTCCCCTCGTTCTCTCTTTCCCTCTCTTGTCTCTCAGTCACCCATTTCTCTCCTCCCTTTGTCTTATATTATCTCCTTCTCTCTTTTACTCTCCCTCCCTCTCTTTTATTGTCTCTCCCCTCTCCCTTTTTTTTTTTTCAACTTAAATTTTTATTGGGTTTTACAAAGCAAATAATGTGACACATTCCATTGTTCGGTATCGCAGTACCCACAGTTTTCATCCTTGACCAACTACATTTAATCACAAGACTTGACAAACCTGACCTACATGACTCGGACTGGACAACAACAGGGATGCACAAAGGGGGGAGGGCGGGGAGGCAGAGTGGGACGGCCTTGAACTGGCAACATGAGTGTTGCATCCTCGACTGCTCTGATTCTAATGGAATCTTCTAATAGTTAGCGGCGTAGCATGTCGGTCTTCCTAACCTATGGTGTATCCTACCTGTCTACTAACGAAAGTGCGTGAGTCTCACCCCGTCACCGGAGAACGCATTCAGCACTATTAATGCAGGATCGTGCCGGCATCTACCCCTGGGATGTCCATCTGGGCAATCCACGGGGCCCATACTTTGAGGAAATTTGAGCCAGAGTCCTTGACCCAACTGGTCAGCTGTTCCATCTGGCAAACGTGCCAAATTCTATTCCGAATTCTGGGGATAATTGGTATTTCATCTTGTTTCCATACTGCCGCGATCTCGCATCGGGTGGCGGTTGCGAAATGTGCAACCAGCTTGTATGCCGCTTTTGGCAATCCCTGGATTCACCTGCCCAAGAGGAACAGCCACGGATCCAGGGGGATCGCCAAGTTGAGAATAATCTGTAACCATTCTCTAATGTTTTCCCAAATCGGGACCACCCTCGGGCAAGACCACAGCATATGTTTTAGATCCGCTGATTCCCCGCACTGCTTTGGACAAATTTAGATAGTTTGAGTGTGGGTATGATACCAACGCATGAGGACCTTATATGCGTTCTCCTTTAACGTGGCACAGACTGAGATTTTGGCTGCAGCCTGTAGAATATGATCCCAGTCTTCGTCCTCTAGTGTCTCCCCTAAATCTGTCTCCCATTTCGTCATGTAGTTGAGTCGGGGTTCGTCCGTCTCCTCAGGGCAGATTACTTCCATGTACATCCTAGAGGTCAGTCCCCGTGTGTCCATTCCTCTCGAACACATTTGCTCAAAATTCGTTCTTGGAGGTCGAATTGGGAATTTATTGTAAAAAGCTCTGATCTGGAGGTATCTAAATAATTCTGAGTTTGGACCCCTTTCTCTGATTCAATTTGCTCAAATGTTTTAATAAATTTCCTCGCCTCCAGATCTTTGAGTCGTTTATAACCCGACTAAGACCAGATTAGAAAGTTTTTACTAAGCATCCCCGGAGCGAAATCCGGATTCTTGAATAAAAGGGTCATCAGGGATTGTTTGGTGGTAAGCTTATGTCTAAATTTGGAATTCCCCCATACCGCCAGGGAGTTAGCCATGGACTGAAGCAGCGTCTTTATTGTGTTTCCACAACGCTTGGGAAGCCAAATTAAATCGTGCAGCTCCACTGGTGCACAGCAGTCTCTTTCCAGTGCCACACATCTCCGCAGGGACGGGTCTGAGTGCCACTGGACAAATTGGCTCAATTGGGCTGCTTTGTAATATGCCAACAAGCAAGGTACCGCTAATCCCCCTTTCATAACTGGCCGTTTTAATATGCTCTTCGCAATTCGCGGGCTTTTGTTGTTCCAAATAAAATTCAGTATTCGAGACTGTAATGAGAGGACATCAGCTTGTACTAAAGGGACTGGTAGGGTCTGGAATAGATAGAGCACCATGGGTAGGAGGTTCATTTTAATACTCTGAATTCTCCCGAACCAAGAAATACCAAATCCGGCCCAGATTCTGAGATCCTCCCTTAGAGTCCTGAACAATTTCGGGTAATTTGCTTTATAGAGTGAATTATAATCTCTGGTAATATATACCCCGAGGTATTTGATCGAGGAGGCTTGCCATTTGAAATTGAAATGTATTTCTAATAATTTTTCAACTGGACATGGTAGATTTATGTTGAGGGCTTCCGATTTGGTCTGATTGATTTTGAACCCGGAAATTTGATTGAATTTTCCCAAAATCTCAAAGACATTGGGCAGGGAGGTGAGGGGTTTAGATAGTGTCAGGATCACGTCATCCGCATACAGCGCCACTTTATGAGCTTGGTCCTTTACCTCTATCCCTGAGATAACATGGCTTAAGCGGATATGCGCTGCTAGAGGCTCGATACACAGAGCAAATAACAACGGGGACAGGGGACACCCCTGCCTTGTCCCGCTACAGATCTTAAATTGGTCCGAGGGGAAGCCCTGGTGCCGAACCCTAGCTGTAGGGCCATTGTATAATGCCAGGATGGCCTCGAGAATCCGCCCCTCAAAGCCAAATGCTCTCAATGCCTCCCTCAGGTAGGGCCAATCTATTCTATCGAAGGCCTTCTCCACATCCAGACTCAATACCATTGACGGGATATTACGTTTCTTCACCAGATCAATCAAATCAATTATCTGCCTGGTATTGTCTGCCGCTTGCCTGCCTCCAATAAACCCCACCTGATCCAGGTGTATTAGTCTGGGAAGGACGATACCCACCCTGTTAGCTAGAAGTTTAGAGAAGATTTTAACATCGGAATTAATCAGGGAGATGGGCCGGTAGCTCTTACAGTTTGCCGGGTCCTTACCCGACTTATGGATCAGTGAGATGAGGCTGTAAGCATCTGAGTTGGAAAGGGGGCCCCTGCGAGAATTTCATTGAATAATTTCAGAAGTTGGGGGGCTAAGGTTTTCAGGTATTTTTTATAATATAGATTGGAGAAGCCATCTGGGCCTGGCGCCTTGGCTGGCTTAAGTGCCTTTATTACCTCAGCTAATTCCTCCAAGGTAAAGTCCCCCTGTAGCGCTTCTCTCTTTCCTCTGCTCAATTTGGGTAATCGTGACTCTTTTTAAAAAACTTTTAATCTCTCCTGTTTGTTGCGTGTGGCTGACCTTATCTCCGTCGTAGAGAGTTTCATAATATCGTGTAAATTCCTCAACGATCATTCTAGGATTGGAGGTAAGGTCCCCCCCTGGGTCCGAATTTATGAAATACAGTAATTTGGCAGCCTATTTCGTAGCTTATTGGCAAGTAAAGTATCTGGCTTGTTGGCTTTTTCGTAGAATTTACGCCTTGACCAGGCCAACTCCCTTTCGGCCTGGGAGGTTAGCAACAGATTGAGTTTAATTCTAGTGTCTGATATCTCCTTAAGGATATCATCCTGTTTATTGGCGATGTGGGTCTCTGAGAGTTGTGCCAGACTCTCCCTCAGCTCTTTTATCTTAGTCTCCTTCTCTCTCTTTTTTTCTGGCGGCCAGATTCATCAAAATCCCTCTCATGGTCGCCTTATGGGCCTCCCATAGTGTTGAATGTGAGGAAACACTTCCCTCGTTGATTTCGAAATATTCTTTCAGTTTATCCCCTATCTCCCGCTCGGTTATTGGGTTTTTCAGTAGGAGCTCGTTTAGTTTCCAGTTCGCTCCGGGTCTGTCCAGCGAACTCAGTGTGCACCGCAGCTCTATTGGTGCGTGGTCTGACCAAGAGATGTCATGAATCCCTGTGCGGGAGACCACTGGGACCACCCTGTTCGATATCAGGAAGTAATCTATCCTGCTGTATCTGTTGTGGGGGTGGGAGAAGAAGGTATATTCTCTCGCTATAGGGTGCTGTTCCCTCCAGATATCCACTAATTGGCAATCCCTCATCCCCTGGTTGATTGTTAGTATGTCCCGTTTCTGAGGTTGGTTAGTCCCTGTGCATCTGTCCAGGTCTGGGTCTAGCGTTCTATTAAAGTCCCCCACTTACAGGATATTGCCTTGTGCTTTGCAACAAGTTAAAGAATTGTGCGAAGAACTCTGGGGCGTGTTCGCAGGAAGCGTATACAGACGCCAGCGTTAGCGGTTGACCTTGGATGGTCCCTATTATTATAATGTATCTGCCATCTTTATCTGCGTAGGTCTTGGCTACTTGTAGTGTCAGCCGATTGTGTATGAGAATTGCCACCCCTCTTTTTTTAACAGGCGCCAAGGCCAGGTGATGTGTCCGGTAATGTTTGTCTAAGTATTTAGGATGGTTATGTTGGGAAAAATGAGTCTCTTGCAGGCAGACTATATCCGCCTTTTTGCGGATGTAATCCCTGAAGGCGATTTTTCTTTTAATAGGGTTATTGAAGCCTTTCACGTTGTGTGAGATGATTGTTATTTCCTTACCCATTGGTTGGTGTGTGTGAGCTGCAGCCGCCGTGTACCTGACCTGTTTGTCTATGGATGTCCTTGTCGTGAGGAGGCTCCAACCTTTGTTGTTCTGTTCGGGCGTTCTTAGCCTGGGTGGGGTCAGGGCTGGGGGAATACATAAGGAAAAACCAGGGGAGACAAACACATAACCCCAGTGTTATTACATTTATACTGTCCTCGGATCCTTGGCCCAGCCATCTCGAACCGAGTCCATCGCCTTTGGGTGCCAGAGGGTCAGGGCGGGGCACCGCTCTCCTCAAACCGCTCCCACCCTCCCTCCCCCCAAAGGACTTCGCCAGAGCCAAGTGTATGAGCGTCACCTGACTCAGGCTCGAGGTCCATGCGGGTTGCTAGGCAGGTCTCTGTCCTGATACCCCTGCCCTGCCTTTCCTGTGAACATAACTGAACAAACCTTTGTTAACCCTAGCGCTACTTCTCTGCTAATTCTATGCGAAACTTAACTTAACTTCTGGTATTGCTTGCCTCTTCTTCCTGTGAACTACGACTTAGAGCCCCCCCCAGGGTTTAATGAAAATACTGGCGTCACCACCCCTTGGCGCCCCTCTCTTGGTTTAGGTTAACCATTTTCTTTTTCCTTTTTGGCTGCTCCACCCCACCTCCTGCCACCCACCTGCCGCTCTTTCTATTCTCTCTCTTCTTTGTACCTCTGTCCCGTGCTCCTCTCTCTGCGTGCTACTCCCCGTCCCTACCTACCGCTCTCTCTCTCATCACTTGCTGTCTTTACCCGTCCGCCTCCGATCACATGCCGCTTCTGCCTACTCCCACCTCCCTAGTATCCCCACTACTCCTACCTATTCCACCTCTTCCGCTCTCCGTCCCCTCTATCTCCTGCATAACTTCCCCCTTCCTTCTCCTACCTTCCTAGCCCCACTCATCTTCCTACAGCTCACTTCCTCGCACCTTCTATGTAACTTCCCCCTCACAGTCTACTCCTACCCTTCCTTTCCCTCTTTACCCCCTTCTCCTCCTTCTTAACCCTGTCGTCTACCTCGAACTCTCCTCTCCCCCCACCTATCAGCCTACTTCCGGTCTCTCTCTCTACTACAGTCTCGACTCCCTCTCCTGTAGAGTAACCACAACTATAGCTTGCCTCCCCTTCCTTCCCTCCCTTTCCTCCCCTCCCCTTCCCTTCCTCCCCTTCCCTCCCCTCCTGTTCATTACAGCTTTCTTGCTGTATGTGTCTCCCCGCGGGGAGCGTGGAGCCGCTACTGAGATTGCCCTTTTGGTCCCCCCTGCTTTGCCTCTCCGCTGTGTCCCCGGCTGCCGTGCGCATCTTTCGTGCTCCTCGGCCGCCGGAAATGAGGTAACTCTATGCCGTGTCTGCCACCTCCAAGATGGCCGCTCCTGCTCCGCCCTCTGATGTCACCGGAAGTCCGGTCGCCACCATTTTGGATCTTGTTTCGCGCCCGACGGCAGGGAAGTACGCGCTCCCCACCTCTGCTCCTTGGATATCCGGGGTTTGCGTTCCAGCATGCGGCTCCTTCAGCCTCGTGGCAGCCGCCATCTTCGGATCTGGGGCCCCAGGTATGTTCCCTTCTGTCATACTGCATCCAGGTGGGCGTCTTTGGACGCGCCCGGTCGGGGAGAGCGTCCCGCTGTAGTCCAGGTGGGGTCTGGGGTCACCGTGACGGGGTTGTTTTTCAGACCCAGCTTCTGTAAGAAGGCGCCCCTTCCTCCAGCTCCCGCATAGATACTGGCCTCCCATTCCGGACCACTAGCAGACTGAATGGGAAGGTCCAGCGGTACCGGATGGCCTTATCGCGTAGGATCCTTGTGATAGGAAGGAGGTTCCTTCGTCTTAATAGCGTAATTGGGGACAGATCCTGGAAGATTAGCAGACGAGCCCTCTCAAAGTCAATTGCTGGGCTGGCTCGGGTTTTGCGGAGCACAGCCTCCCTATTATATCCCATGGTTGTTCTGATTGAAGGGGCCTCGACCGTAACGCCCGGTGGCAGCGATCCATTTCCAGCCTTTCCCTCGGTATCTCCGGTAGCAGGGATTCCAGCCAGCGTAGCACATATCCCTCACAGTCTCCCTCTGTCTCTGGGACTCCTCTGATGCGCATGTTATTCTGCCGGTCTCTATTTTCTGCATCTTCTTGGTGCTCTCTTATCTCATTTATTTGTTGTTGGAGATCAGTAATCTTTTTTTCCACTTTTTTTGTGGCTTTGGTCGTGAAGTCCAGCTGCTTTTCAATCTGGCCGGTCCGCTCCCCCAGGGATCCCACCTCCTTCTTAAGCTCCTTTATATCTGTTTGAAGCAGCGTTTTGAGGTCCGTATATAAACGATTAAAGTCCCTGACCCTCACCGGCATCAGCTCGGGGTTGTCACTCTCCTCCTCTTCCCCGTCGTGTTCTGTATCTGATCCCTGGTTTGAGAGAGGCACCGCCATTTCAGGGCCCGTTTGCTCCTCCTAGAGCTGCCAAAGTACTCCGGTAACCCTTTTTTCTTCGGGGTTTTCGTTATCTTCTTTGACATCCTCCCGTCTTATAGTATGTGTGGTGGCTTTTCAGGGTTTTTACTCCTCCTTAAAAAGGTTCTTTTCTAATATTGTTTAGTGGCAGGGCACAGAGCTCTCAATTTAGACGACCATGCACTTTGCCTCCCAGCATGCCGTGATTCCCCTCTCCCTTTTGTTCTCACTCCTACCCTCCTCTTGTACTCTCACTCCACCTCTGCCCTCTTGTACTCTCACTCTACCTCCACCCTCTTGTACTCTCACCCCCTTATCCCTCCACTTGTACCCTTACCCCCTTCCACTTGCACTCTCTGACTCCCTCTTCCTCCTCTTGTATGCTCTCATTCCCCTTCCTTCTCTTGTATGCTCTCATTCCCTCTTCCTTCTCTTGTATGCTCTCATTCCCTTCCTTCTCTTGTACTCTCACCCCCCCTCTTATACTCTCACTCACAGAGCTTGTCTGTGTCTAGACAGCGATGGAGGAGGGGTGACCCATACTGATGAGCAGGGGCATAACTACACTAATGCAAAACCTTGCAATGAAGGGGGGGCTGAGAGCAGGTGGAGGTCTGCATTGGAAGTTCGGCAGCGCCAAAGGTCAGGCCCAACCTGCGTGTCGGGCTTCTGTTTGCTGCTAAGCCCTCACACCAATCCCCCCTACCAACCTGCCACCTGGCTAGGGTACCTGTGTCCTGGGCGACGCCAGAAGTTGGGCCTGACTAGAAATCAGGCCCAACTTCTCCATCCGCCCACATAGCAACATCTTATAACATACGCGGGACCCGATGCCTCACCTGTGTTCCACGTTGCCCATAAGGTAAGAGAAGAGGGGAGGTTGAGTGAAAGAAATGGGGAATTGTGTGAGAGGAAGGGGGGATTGAGTATGCGGGGAAGGGGGGATTGAGTAAAAGAGTTAGCGAGGAGAGGGGAGAGAGAGAGAGGATGTGGGAAGTGTGAGAGAGTTAGAGAGGAGGAGGGAGAGTGAGATAATTAGAGATTAGGGGGGGAGAGCGTGTGGAAGGGGGAGACAGAGAGTAAGAGAGGAGAGGGGGAGTGAGTTAGAGAGGAGGGGAGAGTTACAAGGAAGAGTTGGAGAGGAGGATGGGAGAGTTAGAGAGAAGGGTTGGATAGTAAGAGAGCAGCAGAGAGAGTTAGGTCTCGTCCCCAGAGACGGCCCTCTATGGAGCCGGCAACAGTTTGTGGGTGTGCGCGCATGCCCAAAGCGCGACGATGTGACCACATTTTCAAATGACAACATATTTGTTTTTTGGCACGGCAGCCGAATGATGGCTACGTCACGGCGGTGGTTCAGCCAATGAGGGAAAACCAGCCGTGTGACATCATGGCCATGCCCACCCACACCTCCCCGTTTATGCTTAGAGAATCATTAGTAAACTTACCTGGTGCTTTTATCGCTACTCACAATGGCAAATTTTGCGTGGTTCGTAACGTGCTAGATGCTCAGCAGCGATGGCTAGTAACTGCAAAGGAGGTTCAAATTAGCTTTGATTGACGCTCATATCTCATCTGTCTCCATGTGTCTGTCTAATGTGGTATTAGATTGACACATGGTGACAGTCAGTAAGTCTCCCAACATATCACTTATATTGTAAACTCTCTACAGCAGGGATTTCCTTTCCTATTGTCTGATCTTACAGTATTTGTGGCACTTACTGTATTATAATTACCTGTGCTGTATTGTCTCTTTTGTAAAGCGCAGGGTACTCTGTCAGGGCTATAAAAATAAAGATAAACATACATAAGCACAGGAGACACTAATAAAATGATAGATTTTGTGTAACCCTTTGCATGCCAGATTGACTGCGTAACCAGAGAGCTACAGTCCCTCTGGAACATAACAATCACGTGACCACATCTTGTGACCACATGTTCACTGATGACATGAAAGGAAGAGGAGGGATTTCCCCTCTTGTATTCAATCTCTGGCCATGTCATGTTCAAGCGGGACAGGACATCTAAGCAGAGATTGGAGTAGGGATCGGAGCAGCCATGTCAAGTGCCGAGGTATCCTGGCGGCAGGGCTGGATTAACCATTAAGCAAAATAAGCACGTGCTTAGGGCATCAAGGGAAGGGGGCACCACAGAAACAGGACCATATGGTGCAAAACTGCAAATGGTGCAGCTGAACCAGGTTCCACAAAAAGGGACTTCTATAATAAAGGAAAAAAATATATATATTATTCTTTCTCTTTCATATATATCTCTTTCTCCTCAGATCTTTCTACAGCGATTCTTCAACTTTGTGAGCTCTTTAAAAACAATTGAGTTATCAGATATTCTCAATTGTTTTTAAAGAGCTCACAAAGTTGAAGAATCGCTGCAGAAAGATCCGAAGACATAGACCCAGGAACGTCCCCAGAATACCTACAGAGTTCCAGATCCCAGGGTGGATAAAAGGCCTGAATTACATGAAATGCTGTGAGTGCATATCTTACCAATTTAGGGGTTCACTTTACAGACATACTATCCTATGTTTTTTCTCTCTCTTGTCTCCCCATGCGCGTTGGTCATTCTTCTGATATATATATATATATATATATATTATAAAATTAATAATAAAATAGATTAGTTTAGAGGATTTGATCAAAGACTTTGCAATTAGAAAAAGTAGGAGAAAACTTTTCAAATATAAATAAAGTGGAAGTATACAAGAATAACATTATTTTCCATCTTACTGTAAGTTTTGTTTCATTTCGGAAAAAAAAAATATTTTAACGTTTATTATTTTTTATACTTTGAATTAGATATACAGTATATGGGGGCACCAAAATCTTTTAAGTGCTTAGGGCCTCTAAAGGTCTTAATCCGGCCCTGCCTGTCGGTGAGTTATTCTGGCGGCATAGAGCGCTGGCAGAGGTTTGGTCATAGCCAAGCGGCCACAACCAAAAATACTAGACTGTGTTCAACACTCCGCAGGAATGCAGAACACTATCTCTCCGAGGAAAACTAGCTCACAACCAACGTGGATATTGAATGTCCTGGGACACTGAAAGAGTTAAATAAAACAGCACCAGGCTAAACAGTTTGCATATTTAACAAAAAATATATATATTCATATTTGAGGGGTATCACCTTTTTACTTTTGGAAAATTCAAATTCAGAAGAAATATCTATATATATGTAACGGGTTTTGTGAACCGGCCTGACCCACCCAATCTCACATTGGCCCCTGTGGTCTAACTAGCCCCCATTACAGTGTGATACTGTCTGGTGGTGCACCTGTTGGCTACAGGACTCCTGAGTCTCCCGCATGATGGTGTATGGGGAGGACCCGTCCAGACAGGCAGCTGAGGTAGTGTGCAGAGTCCTACCTAGATCCAGTGCAGCGCCTCCACCTCATCAGGATCCCTGCGTCCGCATGGGGATGGTTCTGATGAGGAACTCCTCTGTGGTGCCTCCCTCTGCAGAGTAATCCCAGACTCACACACGATGGTGTCTTTGATCAGATGCATCTTTATTGCTTGAGGTGGGCTAGCTGCCCCTCGCAGTAGTCTCTTTAGCCACACATAATCATTAGTGCTTCCCTTTGAAAGGTATGTCCTTGTCTTAATTGGTGGGTTCCCTATCTCCCCTTCAGGGAGATAGTCCCTGTGCCAGGTCCCTGGTCACAGTCTTATAAGCTGTCTCCTCCCAAGCCTGCACTCAGACTTGCTCCTTGTCTCATAGTTCTTACATCAGCCACCAACAGCTTTTCTCTGTCTGCCTTGTGCTGGCAGACTCACAGCTCTGCATCAGACTACTGCAACAATGTTGCAGACCTCCATGTGCCTCTTACTGAACAGAGCAGCACAGCAACAGGAACTCCTCCTCTAACAACTAACTTTTGGAACAGTGCTGTGCCTTATGTATCCTAGGAACAGGCACATCTCTGATGTCACTAACCATGGACACACAGCATGTTGTCACTTCCTATGGGACATATGACACCTCACCAGGGTGTGAGGGCAAACCTCCATGATTACTGCTGGCATGCCCATAACTTACCAGGCCTTACTGTCAGCAGGAGAGATGACTGCAGCCATTTTACAGCATGGTTACATTCTCCCCCTGGTGAATCCCACCGTCCCCGGCTGGGACCTAAATTTGAAGTACCTTTCTTCAAGAAGCACTGTAAAATGGATGACATACATAATTAGTCACAACATTACAGTACATCTCTTCATCATAACATAACAGATACATCCTAACATAGATGTATAACAACCAGGGTTACTCCCTTATGGAGTATCCATTGGTGGTACTACCATACCCTCTTACGGTGGCTTGCGCACAGCATGGTCCACTGCGCTTAAAGCAGCAATGCTGTAACCCTCTGCGCGACACTTCTCATGTAACCCGCCAGGATCCCAATCTTCTTCCCCTGATCCTTCCTCCTCATCAGTACCATATCCCCTATCCTCACCAGTGGAACCCATTTTAAACTCAATTTCTCCCTCCATGAGGGGCTCTGGGACATACGGGTACTCCAACCCGTGGGATGCTTTGTATTTGGAAATAATGGCCCTCTCAGCCCTGCTTATCCTAGTCAGCTCAGCATTCCCTGCCCTCCCTGGCAACACCCATGACAGGGGTTCGTCTGTGTCCACAGGGTCAGATAATATCCCAGGCCGCATAGGCTCTATATTATGCTGACATATCTGAAACCATCGTTCCTGCATCTCCCTCTTCTTCTGGGCCGGTGTAAATTCCCCCACCGCCCACCATCGGGTCTCCTTACGTTCCTCAGACCCCCACTCTAGTGAGTCCCCCTCCTCTGTATCCCCCCAAGAAGATACCCCAGAGGTCCTTGATGAAAGAGGCCTAGAGCACCTCTCTTGTTTGGAGCTATCCTGAGACTTAACTACGGCCACACTAGGTACCCATCGGGACTCGGATACTTTTCCCAACTGCCCTCCACCCCTCGAACCACCATCAGAGGCATAGCTGTTCAGTCTCTCCCCAGTCCGTTCCTCACCGATTCCCTGGGACCCTTCCGACACTCCCAAACTGGATGTGGACCCACAGGAAAAGGTGACAGGGACAGGGGCTTTAGCTAGGGCATGGGGTTGGGCATAGGGACAGGAAATGGGCATCCGCGGGGTTCCGACCCGCTCTCTGCCTTCGGATAGTCCCGTATCATTGTGTGGACGTGCCGCTGGTTGGGCCTCACCCGTCTCAGCTCTCCTCGCAGCCTGCCAGCTCTTTGTTGACACAGGTGATCGGGAAGCACTGCCCGATCGCCGAGGCGTTGTTGTCATCTCTCCGATCGTTCCGCAACCTCCGCCGGAAGTGACGTCATCACCGGAACCGGATACTCCGCCATCTCGCGATGGATCCCCATGCGGGATCTCTTCCTCCACAACGACATCCGCCGCCGGAAGTGATGGTTCTGCTCTCCGCTCCGCTCGGGCCTGGGCTAGGCCTTCCTCCGCCGTTGCCACCACCGGCGCCTGTGGAGGGTAAGGATGTATCTCACCGCTCCGTCGGCTCGGGATGGGATCTTCTCCTCCTTCCGCGCTGTGAGTCACCACGGCCGTGGGACTTCGCCGCTCCGGTTGTCTCCGCACAGGCGATCTCGGCACCTCGAGACTCCGCTCCGGTGCAACACAGGTAAGTGCTGGTTCTTTTGCAGCACCGCTGTAGTGGTCCGCCGGTAGGCGCATCACCACCGATGTCGGGCTTGCCTGCTCCTCGTCCGATGAAGCAGACTCCGACGCTAGTAGTGGCACTTCCACAGGGGACCGACTGTGAGGTTCCGGGTTCTCACCACGGTTGTTGACCCCTTTCTCTCTAGGCTCCGTTGCGATCACTAGGAGCGATCCCCATTCTCCGGGATCAACTGGTTCGGTGCAGGCCGCACGCGGGGCTTCAGCCATCAGCATGGCTGTGTCCGCTCCCGCCTTGACTACCAGGGAGCCTCCTGGCAATAAATAGGGATATACCCCAATGTCTATCTCGCTCTTTGTTGTGCTGGTTACGGGAGACACTTTGCACAATGGTCTCTCCTGTTCACCAGCTCGCAACTGTGGGCCAGGAAGCTC